>NC_138241.1:26503607-26946107 GCF_964197995.2 Scardinius erythrophthalmus
TTTATCTTATCGACTTTTGAACAGTAGTGCAAGTAAAACTACATTATGAAATTAAGAAACATGTTACCCTTGGGTTTTGAACTTATTACAGTGAGCAGCACATGAATAATTTACCATGACGATGGTTAACCACAAACACCCACACTCAGACAAACCCCTCAATTTCCTGAAAAGCAAAACAAAAGGAAATGCACACAGTCATAGTCAATTATAAAACCACACAGAACTAAACATAGCGTAAAATAACCATTGCCCCTTTCATTTCAAGGGTATATTTTGTAAAAATGCGGCTGATTATAATCCAAGATAAAGGCTGTCATCTGACGAAGAGAGAAAAAACAGTGCAGAAAAGGGAAAAAGAACAATAAACTCTGGATTCTTTGACTAGGCTGCTCAGCCATAAATGGATAAATAGCTCAGCAAACTTGAATAATTACTGCACTTGCAATTGGCCTTCTGGTTGAGGTCAGAACTCAGTGTGATGTACCATCCAGCTCCAAAGGTCTCCATTTTCCATGGTTGGATATACTCATGTCTTCACTACAGAGTTGATGTCCTTTTCAGACAAAGTTGTCCGTGTGTATATGTATTCTTTCAAATTGAGCTATCAGTCAGAAATTTGAGAATATCCTGATATCGGACACAGAGAGACTGTGGGAAAATGACCAGCTCAAACCCTGAATGTACCACCTCAAACCCTGAATGTACCACCTCGGTCACTCTGCCCCTTTATCTCTGCTCCATTAACCAAACACACCGGGGTAGAGGTTGGATAGGCGATAGAACATATCATTAACCTAATTTTTAAAGAAATACTTCGAAGTCTAAGCAATTTCCTCAATAATATAGTGAAACAAACATGTGTGTGCATGTGCATGTGTGTGTGTGTGTGTGTGTGTGTGTGTGGTCCTAGTAAACCCTACTTTATGGGGACAAAAAATGCCACCCCTGACCCCACAAAGATGTCAATATCTGAAATCCCTGTCCTTGTGGGGACATTTTTGGTCCCCATGAGGAAAACAGCTTATAAATCATACTAAGCGATGTTTTTTGAAAAAGAAAAATGCAGAAAGTTTTCTGTGATTGCGTAGGTTTAGGGGGTAGGGTTAGGGGACAGAATATACAGTTTGCACAATATAAAAACCATTAAGTCTATGGAATGTCCCATGGAGTGTGTGTGTGTGTGTGTGTGTGTGTGTGTGTGTGTGTGTGTGCGTGTGTGTGCGTGCGTGCGTGCGTGTGTGTGTGTGTGTGTGTAAATGTTGAGCATAGGTACAATGTGTGGGCCTGTAGAGAAGAATTTCTTCCCAAGGGAGACAAAAGAATGTTAATAATACATCAAACAACAGCATCACTTCCTGCTCCCAAACTAGATCAGATCAAATAGGTAGAGATGCCCTCAGAGTGTGGAAATGTGCTTCCATTGTTTCTGCGTCTGAGACGCACAAACTATTATTTGCTCAAAACTATTTTAGACGTTTTCCTAACTTTACCCTTTCCAAAATCTTGGAATTTATTTGTGTGATGGCAGGGCAGAATTTTCAGCATCTTTACTCCAGTCTTTAGTGTCACATGACCCTTTCTAATATGCTGATTTGGTGCTCAAGAAACATTTCATATATAATTATAACAGGTGAAAATGACTATGCAGCTTAATATTTTTGTGGAAATCATGATATGTTTTTTCAGGAATCTTTGATAAACAGAAAGTTCAAAAGAACACCATTTATTTAAAAAAAAAAAATTGTATCATTATAAATGTCTTCACTGTCACTTTTGATCAATTTAATATGTCCTTGTTGAATTTCTTACAAAAAGACATGTCATAAATGATAACCTTGTACATTTCAAAGAGTTTTTGAGCTGTTTAGATTCAAGATGAATGGCGTGCTCAATTCCTTTTAAGTTTGATTTGGGTGTTCTTCAGTCCAAGGTAGAACATCTTAAGAGGCAGTGTAGAGAGAAAAAAATCTCTGATAGCCGAGGCACTCCTTAATTAAAATGTCTTTATTGCAAAAATGACATGTCCTAAATGGACAACTTTAAAATGCCCATGCGTAGCGGCATAGGGCCTTCTTCAGGGCATAGTGAAGCAGATAAAAAACTGATCTTATAATGACAAAGACACACAGGTAGAAGCAAACACACAGGTGCTGACAATCAGTATTGAAGGTCTGCAGGTAATTGCTAGGACACACCTCTCACACGGTTCTCAGCACTAAAGCTATTAGTCACAATAATAAACAAAAACACAGGCAACAGATAACATGCATATATATTCATGCATACCTCTCACATGGTTCTCAACACTGAAGCTGTTGGTCACAATAATAAACAAAGAAGCAACAGATAGCATGCATATACATTCATGCATATATTACTAGGGCACGCCTCTCACATGATTCTCACCGCCTATGACTGTGTTCAAGAAGGCACCATCCATAAGGGACAAACTTGTAAGAAGTTACCTTCCAGGTCCTAGACAAAAAACATGGCTAGAAAAGGGGTTGTGGGGAACCTATAGGTGTGGATCTTGCAGTCATTGTGAGGGTGTCATTCAAAGTAAGACTTTTTGTGATCTGAGAACGCAGAGAGAATTTAAGACTAATGGTTTTATTAACTGTAACTCTGAATATGTGGTCTACCGCCTACAATGCCCATGTGGGTGTTTCTATGTGGGCAGAACTAAAAGAAAACTAAAAGAGCGGTTTTATGAACACAAATACGCAATTCGAGTCAATAACGAAGATTACCCTATGGCCAAACACTATAAAGAAATACACCATAGTGACCCTTCATCCTTGAGAATTCAGGGCATTGAAATTATTAAAAAATCAATACGTGGAGGTGATATTTTAAAACAGTTATTGCAACGTGAAACCTTTTGGATATGGAGTTTCAAAGCAATGGACTATCCAGGATTAAATGAGGAGATAGATTATAGACCTTTTCTGTGATTTTGGAACATTGTTATTTCCTGTGACTGCTCACTTTTCATATGTATTGTATATGTATATGTGTATGCATATGTATGCATGAATGTGTATGCATGAATATATGCATGCTACCTGTTGCTTGTGTTTTTGCTTACATTGTGACCAACAGCTTTAGTGCTGAGAATCATGTGAGAGGCGTGCCCTAGTAACATATGCATGAATGTATATGCATGCTATCTGTTGCTTCTTTGTTTATTATTGTGACCAACAGCTTCAGTGTTGAGAACCATGTGAGAGGTATGCATGAATATATAAGCATGTTATCTGTTGCCTGTGTTTTTGTTTATTATTGTGACTAATAGCTTTAGTGCTGAGAACCGTGTGAGAGGTGTGTCCTAGCAATTACCTGCAGACCTTCAATACTGATTGTCAGCACCTGTGTGTTTGCTTCTACCTGTGTGTCTTTGTCATTATAAGATCAGTTTTTTATCTGCTTCACTATGCCCTGAAGAAGGCCCTATGCCGCTACGCATGGGCATTTTAAAGTTGTCCATTTAGGACATGTCATTTTTGCAATAAAGACATTTTAATTAAGGAGTGCCTCGGCTATCAGAGATTTTTTTCTCTCTACACTGCCTCTTAAGTTTTTGAGCTGTATTAGGCACACATATTTGTATTATTCTTTATATTTCTAATTCTGTATTCTTTTCTCAAATGTATACAAAACATTCTCTGCATCATATTTGTCTTTTTATCTTATGTTTCTGCCAACCAAACACACTCAAATATTACCATGTTAGATGTTGCACCTATACCCTAGACCAGAGATCTTCAACCCAGCTCCGGGGGACTCACTGTCCTGCAGAGTTTGGCTCCAAACCTAATCAAACAGAACTGACCAATAATAATAAATTTATAAAATAATAAATCGATAAATTTTGCAGAACAGTGGGTCTCCAGGAGCAGGGTTGAATACCTCTACTCTAGACATCATCTAAAGTTGTAACAGTTAAACAGAAGAAATGTCTACTTTGATCACTGTTTCATTGTTTATATGGACATGCATATGCTCTGTCATTCTGTCCGTCCATCCATCCATCCATCCATCCATCCTTCAGCTCACCAGGCAGAGCATGACATTCCTGCTGTTGTGGTTCCCACTGACAGTTGATGTTAAGTGAGCAACTCCTGCAGTTCACCAGTTTGGTACAAACCTGCTCACCTCGAACACTGCATTTGGTATAGTTCTTCACAGACTAAAAATCAAGAGGATGGAAAAGAGATATTTGTAAAATACTCTGGTTATATTTTTTCAATGTGACTAGCAAGTTTTGTACAACTTTGTGTTGTATTTTTTAACATTTATATGAGGAAAAAACAAGTGAAATCAAGAAGTTACAGGTGCTAATTCTCTAAGCCAATCAATCTTATCATAAGATATATTACTGCATACCTGGCCGGTTTTGCGCAGACCGGGTCTCCAAATAGAGAGCTGGTGATCAGACAGCATGGCAGGGGGAGGGTTGAGGTACAGGGGACCTCGAGGGTGGCGGGCAAGCTCAATTGTAAGCTGAATGAGGAGAAAATATGACACGGCAAAAAGAAATGGTATTTTTAATTGCTATAAATGCTTTTAAATCCATTTAATAGTTATGCCTCTGTTTGACATACCACAGTGCAGTTGCTTGAAGAAGAGATGCATTTCTTGTCTTCGCACCATTGGCAGTCATTGGTGTTGGCCGTACAGGAAGCACAGTCAGAAAACTGCTGACACTGCTTATCAGCTCCATCTATGGTTTAAAAAAAATTTGAATCAGAGACAAGGAAAATATCTACTAATTAGCATAAAACAAAAATTGGAGGTAACAAGGGTCTGACTCAGAGCTCTCAAGGTGAAACACTTCACAACTGTGGTGAAAAATTAGTGTGTGCAATGATACATGGGTAAGGGCTAAAGTTGAACAGCAGAGGTGGATATGGACAGGGCACAGCGAAATTAAAACCAGAAAATTGAGGGGAAGAGCCAAGGACAGAGAAAAAAACATTTGTCCTGACTGTGAATTAGTTTATTTCAGACATGAATACACATAATACACAAAAGTACTGTTTTTCCTGTTCTTTTCTTTTTGGGAGGATCTTTTCTGTTTGTTGGTTTGTTTTATCATTTTTATCATTATTTCTGGGAAAGAGATGTCACACAGGAACTGGCTTTTGTCTGGAACGATTTCAAAGGATAAACAATGAGAAAATCCAGGACAAAAATGAACTAGAAGGATGGGAGAAAGGAAATAAGAGTAAAAACAAATTATACTCAGGTTTATTTACCCCATCACACCTTATTTTTCTGTGACTGTCTCTGGGACAGTTAACATACAAAAAATGCCAATTCACTAAATATTTACTCAAATTAATATTGTTTTAAAGCCTTATTACCTTTTTTCAAAAAAAAAAAAAAAGATTAATAAAAAAATGTCCTGTGTATGTTTGTATTTAAATATCTTTGTTGCGCTCAGGTTGTCAGTCAGAATGACAGTTATTGCGTGAACATTAGAGCAAATAATGTAGGCCTATAATAGTACAACCAAGTCAATGTATTATTCTTTTTGAATTAGTATTTTAATTTTTTTTTTTAACTAATTTAAACACTTATATCTTGATTCATTTTATTTATAATGAACTTTTTAAGCACTTACTAGGCAACCAAGGTATGGCAGCAACCATACCCAACTGACGCCCCTGATTAACATTATGATCTCTGGTTTGGGGTCCGTTATTTTATTTTTTTTAAGATTTTTTTTTTTTAAATTGATAAAAAGTAAATGATGACAGTAAAAGGCATTTATAATGTTACAAAAGATTTCTATTATTTCAAATAAACACTGTTCTTTTGAATTTTTGGTAACACTTCAGTTTCGGGTCCAATTCTCACTTTTAACTAGTTGCTTATTAGCATGCATATTACTAGGACATTGGTTATTTATTAGTAACTTATAAAGCGCATATTAATGCCTTATTCAGCATGATCATATTCTACATCCCTTAATCCTACTTAATATCTAAACTTAACAACTACCTTACTAACTATTAATAAGCAGTAATTAGGAGTGTGAGGCAAGTCATAGTTAGTAATAGTTAGTTAATAGTGAGAATCGGACTAACGTCTTCCAAATCTCAAACTTTTGAATGAAAGTGTAGTAGTATATATTACATACACACACATAATACATAATATCAGGAACATACATAGTGTATAGAAAAAAAAAGTCCAGATTGTGTACAGGTACACAGAGAGCAACCACCCAAAGAGTGCCTACGTACAATGATAAACTGCATGATTGCAGGTCTCTGAGATACACACAATACAGGATAATCCATCATGAACTTGTGTGTCATTCCATTACTTAATTAAAGTCCAATCCACCTCTGATAGAACACCAAACTCAGTGCGGTAATTGCAGTAATCCTCTCAGGTCCAGTTTTGCCCACAGAAAAAAACATCTGTGTCCACAATCGCTGGAGATTAGTTTCATCGCAATCATAATTACATCGCTATGAGATTATTATGCGCCGACTGACCTTTTGTTCAGTCAATTATCAACAGGCATTTCCCACAGTCAGGCAGGATTTACCCAGTGGAAAACAGGCAGCACACCATCAAGGTAAAGCAGAACATGTGAGTGGCTCTGCATATAAAACCCGCAATGTATCAAGTGTAAAAAGGATTATATGTAGCTTAACAATAATCTCCTGACAGAGGATTTATTGAAAGGAAAAATACTCTTCAGGTGTGTGTTTGACATACAGAGCTAATGGTCCAACTCAACTGAATGAGATGTACAGTGAACTTCACCCCACTGCAATGGTTGTGTAGGATAGTGGACCAGGTGTATAGATATTCCCACAAGATGAAAGGATGTGTAAACATTTATAACACTTGCATTTTATAAATTACACAACTATTCAAACGTTTGGGTTCTGTAAAATGTTTCAATGTTTTTGAGAGAAGTTTCTTATGCTCATCTTATGCTGCATTTATTTGATAAAAAAAAATATATATATATTTAAAGGGATACTCCACTTTAAAATGAAAATTCTGTCATCATATACTCACCCTCATGTTGTTTCAATCCTTTAAGAATTTATTTCTTCTGCTGAACAGAAAGTAAGATATTTAGAAGAATTTCAGTAACCAGACAGTTTCTGGTCTCATTGACTTCCATAGTATATTTTTTTCCTACTATGGAAGTCAATGAGACCAGAAACTGTCTGGTTACTGAAATTCTTCTAAATAATTTCTCCTTTCTGTTCAGCAGAAGAAAGAAATTCATACAGGTTTGAAACAACATGAGGGTGAGTATATGATGACAGAATTTTCATTTTAAAGTGGAGTATCCCTTTAAAACATTAATATTGTGAAATGTTAGGGATGCACCGAAATTTCGGCATCTAAAAATTGTCGTCCGAAAATGTCATTTTCTGTTATTGGCCGAGAGAGAAAAACGGCTGAAAATATGAGCCGAAAATCTATGCCGCCCCACCCCGTCCCTCAGTGTTCAGCGCTCAGGTTTCACTCTCACTCTAGCTGTTATCACTGCACGGTGTGACTCTCCGCTTAATTATCCTCTCTATGCACATGCACTCCATTCAGTTGCTCACGGCCCATGTGAACGCTCCACTCATGTACTGCTCACGCTCATGGGAAAATCAAAGTCTGCTCAAATAATGCTGACATGAAATTTCTATGTAGTCGTACTATACTAGTTTCTGTTTGCAATAGCCCTACTGTGCTGTAACATGGTGTGGTAGCCCTGCTGGGCAACGCTGGTAAAATAACGCTATCCTCTCGTTCACTGATCCGCTTCTTGTAACGCTCTCATACTTTTGATAATAATAGCTTAGTAGGACTATACGTTACTTGGCTAATTAGTCAAAAAATAAATCTGTTAAATCTGATTGTTGCATAGAACTGAATAACGAATAATATATTGATATTTAATATTAATTTATTTTGTCCAATTTTAGTGTAACTTTCAACCAAATTGTGTTTGTTTTATTTTATTGGCTTGTATTTTTTTAAATTCAGTAATATTAATACAATTAAAATTTAAAAAGCAATTTCAGGTTCATCAGAAGTGCATCATGAATATTTTTTTACAACATTTACAATATACAATAGTTTCAGCCCAGAATTTTTATTTCGGTGCATCCCTAACTACAATTTAAAATAACTGTTTTATATCTGAATATATTTTAAAATATTATTGAACATATGATGGCAAAGCTACATTTTCAGCAGTCATTACTCCAGTCCTCAGTCTCATATCATCCTAATATGCTGATTTGGTACTCAAGAAACACTTCTTAATATTATCAATATTGAAAACAGTTGTGTTGCTTAATATTTTTGTGGAAATTATGCTACATTCTTTTTTTTTAAGGGTTTTCTTTTTTATTTATTAAAGCGTTTTTTTTTTTTTTACATAGCAATATTTTGTAACATTAAAAACATCCTTGTTGAATAAAAATATTAATTTAAAAACAAAATCTTACTGAACCAAAACTTTTAAATATTAGGGTGCATTCTGGCACCTCATTTATCTTATTTTATGGCCCGCTGAAATTCTCGATACTGATTGGTCAATCACAGTACTCTGTGGTCAAATATTTTTGTATAATGACTACTAAACTACTTAAAAGTCCAGGCACCTAGTTTCCTGAAATGTTGTGATTTTATTCATTTATTTGTCAAATATCCTTGTTTTAGGAAATAATGTAGTCAACCTGTACCACAAAACACACCCCTTCAGGGTTCTGTGACATGCAAGACCACTTTTACTGACTCCTGTGAATAAGAAATTAATTCAATGTGAATGTATTGTGAAAATACTCAAAAACAGCTCCATAAATGACCATAAAAGTAATTCTGCGAAGCCAGTGTTTAACATAAGATTTTAAAATGATAGGTTCTTACTAGTGCGCGCAGGGCAGAAGGAGGCAGGCACACTGTCATTAGCATGGCTGGAGTCCCAGGGTACACAGCGTTCTTTGATCCAGACGCAGCGAACACCAGGACCAGCGCTATGACAAAGATCCACCTCCAGGAAGGCCTCACAGCTGGCAGGCTTATACACCAGCACATCATTCAGAATCACGCCAGAGAAGCCACCAAAAACGTACATTGAGCTGAGTGGAAGAGAAAACAGACCTTTTCTGTATTTCGACCCATTTGTATTGCCAAAACAATTTTCCAAAAGAAATGAGAGGATAAGGCCACACATTTGATTTTTCCCCCGACCCATGATGATTTGTTTAACTAAATTAAATTTAGTGGAAAAAATAACAACCTGGGAACAGGAAGAGCGCATATACTGATGGTATCAGTGAACGGAAAAAGTCCACATCAAGAACTTACCCATTACTGACAACAGCTGTGTGTCCAAAACGGTTGACATCACGATGAAGACTGGGATTTGGAAGAACTGTCCACTCGTCACATGCTGAAAAGCACACATGCAAATAAATTTAAAAACAAATGTATAAAGGTAGTTGAAAATAACACCAAAAGCTATAAAACATTATAAAACATTATTTCACAACCCTAAAACTAATAACAAGATTATTAGTCATTTGATATTTTATTCTAGAGATGCACAATATATCCGTACCACACCAGTTAATTGATGATATTAGAGATAAAGCATTACTTAATTTATCAATATTGGATGTTCAATTGATAATGCTCATTTCCTCTATTTTTACATTTACACTACCAAACAAAAATTTGGGGCAGTACGTTTTTTCTTTTATGTTTTTGAAAGATACATCTAATGCACACCAAGCCTGAATTTATTTGATCAAATATACAGTAAAAAAAAGTGTTGGTCCACTGAAGGCAAGTTTGTAGAGAACCCAAGTGCAGTTTATTTACAGAACATGGCATGGCATGGCATGGCATGAAAACATAAACGTGGCCATGACGCCTACCAACAGTGGTAACAGGAAACAATACTTGACTAGGAACAAGGCAAACATGACGGTTTAAATACACAAGGACTAATGACAAGACAAGGGACACCTGTGAACAATGAAACAATGACAACATAACACAGAACACATGGCTGGATCACATGACTAGAACAGGGGATCACATGACAGACATGAAACAGGAACATGAAACAAAACCAATTATATATTTATTTATATATTAGTAAAATCTTAAATATTATAAGTAAAATATAGTAATATATTATTACAATTTAATTGTACATTTTCTATTTTAAAATATTTAAAAATATAATTTATTCCTGTGATAGCAAAGTAGCCATTACTCCAGTCTTCAGTGTCACATGATCCTTTAGAAATCTAATATACTAATTTGGTGCTCAAGAAACATTTATTATTATGTTATCACATTTTAGGTTGTGCTGCTTAATATTTTTTTGGAAACTGTGATGATTTTTCTGGATTCTTTGATGAATAGACAGTTCAAAAGAGCAGGATTTATTTAAAAACAAAAATCTTTTGCAACATTAAAAATGTCTTTACTGTCACTTTAAATCAATTTAACATATCCATATGAATGTATTAATTAATTTAATTCAAAAACTTTTGAACAGTAGTGTATTTTACCTTTGCCAGCATCTAACATCCACTTTAATCTCAAGAAGAACTGATAATTTATTAACATTGTTAAAATAATCCACTTTTACTATTTAAAACAATTGTTTTAGTTTTTTAGTTTATTATTTTTTATTGATTTAGGAAATGTGGCAATTTCGACCAGAATTTAATATCAGTGCAGAGGTATTTTACTCATCAGAAGTGAAAGCCACAGCAGCAGTGTACAAAGCACTATGTAAACCAAACCTTTTTACTGACTGAGACATCTGTGTGTTTTGAGCTGTTCGTGTTTGTCCAGGTTACATTAGCTCTGTGGCATATGTTTCTCCCAGGCTGCCAGATCGGACACACTCTCGGCTCGTTACACGCTCTTTAATTCAGTAATTAGCCGCACTCATGGTCAGTTAATCAGCTAGGGAGAGGAAATCAAAGACTATCTTTACATTCTACAGGTTTTCCTGCTAGTAAATACATCAATGTGCATACACATGCAGGTGTGTCAAGAAAACACACAGTACATACACACTGTTAACAACCCCTTGTGAACAGATGTTTTGTAGCATGAGATTCTTATATAACAGAACAACAATATACAGAGCATAGGAAAGATTGAGACATCTAACATCTCACAGCCTCCCTAGCATCACTAATGACCGCAGCAGAGATTAACACACCACACATTACAGCATTACATCACCAAGATACCACCAACACAACAACATAGTGCAGTTCTGTCTAGTGAAAGTGAACAAAGATGCCTCTAAGACTGCAAAAGAGAGAGAAAAAACAGTCTCAGGACTAGGGCTGGGCGATATGGCTGAAAACTGTATCACGATATAAGTGTTTCATATCGGTCGATATCGATAATTATTGAATTTTTTTATAACATATTTAAAATAAGGATCAGTCCAGGAGACAAATATATTACATTTAAAGATTTTTTATTTTAAACTTAACCTACCTCTGATTATAATCCCATCAGTTATAAAGGCAGAAATGTCAACACGACCATGGAAAACTCAAGTGTCTAAAATCACAATGAACACTTAACAATTATCTCTTAACATTTAGGTGCAAAATTAAAGAATACGTAAGAAATAGGGGTGTAACGATACATCGATATGGATCGATGCATCGGTATAACGTCTAACGATACGATGCATCGATTCCACACTTAAAATATCGATATGCACCTTTATTTTGACACTCTCCACATTATCACGACACGTAACATCCTTCCGCTAAAGCGCACATTTTCAGTAGCACCTCAATGCAGTACACAAGATCCGAGGGGAGGAGTCGGATCTTATATAAGGGGTGGAGATTGGTAGGTTTAGGGGTGGAGATGGGTAGGTTTAGGGGTGGGTTTAGGGATCAGGGGGTGGAGACGGGTAGGTTTAGGTATATGTAAGGTGGGAGGAGTTGGATTTTATCCAACTCCTCCCCCTGGATTTTATGCTCTGCATTGAGGACCATCTCCACATTTTCGTTTACTCACCAACCGCCTGCCGGTGTGTAACGTTAATCTCATCTGAAAAAGACGCCTGACAAGACTGACTAAACCCTAAACAAGTTTTTTTTTTTTCACAAAAGCCGGTATTGTCCGCTGTCAAGGCATCGCAAGTTCATGTTTTACAGTAGAAACAGACAAGCACTCGCACCCTTGTTGGTGAACACAACACGAGAAGTCCGTTTTAGCGACTCAGCGCGCAATATTCAGGTCAGATGTCACTTTGAAAAGACGCGCGCTGGCTAAGAGGAGTTTCCTCAAAGCTGACTAAAAGTGATCGAGGATGGATCATTTCAATGAACTCGTGATATCTTCTTCAGGGCGTAAAAGGAAAATAAAACCTGAAACATTTTCAAGGAACCTTACTAAAGCAGCTCGTTTAGGGAACGGAATGGTGAGGGAAAAGCTCTCTGTACTGCGTGTACGTACGTTAATCACAACAACAAAGTTTGGCAGGCATATGTCAGCTGAGGAGATTAACGTTATGAAGATTAACCGAGTGTTGTATTATTTATCATAACAATTACTTGGTTGTGTTTGACTCAGAAAGAAGAAATGTGAATGTATCTGCTCTGCTCTGCTAAAAAAAAAAAAAAAAAAAACATATTAAAGCATACTTTCAATTAACTTTAATTTTGTAATTTACCTTTATTTTTTAAGTTATTATTATTATTATTAATCAAAACAACCCAGCTGCAGTTTGATTGATATTACTTGGAATGCACAATAATAATAAAAAACATGATTTATGAGTACTTGCAAATGACCTCTTCTGTTATAAATGTCCCAATTGGGAGAGGGTGTGCAATTTTCAAAGAGTTTAATTAAACGTTCATGTTATATATTTTGGTTGCATTTGTGAGTTAATAAAAACGTAACTGGTTGTGTGAACATTATATCTAAATATCGATTAATCGATCGATATAGCCCTGAATCGAATCGAATCGAATCGTATCGTGGAATTTTTTGAAGTATCGAAAAATATCGGATCGCTGGCTGAGAGAATCGATATCGTATCGTATCGTCATGAACTGTCCGATTTACACCCCTAGTAAGAAATGCTTTATAAAGGGGTGGGCGATATGGCAAAAATATAATATTACGATTTCTTTCTATAAATTCTATAAATCTATTTCTTTCTATTTTCTATAAATTATACATTGATACTTATTAAAGCTATTAATAAAGTTATTAGTCAAGAGCAGTGAGTGATTTTCTCTTTACATTTTGTTGTTTTATTAAAGGTATAGCGGAGGATCTTTCCGAATTTTAGATAAGAACCGCCCTCTCCACTTTTTGAAAAAATGCACATGCGCACAACACTCTACCTGCTCCCGAGAGGGAACGCCTATTAACGTGTGCGAGGTTCTCCTCGTGCACGCTCTGTTTACAAATTGCTGTCGGCATCGCTCATACAAGATTACTTTCCAAAAGAAGATTTGCACTTTTTCTCCAAATAGCATGCCAAACTTTACCTGTCGAGTAGAAACTTCGCGACTGAGGCATCAGTGGGAAGCCCAACATGTGTTATCAGCGCACGCCATCGTGTGAAACAATCTCCCAAAAACACTCTGATCTTGTTTCTCTCTTCTGAGGCCTTTCTCTTCTTCTCATACAGTTCGTACAAACTTTTTCTCTTGCGACCCTCAGACATTTTCAAAGGACCCGGTGAAACGGCGAGCTTCAATGAATGGCTTAGCTCTAGCTCACCAAACATAAACACCTGAAAGTGCGCATGCGCAGAAAGCGAAAACTAAGGGACGAGCCAGGGACGAGCACGTACGACGGCCTTACGTAAACATATCACCAGAATGATTGACACTTAGGTGGACCAATAGTTTACACTACCCACCCGGAAAAAGAAAATCCTCCGCTATACCTTTAACATTAAAGGGATAGTTCTCCTAAAAATTCTAATTTTCATAATTTACTCTCTCACAGTGTTTTAAACTCGAATAAGTTTCTTTCTTCTGTTGAAAATAAAAGTTATTTGGAAGAATGACCAACAGTTGATGTTACCCCATTACCCCAGTGACTTCCATAGTATATTTTTCTCCTATGGAAGTTAATGGGGACCAGCTACTGTTTGGATACCCACATTCTTCAAAATATTTATATTAGAAAATATTAGAAGGCAATTAATACAGGTTTGGAACAACATTAGAGTGCGTAAATAATGAGATAATTTTTATTTTTGGGTGAACTATCCCTTTAAGGACAAGCGGCAGCGTGCGCGCGACGCGTCTATTATACACGCATTTGACAAGCAGATTTTCTCTCAATTTTCTCAAGTTTGCTTTCACTTTAGACATATCCGACTAGTTTATGTAAACCTTGTGTGTATATAACAGTATTAGCAAAATAAGACTCGAAAGATAACTTAGTATTCAGGCGCTGGTAGACAGGCTTTTAGAGCATGCGAGCTTCACATGTACGCGCTGAGAAACGCACACGCTAGAACAGCGCATCAGAACGCGAATAACAGAGAAACTGACGACGGTCTTGCATAATCTGCAGACGACATTGGTCTGACTACGGTCAGACTTTAAGTCAGGCGAGCTGACTTTTTCTGTTTTATCTAGTTACTAGAGAGTGAGTGCCTTTGTTCATGAAATCAAACTTGCTTTGTTGGTGTCTTCCAACGAAAAAAAAATAATATATATATCGAACGTTTTATCGAACGCATTTTTTATTGATATTGATTACGTGTCTATCGCGATACATATCTTTATCGTTTTATCGCCCAGCCCTACTCAGGACATACTTTCACAGGACCTTGTATCACCAATATCAAAATAACTTCAGAAATCACTCCCATTTCACTCCAATTTTACCTTGTCACTATTAAAACAAAACACTACAGGTCAGATGTTTGAGGTCGGTATGATTTTTTTTATGCTTTTGAAAGAAGTCTCATGTTCACCAAGGCTGCATTTGTTCAATCAAAGTTAAAGGAATCAATCTAATATACTAATTTGGTACTCAAGTAATACATATTATTGTTCATCTATTTACCCAATTTTAAGACCTACCAAGGACCAGATGATTTTTTATGATGTATCTGAGTCACTAAACGATACAATTCAATAGGGTGTCCATTCTTTTTCTCATATATATCAGTTTCAAAAGCCATCACATACTTTCAAAGTCGATACAGACTGCCACAGACAGCATTAATATGTGACCCTGCACCACAAAACAGGTCATAAGTCGCACGGGGATATTTGTGGCAATAGCCAACAATACATTGTATGGGTCAAAATAATAGATTTTTCTTTTATGCCAAATATCATTAGGATATTAAGTAAAGATCATGTTCCATGAAGATATTTTGTAAATTTCCTTCCGTAAATATATAAAATATTTATTTTTGTGAGTGAGTGCAGCACAATCGCGAACATAAATGGACAACTTTAAAGGCGATTTTCTCAATGTTTCGATTTTTTTTTGCACCCTCATATTCCAGATTTTCAAATAGTTGTATCTCAGCCAAATATTGTCCTATCCTAACAAACCATACATCAATGGAAAGCTTATTTATTCAATTGACCCTTGTGATTGGTTTTGTGGTCCAGGGTCACATATGTAAATTTGCCATTTACCCCTCAAAGTACTCAGGCAAAGTCAAGAAAGTGTGGCCAGGTTGCAAACAGCACTCTTGAGTGCAGCACTGATCAAGCTGCTGTTTAACTAAGGTCACACCTGCATCCACACAAAATTTCATCTCAGAAAACAGACCAAATGGCCACACAAAAAGGATTTAGCTAATCTCTGACTCCTGCAACGCTTACAGCTTAATTAATGGACACATTAGGAAACATGATAAACAAAACATTGTCCTGAAATGTCAGGAAGAGTAAATTCATTATAACTGGATTTTCATGCATATGTAGTTTAATCAGTTGTAGAATGATGGGAACATCCTGGCATTTAACTATATCATACACCTTGACATCATGCAGCCTATTAACTGCTGTGGGAGCTGCTTATGAACAGCTTATGAAAGCTGTGAGTCACTATTGGAGTGAATTGAAAAGAAGTACCACTCTATTACCATCAAGCTACAACTGATGTAGCTTAGATGAGGGGAGAAATATCTTTAAAAACCTTCATTATCCTGTTTATCAGTTTTAAAGCTTTTTGTAAGTGGCCTCTGAATCACACAGAATTGCAAAAAGTCTGTCACAGAAAAAATACCTTTAATGCTATATAAATCGCTTTGAGAAACATTTACCTGTATGCATTTGCAGATGCTTTCATCCAAAAGGCCAACATTTTAGGTCACCACAGAGATTTCTGGCTGGAGTAATTCAATGCCCGATTTCAATAAACCTGGTCCAGACCTCTACAGATCTAAAGGTGACACTCATATTCTCTCAAATGGTAAAACTGCTCCTGATAGTTATCGTTGGCTCTGCCTAGATTTCATTTCCTCACAGGATATTGGCTCAACTCCCATAGCTAATGTACAGGAGACAAAGAAACAGAGCGAAAAAACACTGGATGACAAGAGCAGATAGAGCAGAGGTAGAGAACAGTAGATGCAGTAGCAAGGAAACCAAACCCATTTTAATTGCAAGCTTAATAAAATATGTTTTTGTGCTGAGGCAATCTGCTACCTAGTCTGTTGGTTGTATTAAAACAAAAGGTCTGTGCAGAAGAAAAAAAACACTGATTCACAACGCCTCTCAGCCAGAGCGCTACAATTTTAATTAGGGTTTATTTTCCCTGAATCTAATTAGAGGTACGAGAGTTGGGAGAGACATGGCAAGAGGATACGCAAATGAAAACCGTTTTCTGTGTCATCTTGAATTCACTCCCTCATTGTGAGAAATATTGCATAAAAAGAGCTAATAATGCCTCTTCTCTCCCCTTTAAAAGTTGACTTGGAGAAAGAAAGAAAGAAAGAAAGAAAGAAAGAAAGAAAGAAAGAAAGAAAGAAAGAAAGAAAGAAAGAAAGAAAGAAAGAAAGAAAGAAAGAAAGAAAGAAAGAAAGAAAGAAAGAAAGAAAGAAAGAAAGAAAGTTACTTTTTCCAAATAAGTCGAAGTTAGTATTGAGGCTTTATGTGTGGTCAGACACTTGAGCGTGTCATTATTATTAACATTTTGCCCAAATGAAGTTACAAGGTTTTTCACCAGCGAATGTCAGATATTTGTGTTTTGTCAGTCATTAACAGAATCTAATGCATCTGAAGTTCAGCATTACGTTTTCATCAACTTACAAGATTATTGTACCTATGCAGGCGCTCAGTTTTTACTGTTGTTTAATACATTTGGCCAAAATCTTGTGCTATAAAAGAAGTGCTATGTACAGGCTGTGTTGGCTATGATTAGAAGGCAAATACCAGACTGACACTCTTTTCGGCTTCTCAAATACATAAAACATTTGCCTTTCCAAACATCATGTTTTTTTAATAATGAACTTATTCAAAGAACTAGTTCTTTATTTACCCTTGCACTGCAAACAAGCAGAGACAGTCTCAAAAATGTGTGCAGGACTTCATTCATGATTGAGGCAGGTAAAGCTACTGAATGCGGTTTTGCAGACAGTTTTTAGGATCAAATGGAGTTACAAGGTTTAGTCACAAGCTCTCTCTAAAAAAAGTTTAAAAATACTATTATTAGTAACCGGTATTTTTTCTTATCAAACTGTTTTGTTACAGAAGGGACGCTTCTTTGAACAGAAACGTTAAAATGCTGGTTCTGTTCAGAGAAAACCAATTGATTTTTTCTTCTGTTTTCAAGCCCTGATAAAAACAATGAAATGCAAACTCAGAATATTATGCAAACCTGCAATAATTAAATGTTAAGTAACACAAATATCATTTATATATTTAATCTTACTTTATTGGCCACTGACTTTGCTGCTGACCTTCGATGATCAAATTCAACCATTTGGGTTTTCTTTTCTTTTTTGCTGCGCCCCCTACTGTACAGGCATGAATTTGCATTTTCTTTTGGTGGAAAAGGGCCTATACATTCCATTTCTGCATTTCACTAGAATAGATCACAGTGATACATTTATGGTGTAGCCAGCCAAACCTTAAAATTGAAGATTACAAAACAGATTCTTTACAGTCTTAGGGACAGAATACTGAATTTGTTTTCCTGGTTTGGCATTATATCCATTCTTTTATTACAGATTTTTTTTTTTTAAGTTTTTGTTTTGACAACACACTTTAAAAGTAATAAAACTTAATAGTTTTATTTATTTATTTATATATAGTTTATGGAACAAAAACATTTTATGAAACAAATAAATGGCCTAGCCTAGTGCAGTTGCCCCAACACTATGCTGTCTGTATGCTACTCTTATGAGATATTTGAGATTTTTCTAGTATTATATGAACAAATAAATCGCAAGACTTAATGCTTAATATAAATAAATCTTAATTAAATTGAGCTTTTACAAATTAAATACCTGTACAAAGTTGTAGTAAGCTTTATCAGCTCAAACGTGATTAACTACTTTGCGTGTAAATTTTTAGCCAATCGGTTTCTGCAGGTTTTCTATGCCAGTAAAAGTCAGTTAACTTAATATATTTTACAGTGTTGCACCAGGCCAGATGCCGTGAAAAGCTGGTTTGCAAAGCAGTGCAATTCAAAATGAGCATAATCACTGCACTCAATGCAAACATAATCAGTCCAATAAACAGTAATACAAATACAAAACAGCATTTTATGCAGTATAAAGTCAAGAAAAGAGTCTGTTCATTACTTCATTTTGTTTCATACACACTGCAGCAGGTCGGAAAGGTTGCCCTCTGTATCCACAGCAGGAAGAACAGAAGACCAACAGTTACAAGCAATTGTACAGGAACATTTCCAGGAAGCCTGCTGGTGATTAGAAAATGGCCTAATTTGCTACTTTAATGAATTAAGCGAGTGGAGCAGATTTAAGGCCAGTGCTTTAGTGGTAGTGATGTATATTTGGACAGACTGCAGCCAGTATGTGTAAAGCCAGTCAAGGTTGTCCAAGCAAACTTGTGCAATCAGACAGAGTGGTTTGGGCACACAGAGCCAACCCAGACTCAAGCCAAAAAATGACCACTCCCTGACACCAGAACAGAACCAGCACAATCCACAGTGTCCACAAGCCCTTGCCTTTACTTGAGCTGCAAAACACTGAACAAGCATAGTGCAGTAGAGAAGCGCCAGGTGGAAGTGAAAGTTGCCACTCTACTGTAGTAAACACTGTGGGAGGAATTCGCTAAGAATGAGCACAATCTCTCATCCTTTCTTTCACACTCCCTTGGCTCCACAACCTCCTTGTCTAAGGTACTGTAAAAGATTCATAAAATAGCAGACACCATCTGGCCCACTGGCATTCGAACTGCTTTTTATGAGGATTTAATGATGGCTAAATATTACTGTCAGCACTGAAAGGAAGACTTTAAATCATTCACTGATATTCCTCGTAAAAGTCTCCCATTTAAAAAAACCCACATTAGCCAAAGTTGCCAAAGGCCGTAGTAAACCTATAGTGTGTGCACAGCGCACTGGGATCGTAAGCCATAGAGAATATCAAACAACAGTCGTAAAATTCATTGTTGGCTTGCAAGGAATGGTTGAAATAAGTTGTGCATGTTAATTGGTGTTTAATATTTCAAGGCAAGAGCAATGTAAAACACAACGCACACTCTTTGTTCTCCATATCAGCCTATAATAAATGATTATTTAAAGTATTGTCAAAGTTTACCGTGCCTGACTCTGCAGAAGAAAGTTTCATGAACTTGCAAAGCCTACAAGCAAAAAACATTCTGTACGTTTTTTTTAAAAGCTCTGTGACAAAGCACCACTCGGTGAATGAAGAAATGAATATGTACCACTCCACCACATACCCTCAGACAGATGCCTATGGCCAGACATTATACCACCACAGAGGTCAAAGGTTTCAGAAGCAATCCATCACAGAGGTCTTGCCTTGAGAAAGGTCATACTGAGGATATCTGTAAACCTACGTTAGCAGCCCCTCAGCTGCGTGTATGCTTACAGATTTACAAATGATCTGCATGACTGGAGCAACACACACTCACATGCTCTGCTCCAAAACCCAACGAGCCACCTTGCTGTCATGTTTGCAGCCTACATTGGCAGCTGCCTTCTAAAGCTCAAAGTATACTTCGGTTTTTATGTGTCAGCATATTTTTGCGCTAATTAGTTGCTCAACAATGTGGTAACACTGAAGAGACAGAACAAAAACAACATCAAACTACTGGAGATGGCACCAACAATATACATCTGTGTTGACAAGTGCTTGTGTGAGGGCTGTCCATGTTTAAACTTTTATACTGTAATGGGATGCTGTTATGCATCTTCTGAAAGAGTACAGCATTTCCAGATCCAAAACAAGCGAAGAAGATGGTCTGCGTAAACCAGAAGGAACGGATAGAAGATTGCTTACGCACAATTAAGCTAACAGGATTTGTTCAACAGCATAAGTCAAAACTGCCAAATGAAATATCGAACCCACAAAGAGGTACACAACTTTGCAAGCTATGGGATATTGATGGACTCCATCTACTTCATTATGTTTTGATCATTGTTCTGAATCCAATCTGGACAAAGTCTTCGACAAAAATGCTATTTTCTCAACTTTTTGTTTGAAATGTAATTTTTTTTATGAAACATCTACATTCAAGTGTTGATAAAAATATAATGAATTAATAATTTTATGATGCTTCTTTCACATTTCGCAACACTTTCAAAGTAAAACGTCCAGTGAGTGGTGCTAAGCATGTTCAGTTTTATCTGAGACAGAGGAATGCGAGTCTGGCAATGTTTTTAAAAATGATCAAAAATGAAATGTCTGGTGAGTGGAGCTAAAAGGTCAATGCTCTATCATGTTTGAAACTAATGTACCACCTCCGCTAACCTGACCCTAAACCTAACCGATATTGTAACACAAGCAAACATGAGACAAAACCATTCCATTTCAGTTTGCTTCTACAAGTCTTTGAGCTCCTATATTGCGATTCATGTTTCACGGGACTCGTACCCGAGTGCCCCATATTGCAAGTGCAATGCTGTATCGTGCTACCAAGCAAGTTTACTACATCAGAATAGCCATTCATATGGAGCTGGTTATGTGACGCAAACATCAAATAGCAAAAGTGTTTTCATAACATAGTATTGTTCAAGGATCTGTCCAAAAATAAGCATTCATTGATAACCTGTCCCTGTAATTATCATTTGTGTAAAAAAGGACAAAAAGTTGTTTTTGTCAAAAAGTACCATTTTGTCATTTTTTCCTGATCAACACAGTGCATTCTGGGATCGACTTTAGAATTTGACTAATGAAGGAACCTTAGATGGCAGCTAAGTTATACCATTTGCACAGGTTTCGAATCTTGAGCATATGTTGCCTTAAAATGCTGCCTACATAGAGTTCACTTGGTTTTGGAACAGAGCCACAGACACTTACTTTCAAAAAGGGAAAAGTGAGAGCACTGACGAGGCAGTATGTAGACTATTTAAAGGTTCTACACTGGGAGGTCTTCCATAAGGGTACCACCAAAGATTTGATTACAGACACCACACATGCAGTCATTGCATCCTGTATGCGTCTCGCTTGCATATGTCGGCAATATTCTGGGAAATTCCATTATGACTCAACTGTGCATTCCAGTAGATCTCCACTGGCTTCTCAGCTTTCTGTAATGAACTGTCAGTAATATCACACTGTAGCAGCTTGAACGAAACAATTTACATTAACTGTACCGCTGAGTGTGCGTGCATTCTGTATCTCACAATACATCACTGGATCCATGCATACTCAAGAGTCATAAATCATAATGTGCATGGTTAATGAATCCAAAGTGGGCTGGCAGCGTATGTTATAAAGCATTATAAAATGTGAAGTGCAAAAATGTCCAAACATGGTCACTATTATAAATGTTTCCAAAGAT
This sequence comes from Scardinius erythrophthalmus, assembly GCF_964197995.2. Lineage (NCBI taxonomy): Eukaryota > Metazoa > Chordata > Actinopteri > Cypriniformes > Leuciscidae > Scardinius > Scardinius erythrophthalmus. The sequence continues at coordinate 26,525,582 of NC_138241.1, forward strand.
CTCAACTGGGAATTTGACAGGAATCATTATTTTTGCATTTCCACACTTCACCTTTTAGGAAGTACTAGTAAAATCAGATAAGGAAGGTCACAGGTAGTCCATACCTATGTCATAGGAGAGGAAGTCGGAGGAGAAGCATTTGGCCCCGTTACTGAGCGAGGTGTCATTATGAGTGTTTCCCCCGAACACCAGAAGAACTCCACTGATCAGCGCAGCGGAGTGGAGGTATCTTGCCAGGCCGCTTTCCTTCAGAATAAACCTGGGGAGAGGCAAACACACATCTCATTGGCTATTGTAATGCAGCATGTGCATGAGTGTTTAGCTTATGGGATGGAACAGTTGGTCTGAAGGTCACTCTCCACAGGCTAGGTAAGATACGCAGATGGACGCCATCAGTAATATGGCACCACAAAGACATCTACCCACACACAGAAACACACACGTGTATGTTGCCGTGCAAAGGCAAAAGACCGTAACTTCGTTTTTGGTCGAAAATTAGTTATTGATATTTTTGGCACATTCAAGACCTCCTTTATCATGTGGATAAGTATCTTGAGTCAATTCCATTGTTTTTTTTTTTGAGAAAATAATGGGTTGTCTTTACAGTAACTTCCAAAATCCCATGAGAAACCAAGGCAGAACACCATAACACAAGTTTGTACAGCTGCCATCAGTCCCTGTAACTTCTGATGTCCTCAGAGCTTTGTCCTGCACAAACGCAGTCAGAACATTTAGTATGGTCTGAACCGTCTCCATTGACAAACGTGCGATATCGATCGGGAAGGATATATGCAGAGTTGACAGAAAAATGTTACACATGCCGTAGCAGATGAATACAACAAAGAACTAAAGCTCTGCCTCACCCAGTTCGGGTACCGGACCTGGTTGAAACACTCATGCATCTAGCTGGCAGAGTGCCAAAACTTCACCAGTCGAGCCAATGCTGGACTAATATATCTATGGAGGTATTTTGTCATGTCTAATGTATTAATAATGCCATCAGAATGCAACCAAAGCACAGTATAGCAATAAGTAGATGGATATAAATAATTGTAAATCATACAAAATAAATGCCATGATCACTAGATTTTATACAGGTGTTACTATGATGATTTTGTTAATGGTGATCAGCAACCAAATATTGATCATGTGGAAGTTACTGCCTTTTGCCTTGGCACGGCTTCTCACTTTTTGCTGACAATACAAAGGCAGAGTACAGTAACTTTAAAATAGTGGTCAAAAGGCAAGTTTAAGCTCAAGTTTTTTTATGTAAATAATTTTCATTACTAAAACATCTAATTGCCAGATTTCCAGTGTCCTACCTATAATTAATTTGGCGGTACAACTAAAAATCTTTAAAGTCATTTTTCTCAGTTCCACACTCTAGCGAGTAACGGTCTTTTGCCTTTGTAGGGCAGAATGCATAAGCGCACATGCACACACAATCACAAGTACCAGTTTGTTTCAAGTCGAACATGATGTAATAATAACTTGCATATTGCGTAACCTGGTATTAAGATGGGTTTTGGTCGATCAGATCACAAGTAAATGAGGGAGACACATCCTCGTTTACACCTGTGTTTTAATCCACTTCTGTCCTGATTTATTTGAGGGGAGGGTAAATGCATGGCTTTTTCAGATCTTTCGATCTAATGGGTGAAATGAGCTCTCTCAATTTATATATGAACGTGACCGGAGACGAGGAAAAGCACATAGCAGCATATTTCGTTTCTGATATCCGCAAGACTACGCCAAAAGCGGTGAGCGTGTGTTAGAAATCAGGAGCGGTGAGAAAATATTGTGCTTGGTACGTTTTTCGTCTTCAAACCAAACTTAGGTCTACAGCCAAAAAAGTTTAAATCATGACTGGCTAGCACACTTACCATGATGTTTGCGCGTTAGGTCAGTAGGTGGAGAGTTGGCGGTCTTTTGCAGATGTTCGAACGCATTCGACCACATGAACGTCTACACTATGAAAGCAGTCCGGTCAAATGCGTTTTCTTAATCTTAATACCAGGTGTAAACAGGGCCTTAGAGATTCAGAATATTTCAGTAACTGTTTTTGATTCACTGAAAATAATAATTCGTTCGGGAATCAGACTACACTAGTAGCCTAATGCTAAATGTTTTTGGTCCTCTAAATTTAAATAGAGCCAGCTCCTAAGAGTAGTTCAATCGTGTATCAGACTACATGGGCCACACTGTATGATTCGAATTTCGGATTCATTCAAAATACCCTGTTTATTTGATTCATTTGTTCAAACTACTTTGGACATGTTCATGAATATTGTAGTATGATGTTCTGTCCACATGGATGGACTAAAACACATTTGAGAAAATTTGGCACAAGGTCACAAAAATATACTAATACACAAACATCTATAAAACAGTTTCATAAACACACATTTGAGAAATTAGTTCACTACCAACTAACTTTCAACTTCTCTTCACAACTGACTTTTCCCTAAATTTCTAACTTCAAAATGGCTAAATGGGTCCCTAAATTCTTTCACCGCTTCTCCCTTTTGCTTTCCATCCAATCTGTTATCTCTGTTTCGACCTCATTGTGATTGTGTCTGTGAGGATAAGCACTTTGCATCACTCTGCATCCACTCAGCACTCCTCTCTACACTCTGTCAAACACCTCAAGCCCTGTAAGCGAAGCGTTGTTTGATGCATTGTGCAGCTCCTTTCACTTGCTTTGCCAATCAAAAGCCAGAGAGTGAGGAACGCGCAGTGTGTGCATGAGCGAGAGATCCTCACATTTAAGGGTAAGAGAGAGCTTTTAGAGACAGGTTTCACTGTTAGGCCAAGCAAAGAGACAGTAAATATAAAGGCAAAGAAAAAAAACTGGGCATGTGTCTCGTTTTTTAATGTCTTCCATCAGCAAGCACAGAAGACGGTGACGTTCTAAGAGAAATGGATACAAAAGCTTTCTTTGTGCAGCCGCCAACTTTTAAGTGAACCGTCTTTGAGCGTGAAAAGGAACGAATGCGAGAACGAAACCTCAAATTAACTTCTACCACTACTTTGTGCTTTGTCTACGCTCATAAAAGCATTGGTGGTACCTCTGAGTTCAATTGTAGGCCAATGCAGTGTTCATAATAAAAACAAATGTCATAACCTTTCCAAGTTAGGTTTTTAGTTAAAGGGTAAATAGTGTAATTTCGATACAACTAGTAGCACCAAAAGCCGACACAATCCATCTGTTTGAGCGACCAGACAGGATCAGATGTGACAACATTGTTGGTCAAACAATAATAGCATGAGTTTCGAGTGGGACTACCGGTTTGTCTTAGCAATGGAAGATTAGGGAAAAAAACACCAAAAAAAAAACACAGTAATTCCATTTGGTGCCACTGGAGGTGCACAAATGACATGCTTCCTTGATGAATAAAACTTTTAAACTAGACTGAGCTGGTGCTTAGCTGGATCATACCTGGTTTAAATGGCAATTAGCTGATCTTAGTTGGAATAAACTGCTCTCACAGGATGGTCTAGCTAGTCTTCAGCTGGACAGACGAGTGTTTAGCTAGTTTGCCTGTCTCAGATAGTCAAAGTTGCTCTTTAGGTTTCAAATGGTCTCCCAGTCTAAAATCCCCTCCCCTCTAAAACCAGCCAATAGACCAGCCTGACCAGGCTGGCAGACCAGGGCTGCGTTCAGCCCCGACAAAACGTTGCACAACGTTTTTTAAACAGAAACGGTGATGCGTTGAACACACTGTTCTGATGACGCAAGAGTTGCCACTATGGCAGCTGAGAAGGCCATTCTTTGTGTTCTTTGTGAAGAATTTTTGGAGCCTGATGAAGTCGGTATAAATATGTGTTTAATACTACAAAATATGCCCAATGTTACAGTTACTGCACTTGCCGCCCAGAACAAAAGAGAACATACCAATCGAGTGAAGGGATTGCTTGCTGAAACTGAAATGGAAGCACACATCTTACCTAATTCAGACTAAAACACATCTATTTAGCCTCACATACTGACTTTATTTGTAGTTCATACCGTTTTAATACCCTGTATTTTCTTTCTTATTTTTAGGAAAAGCACTTAATTACCATTGTATATTTCTATACCAAATGTCATACACTTGAAATGAAGCTAAAAATATAAACAACTACATCATTATGTTGATATCCTATATTTTTACAATAAAACTTACACAAACATGTCTTCTAATATCCCCACAAACATGTCTTCTAATATCCATTGACAGAATTCTATCATCATTTACTCACTATGTCATTCCAAACCTGTGTGACTTTCTTTCTATGGAACATAAAAGAAAATATGTATTATTTTTGTGTTTTGTTTCCAACATTCTTTTAAATATCTTATTTTGTGTTCCGCAGAATAAGAAAAAAACATCATACAAGTTTGGAACAACATGATGAAACAAAAAAACAAATTCTACCCCTTAATTATTTATATTTTTTCACAGGGTTATTACAGAAATATGTGTAAAAAAGCCTGTGAAAAGTCTGGAATGTTGGATTCGTTCCTCTTGGACTAAAACCTCCTAAGAACTCACCCTGGCAACAGCTACCTGGCATCATTTATAGTGTCACTAACAGCTTATTTGTAACATATTTCACTCATGTCAGGAAATCTTGGTCAGCACACTCACTGGCTTATGGAAGATGTGAATCCTGCTCACATGTGTGCTAAGGGTCTGATTTGTGTGTGGATGAAAGGTGTCCGGTTTTCTTTTTTGTTTTTTTGAGAGGGCAGAGGCTGAAATGGTTTGTCACAGTCACACAATGATACACAGGCAGGCACACACACTTTCATAGTTAAAGAGTATAACATGTACACAGTGTGGATACTCACCAGGTGTGCGTGTGGACCTGATAGCGGTATAAATGATCCACTAGGCCATATTTGTTGGCAGGGAGGGCTTTGTATCCTCCATGGACGTATATGGAATGTGAGGAGCTGTCATAAACGCTGCTGTGACCATATCCTCCCTGCACCAGCGCTCCATTCGTCTCTGCCACCAACCAGGAGTTAGTACCTGACATAGAGATAGACTTTACTCTCAGAAACTCATAAGTGCATGTCACATTATAATTCAGAAATCATTCTAATATGCTGAATTGATGCTCATGAAACATTTCTCATTATTAACAATACTGAAAACCTTTGAGTTGCTTCGTATGTGGAAACTGTGAAAAAAAAAAAGTCAGGATTCCTTGATAAAGAGAAATTTCAAAAGAATAGCAATCTTTATAATACTATAAATGTCTATACTACCGCACTTTTAGAAACAGGTGATTCTGTCCCCCGCATTTATTTTTTTTTTTATTTATTTTTTTTGACCCAGCGACAATATTTGCGCCCGTGTTCTCTGATTTGTTACTTAGACTTGAGTGAACTAACATTCAGCCAAACACAGCGCGAATCATCTCATGGGCGTGTCTGCCATGAGCTTCAAATCTCTTGTTGCTCTTGCGAATTTTTGTTCGTTTTAGTCACTTTGCTGTTTGGCCGTCTAGGGTAAAATCATAGACAGTAAGAAAGTTCGATTTTTATGAGCCCAAATATTCGAATACAATATTTTTGTAAAATGCCCATCCCTAAAAAATAATAATAAATTGTTACATTTTATATAACGTTAGCGCTTTTCTGGGTACTCAAAGCGCTTAACATGGAAGGGGGAATCTTCTCAACCACCACCAATGAAACTGATTGAGCGATTACACGAGATACATTTCAATAAGTTGTTCGGTATCTTTCAGCATAACGTTACCTTCATATGTTCATTCATGTTTATTCTTTAACTAGTAGTGAATAGGAAGAGATGATCGCGTTCACTCGCGCACTGAGCTAACGTTACCGTGTCGCGCCACATCAAAGAGCGTCAAAACAGCATTTTTTTATTTATTTGAATTTCGTGATAAAATGGACCGAATTTGAAAGATGACAAGGTACGGTCACTGTATTCGTCGTGTACACTACACATAAGACAATGATCCAATGAGCTTAAAATGCTATGGTATTTGAGCTCACATGCACATAGTCATGGTACTAAAATTGTGATGGTCTTACAAAGATCTTACATAGAAGACTATTAAAACCACTCAACAAAGTAAGTTTGTTAGTATGGTGAGGGACAACGAAACTATGTCGGGACCCCATCGAAAACGAGATGGTGCATCTCAGGGGGTTTATCCTAATAAATAAATAAATTTAAATACAAAATAGAAACGCGAAAAATTCTGATGGAACCACGTGGAAAAAGACCACGTGTCAGCAAAGTGAAGAGTCATGTGAGCATTGGTGGTTCAGTGGTAGAATTCTCGCCTGCCACGCGGGAGACCCGGGTTCGATTCCCGGCCAATGCAACAATGTTTTTTGTTTTGTTTTTTTGCAATGCAACATGTGACATTTAACTTTTAATAGAAAATGGGAGACAAATATACAAAATTTTAATTAAATACACTAAAACATTAAAAAAAGAGGAAGTTGCATGGCTATCTTAACATATGCTAGTCTGACTTCAAGACCATGGTTAGTGCTCTCTGGTAGAACATCTGTAATCAATTACACGTGACTAAGTGTGACAGAGACCGAGAAGATACCATGGTTAAGCGTTCCTCTGCCTTTCATTGATATCCTGGCTTGTTACATCACTAAATATATATCTCAAGTTTAAGGAAGCTTCTCTTCAAATATTGCATCACTCTAATTTTTCCAAATTCTTTATGTCATCAAGGTCACAGATGCGCAGTAGGGGTGCGATTGCATTCATTTTCAACAGCTCTAATAAGCTCATGTATTCATTAAGAGAGTAAAAACTGAGAAAAAGCGAGTGGGGGAAAGCGAGAGCATAAGAAAGAAAGATTTAAGTGGAGTCTCAACAGAGCTCAGACACATTAATCATTGTTCAATCCCAGACAGTGCAGTTCAGGTACCACCACTTCTTAATGACCTAAAGCATGAGTGTGTGTTTGAGTGGGTGTGTGTTTGTGACAGAGAGTGGAGCGAGTCGACTAGAAAATACCACTGAAAGAAGAGAACCTTCACTTTAATGAGTCTGGCCGTGTCAACTCACCATGTCATCAGTAAAGTGCTGTGCTAGTGACATGTTATATTACACTGCCATCTGCTGGAAGCCAGAGGAACTGTCTGCATTTGTCAAATTGCTCACCCTCATGTCATTCCAAACCCGCAAGACTTTTGTTCATCTTCGGAACACAAATGAAGATATTTTTGATGAAATCTGAGAGCTTTCTGTCCCTCCACTGACAGCTATACAACTGACACTTCAGAAAGTTCATAAAGAGATGGTAAAAACGAATCCATAGTAAGCGGTTCTCAAGTGTTACGCAGCACGTTTGAGCTTCCGCAAGAGGTTTGTTCTAGTGCAAGCAGGTTCGGTTGAGCTTCTGTTTATTTTCGCTGATCAATGTTTATGTGAATAAAAGCCTAAATTCAATCGGTTCATCATATAAAGCGATCGTGTCTCTTCAGAAAATTTTGGACTAAACCGCTCAATTCATATGGATTAGGAATCTCTTTGTGAACTTTATGAAACTTCAAAGTGTCAGTTGCCTAACTGTCGATGGAGAAACAGCTCTCAGATTTAATCAAGAAGTTCTTCATTTGTGTTCCGAACATAAACGAAAGTAATGACAGAATTTTCATTTTTGTGTGAACTAATAACCCTTTAAGACTGTCATGAAACTACACACTCATGGTGCATTCAAGTCCTCCTGGGAAGTTCATATTTTTGAGTTTGGAAGTTGTAATTACAACCTCAGGTGCGTTCAAATCACTTTGGTCGAAGCAAGATGGCAATGTAACTTCTACATGAAAATTCAACAAGATTTCTTAACTCCACATCTACAAATTGACAACTAAAAATGTTTTTGTTTTACGTTTTCATTCACCTCGGAAACTCTGGGCTTTAAGAAAAATAGGTTTCTCACACATTATTACAACTTTGTGGTGACGTTCATGTGCATTCAACTTGGAAATACAATCTTTCTGACATGACTTGATTGCACCATCAGTTCAAGTAAGAAATATTTTCTCAATAACAGTTACATATTGGCACTTACGAATGTTGTACTCCTGGACATGGCTGAGGTAGCTATAAATTGGTGAATAGCCAAAAAGCACCACCATGATAGGCTCTCCATTTCTGTTGTCTACTATGTGAGCAGTATGTCCCTCCACGGCGAAGTGTTGGGACTGCAGCACAGGACTGAGCGTCCTGAGGGACCAGGAACGGCTACGTGTATCAAACAGCCACAGTTCATCTGTTATGTTCCCGGAGCCTGCTTCCAGCTTCCCACCGAACATGTAGATATCATCCTGCAAAGAGCAGAGAAGAGAAATGAAGACATTATGAGATCCTGTGCAAGCATTTGAGGCATTACATCACCTCAGGCTGAGCAAAAGTTGGACACCAATTTCCCAGCATCACAGGAACACATATTCTCTTGTGTAAACAGCCAATCAATACACTGCATCTAAAAAAGGACTCCATGGAGAACAGACTCAAGCCTAGTGACACTGCTGCATCTCTTTAACTAACAAAAACATGACTCAGAATATACAACCACTGAAAACTACTATAGCTATTACTGTTTACTATTGTGATTATGAAAACAGACTAATCTCCTAACCCTCAATTATAACTTTGATTGGCAGTCAAAGTTTGGGGTCAGTAAGACAGTTTACACAAATACTGTATGTTAAGCAGCACAACCGTTTTCAATATTGATAATTAAAAATGTTTCTTGAGTTCACTTAATGTGTGTGTTTGTGTGTGTGTGTGTGCCATATGTATAAATGCATCATGTGTTTCATATTCAGTTGATATTCAGATAAAAGTGCAGAAAGCCACTTTATGATTCATGAAAAAGTATCTCAATATGCTGACTGAACTCTCACATTCATGCACGCTGTAAATGCACATTGACTGGCCTGCTACCGCATTCCCATCATCAAAGTGCATTCAGCAGTTTATGACACATAAAGACATCTACCAGACAACAGCTTTGTGAAATACAGTCATGTGGACAGGACAGTGATTTTAATTTGCCCATTTGCCTGGGACCTTTCTCCACAATGAAGGCAGTTAATTTAAAACATAATGTGCACTGTCAATGAGAGAGAAAGTTTATATGCGTAAACCAGTTTACACTGTGGACTGAGAAAGTTCCTGCTTATTTCAGTCAGACTCAGTGAGAGTATCTTCAAAACCATTAACAGAATAAACATTCTTGTGAATCTGCAGACATTATCATAGGCTCTGGTGGAGAGAAAAAAAATTCATCGGAAAGAATGTGATTCATATAAATGTGTTTTCAGCATACATTTTCCCAATAGAAAAAAACATTTAAAAAAAGTTTTCTACTGTTCCTTCATGTCCTTCATTCTAAAAGTAATGCGTTTTTGTTTTGTGTGGACTGACAAAAGAAAAAGACTGCTGCATTGGCCGGGAATCGAACCCGGGCCTCCCGCGTGGCAGGCGAGAATTCTACCACTGAACCACCAATGCTCACATGATAATGGATTGTGCTCCAGTGCTCATGTGGGACTTCTTTAACCAATGCAATGAAAGCAAGTCGGTCAGTACCGAGAGTTGAGAAACTGTAGAATTTTAAATAAGAGAGAAAAGAGGGCTGGAAAAACGAATGGAAGGAATGTGTAGCATAACAGAGTGTGGCGTGTTTGTGCATGACCACGAGACCTCCCAGAGCACTGTTATGTGAGCATTGGTGGTTCAGTGGTAGAATTCTCGCCTGCCACGCGGGAGGCCCGGGTTCGATTCCCGGCCAATGCAGCAGTATTTTTCTTTTGTTAGTCCTGACATAAGAAAACTTAAATCTTTATCATAACATTCAAGTAAATACTTGGCTTAATTTACAACTGTTGTCATTTTTATGACAGTCTGCTTCCTTAACAAGCTAAATTAAGGAAGTAAAGGAACACAACTGAACAGTTAATGCACTTGACAAAATATCCATGGATAACACACCTAAAAGTACTGTTTATCATTAAACAATGGAAAATGTAATGCTAAGATGGCTCTATCACTCTTATTAATAGCTCAACTTCGATCTGAAAACACCCTGAATCTTGATATTTAACACCCTCCTTTAGATAGCACTAAACCATAAACTGTCCATCTTTTTAATGTGATTACCACATTACTTGATAATTATTAGAATCATTTTCTGAATAATAAACACTAGTGGGCACTGTCGCTACAAAAATATTAAAACATCCCTAAAAACATGCACCTAAACACTATTTGAGCTTGTAACATTGTGGACAACAATGACAGAGGTTACATCTTTTCAATTGTAAATCAATGGCTCTGCATATCAATGGCAAGTTAAATCACTCACTGAGGCATTGTTATACAAAGTATAGAGACTAGCATTGTGTTTACCTTGTGAAGAGCCAGAGAGTGTCCATAGCGCTGTAGCGGGCCGCCGTTGATTGGCACCACATCCCATGTGCTGCTCTCTAGATTATAGCTGAAAAACAGACAGAGAACTGTAAGGAAAGGAAGAAAGAGAAAGTGTGGTGCACTCATTGCTAGCTAATAAAAGTGGGAAAAGTAATGTATACACTACTTATTTTGAAAGAAGTTTCTTATTGTCACCAAGGCATATGGTAAAAACAGTAATATTGTGAAATATTATTAGTATTACAATTGAAGATTTAATACATTTTAAAATGCGATATATTCCTGAATCCTGTGGTGGCAAAGCTGAATTTTCAGCCTCTACAGAAATCGTGCTAATATGTTGATTTGGTGCTCAAGAAACATTTCTGATTATTATCATCAATGTTGAAAATCCTTTGTGCTGCTCAATAGTTTTGTAGAAACTGGGACACACGGGATACGCTGAAGACGGACTCAAAAAGGAGAGAAATGGATAGCTATCTGAATTATCAAAACAATTCCATTTACACCTGGTCACATAAATGTGTTTTTGCAAAACTGATATAAATCTGATCTTCAATTCTCCCGCTATAAGCAGATTTAATGGAGTGCACGCCACCAAAAGCAACAGATATGAGCTGTATTTTATTGATCATCAGCTAAAATTTCTAAATCAAAGACCGCAATAAGAGAGAGCGGCAACAGCCCTGGTAGATCATTTCGGTTCTTTACTTTTAATGAAGAAAAATTAAAAGCTTGTGTCAAGCGTCTGCGACTTACTTTCACTTTGATTTGCGTTAGTTTGCACGTTGGCTTGATGAAAAGATGCTCATCTGCGGTGTTGCAGTGGCGCCGTCATATCTGACTATAACATGACATATAGCCTATAACACGCTCTCACACGTTATTTTTTAGCATTTTTGGGAGATGTAAAATTTATATATGTGGTTTTAACAACCAGATGCATTTACACTTGTCCAGTTTCGTCTAGGGTTGCCAACTTCAGAAAAGAAAAATACGGGACAAAAATGTGGTTCTTTACAGGAAAATAAGAGACACTCAAAATATTTGTACTGTATCACACAGTATATGTCATTTCAGGTTTGTATGCGTTTAAAAGGTTCTCAGACATAAACACATTTGTTTTGCTTAACCTATTTATGTACAATTTAATTCTAAAACAAATTTTAAGGTCATACAAAAAAAAGTCTGAAATATCTGAAATAGAAAGCTTTTGTAACATACACTACATTTGAAAGAAATTAAAGAAAGTAATAGCCTACTTTTATTCAGCAAGGACACATTAAATTAATCAAAAGTGACAGTAAAGACATTTATAATGTTACAAAAGCTTTTTTATTTCAGATAAATCTTTTGTTTTTTAAAACATTAATAATAATAATCAGAAATGTTTCTTGAGCAGCAAATCACATCAGCATATTATTCCCTCTGGTAGATTTCATGTTTTCTTGAGTGGCTGGATGGATGTTGGACTCATGAACAATAATCACGATGTTTGAATTCGCCAGAACTGATTTGCCGAAATCAAAACCCGGACAGTGAAAGGGATTTGCCGTTAGCGCGAGTCCGGATCGAACCGGGAGCGACAGCAGAGGATTCTGTTCGCAAATCAAACAATGATTTGTCCCAAAAGAATAATTAATTCTTAATTTAGAGTTTGTTATTCATATGGTCTGATTCGTATGGTGATTGGAAGATGACCGGTGTCGTGATCATTCTCAAGTGTCGTGTTGCTGTTGTATCAGTCAGTGGTTAGATCAGCATAGCAGTATACAGGACAAGGGAGGTCACGGACGGGACAAATGAATTAGGCCCAATATACAGGACGTCCCGGCTAATACGCGACAATTGGCAACCCTAGTTTCGTCTGGAATGCGGCCCAGACCATCTCCTGAAGTGGTTTGAGCGATCGGATTCAAATCCATCTCGAATGCGTTTCGGAGGGCATTTACACCTGGTCTTTTCACGATCGGATCCGATCACAGAAAACGCATTAAGTGGCCAAGTGTAAACAGCCCAAGTTTGCCTGTTATAGAGCAAATAAAAAACAAATAAATTTGCTTAAAATCATGATTGGTGCATCACTATAAGGAACCAGTGTGGACTTCATCAAAAGTCATTAAAAAGCATACAGCTACAACAGCCAGGACTTCATCAAGACACATACATACTGGATAAGAACTTCCTGATCAAACCTGCCAGATCCTTAAGGAAATGTATTTTAGTATAAAATGCATTTTTTTTTTACCTACTAGCCGGTTACTCAGTTCATTACATTTAGCAGACTGAACCAGGGCAAATTGAGAGCCAGTCACAGAGCCGGTCACATTTAACAAAGCTTATTTGGAGATTTAAACAAGTGATTTGAATAAAGTGAAGTACAAAATATTGGCTGATGATGTCACCAGACAGCAGAACTTACTTTATAACCATCTGAAAGGAGCTGTAGTTAAAGGTGAACCCTCCAATCACCCACATCAGCTTCCCATGAACCACTGCTTTATGAGAAGCCCGGCCTAGTGACTGTCCATCAGGCTTCACGTTAGGCAGAAACCAGTGCGGTTCAGTCGAAGGAAATTTTAAAGAGCAATCTGGACCTGAGATGGGAAAGAAGTGTCAGATAAAAAACAAGATGAGCAAATTAAACTACACAGAGGTGTGTGTTCACAGGACCCGTGTGAGTCATAAACTCTAATTTAAGATACTAAACAAACACTGAGGGCTACTTACCAGAACTGTCAACAACTTGAGATGTATTTTCTATAACATGGTTAAGAAGTCAAATATCTCAACCAAACATGCTTTGAATTTCAAATGCTATAATAAAATCATACCCCCCCCCCCCCCCCCCAAAAAAAAAACAATCAAGATTGCTTGTGGGAAAAAAAATAGCTGGTTATAAAAGTAGCAGTAAACACAAAATAAACTTTGAGGTCAAAATTTGCCGTTACAAAGCTATGAATTAAACTGAATTAGCATGAATAAGAATTAACAACCAGACTATTGAAGAACAGATCCAAAAGTGAACCAACACTGTCACCTAGTGGTTAGTAAAAACATCTCTCTAAATGACGGATGAGGTTGCAAGTTCACGCCAAACAGTGTCTTTTCAAAACTCTTTTCCAGTTATCTCCACAATAAAGAAATTAAATCATCAGCATATCATCTTAGAATCTCAATAACAGACCAACAAAAAGAAGTCAGTTCCTTTAAAATTCCAGTCTATTTAAGCTGCGAATGCTTGTATACCCAACGCATACTCGCTAATTAACAATAATTAACACACTATAAATTCCATTGTTTGAGGTGTACCATAATGCTTACATGGTAAAATGTTGGTAATACGTATGCTATGTAACTGTCCGTCATTCATTTATTTACCAAACGACGGTAATTTTCTTCAAATCTGCCGAAGTGTTTCGGGTAAGTGGAGCTTAGGCGATGTTGTTATCTGTCGTCATCATTGTCCCGCGCTCTCATTGGTTCGCAGGGAAAGCTGTCCGCGGATCGCTCGCCCAAGCGGAAAAAAAATATGCTGTTACTGCCAGATCTCAATCAGTGAAAATCACATTGTATTTGATACAAAACTAACAAGATTTATATATATAAAAAAATATATCGAAAGAAGCTATTTTCATAGTATTTCTACACAGAAAAACTTGTTGTTTACGAAAACGTATAAACTGTTAAGACAGACCTAACGTTACTGTAAGGCCTATTTTTCATTCATTATATTATTTATAATTGTATATTACTTATATTGACACCAGCAATGGTGTTTTTTATTTGACATCTCTGATTTAGAGCCGATGCACAGTGATGCCAGATTGGGCCGACCATTTCCAGCCCAAAAATCTCATCAAAACACGCCCAACTCCAAGAAAAACCCGGCCAAAACGTTAACTGCCAAAATAATGCAATAGAATTTTATTGCCATGTCAATCAAGGTTCATAAGCACAATTTGTATCTCCCTGGAAAGCAGATTAAAACAGGGCAAATACATTAAAGAGAATTAGCAAATAAGACAAATGTCCAGGTGGAAACTATGTCAAAACGGCAATCAAGAAATGAAACGATGATTTTAACCCTGGGAAAAACACATGCATCATTTTCAATGTCAACAGTAAGAATGAGCCAATTTAAGCACAAAAAGTTCCTAATATAACATAATTAGAAGGCATTTCACACAAAAATGAAAATTCTGACATAACTAGTATGAACATTGTATATCTATATTTTCACCTCATGTTGAACGTACGTCATACAATTAAACAAATTATCATTGATAACCAGCAGATGGCACTATTGACATGAAACATGAGACTCATTGTGATTTTTTTTACTAGTATATTTGTTTAGGTGGTTTAAGAAATATTCCAGGTATATGCAGTTATGGAACTCTGTAATCAACATATTGAGGAAAATGCATGAATGTACATTATTACTGTTCAAAAGTTTGAAATCTGATTTTTTTTTTTTAAGTTGTGCACACCAAGGCTACATTTATTTGATCAAAAATACAGTAAAACTGTGAAAAAAATGTTACAGTCTAAAATAATGGTTTTACTCTATTTCAAAACCAAAAGTCTTACTGACCCCAAAACATTTTAAAGTAAAAACTTTTACAATATCAAAATTCTCTGCAACATTTTGCAGACAATGTGGAGATATTCTATACAGTAGTATCATATAGACATCTGAACAATTTTTCAGCACCTCACCTTGCCAGCTGTCATTGCAGACGCAGAGCTTTTCTCCGGTGAGGTCGCAGTATCCACGGTCAGGACTGCCACAGTCATCCCAACAGTACGGAATATCACACGCCTCACCTTTCCAGTATCGCTCACACTCGCAGTAAACACTGCTAGAAATGGAGTTGCCTGTAGTACACCTTCCATGACCTGAACAGTTATTAGGACAGGAGTTTATCCTGAAAAACACACCAGGGAGAGAGAGTGATCAGGACAAAAAAATAAATAAATAAACAAATAAATAAAATAATTATATATATATATATATATATATATATATATATATATATATATATATATATATATATATATATATATATATATATATATATATATATATATATATATATATATATATATATATATATAAATAAATAATGAAAGCATTGTCACTGTATAACGATACTCACGAATAAAAGATGTTGAATCCTGTGAGATTGTAGGCAGCATCACTGAAAAAGTGCAACAATGCGTACCCAGATGTGGTCACAACCTCTGGAATGGTTTCATTTCCTTTTGTTTCTGGGACAACCAGGCCACTGGACATGCAAGAGTATGACACACAAATCAGATAAAATACTTCATTCCTTTGTGTTCACATGTTCCACTCAGACACACCACAGGACACAGAGATGTGACAAACTAGATACCGCAAACCAACACACACACACTAAAGTACACAGCAGGTATCTGAACACAAGGTCCATCCCATTAGAAAGGAATAAGAGATAGCACTTCAAATGAAGAAGAAAAGAGAGAAGCAAACAGACTACTTTACATTTAATGTGACTTGACTAATGTTACCTCTATATTTAGGCAGGTAAATTATCCTTATGAGGATGTTATTTTTTCCCCTTGCATATTCATGCATATTAATAGCAAAGATGATTGTAACAGGTACTTGCAGCATTACATGTGAGCTATTCTCTGTCGCTCATAGAGTGCAACAGTGCCCACCAATTTTTTCAGCAGCCTTGTTTCCGGACGGATTTTTCCCCATAGGGATTTTTTTTTTTTTTTTTTTTTTAAATAAGAGTTATAAGCCATGAACCGAACCAAACCAAACAGTTATGAGGTGAATCACAACATTACAAACTTTGACTTGAAGCAAAAAAGTATTTGTAAAAATTTGTAAAAGTAAAAAAAAAAATGCAAGACTGTACTTGACTTTAATGAGGGAAAGAACTACAGTCCCATGAAGCACAGATATAAAAATAATTGATCTAATATTTTAAATAAATATACAGAACTACACTATATTTTACATTTATTGCAAAATATGCATATACTGTATATCCAAATATTTCTTCATGGGAGTGGGTGGCCATTAAAGTGTTCTTTTGGAGCAATTTGCATGGTCCATTTCTCAGATTTTTAGAGATTTCTTTGCAGAATCATGGGTAATGTAGTTTTTAACCAAGAATTTCATGGTTAAATAGGATTATTTAAAAAAATAACAACAAAAGCACATATAATCGATTAACAACCTAAAAGTTCATGATGGGACCAAATTAGCATAATTTTTCCACAAAGAATTTGTTTAACCTTATTTACTGTAGTCACAGATGATGTTTACCTGCAAACCATTCACCAACTAAGGCCCATATTCCGATTAGGCTTTAATTCTGAAAAATATTTTTACATGCTCCATAGAGAAAAAAAGTTTTACACATGGGATCCAGATATTTTGAGTAAATATAAAAAAATTATGATGACATGCCATTTATTAATCTGTATTCTAGCAATTTTAATTAAAACATTAATCCTCATTCTTTTCCTTACTGACAGCATACATGGCTAAATGATGAATCGGAAAATATAGGCCAGTAACCTTTTTAATTTTTAGACTGACAGTGCTTTCATCTGTGCATTTTTTTATTTATTTTAATGCTTGTAAAATAAAAATATATATATCAGTAGTTAAGCACCATTTCATAGAAGAGAAACAAGAATAACTTTGAAATTCCATGGGTCAGCAGAGGTTAACACCCTCACAACGCTTTCAATTGAAAAATGTATGTAACGCCAAGGAAAGAGAAGTCACATGTTCACACAAACGAAAGATCAGCATACATTTTTCAAGCGCACTTCATGGGTGACTTAGTCTGATTTGATTCTGCTGTGTTATTGATTGGTTAAAGTTCACTGTTCATTTCACTGAATTGGACATAAGATCTGTTGATGGTTTCGTTATACTTTTGTTTATGTACTATATATATATATATATATATATATATATATATATATATATATATATATATATATATATATATATATATATAAATAATATTATTTTGTTCATGAAATAATAAGCTCTGTCTTAGGTCAGGCAATGCTTTTTTGCTTGGTATGAAATGACTAGGAAAGTTTGTATCCACTCTGTCAGAGGTGTGTGAATTACAATGCTTCCAGTCCCACTCACCTAAAAACAGCTATCAAAGGTGCGTAAATAGAGTCTCCATCAAAAACATACATGTGATCCCAACTGCACTCTGTGGCAAAATGGTTGAACCTCAACCTCAGCACAGCATTTGGGCTAAAATAAAAACAGAAAATATATTAAATTTGACACTTAATAATAAGAGTAAAAGACAATTGTATTTCAATCATGACAGCTCTCGGATTAGTTTTAGCATGTTATTGAATATAGCAATGTTAATATATTTGTTCTTTGCGGACTAGATCTGCTACACTGTTGCTGCTGCTGCTCATGACTGAACTAGATATTTAAACCCAATGTCCACTAATGGGACATGAGTAACAATTTAGCTCCAAACTTTTCTTTTTATTAATTCTAACTTTTATTTATATGTTGCTTTGAACAAAAGCATCTGGTAAACAATAAATATAGATGTAAATGCGAGAACATCTGCAACAAAAAGAAAAAAAAAACATACAGAGAGATTAGTAGACATAGTGGTACTCACTATCCTTCAATGAGCCAAGTGCATTTTGTCTTGTACTTGTAGTTAACTGGTCCATCGGTGAGTGATCCTGATGACTCTGTCAACCTGACCAAGAAAAATACAAAGATAAATAAATATCTCAAAATGGCCTTGATGAAAGCAAAGCAAGAGAAAATAAGGTACAGTATATTTGTAAATTTAGACAGTTGTTGATTAGTTACTGTCTTTGCAAAAAAATAATACTGTAGGAAATAATGCATATGTTTCTGTATGCTCTCTTAATAGGTTAAATAAAAGATTAAATAGGTACAGCAGCATAAACACCACTGCAATGTGTAGGTTCAGAAGGAGAATTTAAGACAACAAACCACATCACACACACCAAGATTATGCATACTAAAAAATATAATCAAACAGAATACGCAAAATCAAAATAAATAAAAAAAAATCAGACCTTTATACAAATATTTCAAAAAGTCACTAAATGTTTAAAGAGCTCCCTTTTCCAAAAGGAAAGTCTTCATGCTTTAAGGTCCATGGAAAAAGGGGGGGAAATGAATAATCACCTATTGTATAAACTCCACATCATGTATGTATGATTTAAGCACAGACATATCTCCTTCCACAAAGAGCTACCATCACTTTCAGCTAATTATTAGCCTATATGAAGAAAATTATTGAAATTTATTGGAAAAAAATACTATTTAAAGGCAAAATTGAATTCAAGCATGTTTGATATTGAATGAAGTGTGTGATTAGGACTTAAGAAGACATTAGCAATGATTAAAAAAATACTGACATATGACATCTTGACTGCAAAGTCTGTCCAGTAAAATCCTTCATAGTACTGCAGCATCCAACGTCACCGTAACGAAACACCATCCACGTGCACCAACAAACTGGTCATGTGACATTGGCACAACCACCTGCTCTTTATTCATCCTCTTTCCCTTTCACCTCATTTTCATCCCTCCTTCTCCAACACAGAAACGAGGGCCATAATCCCAACGGATTGAAAAAAAATAAAAATAATACTCATTTGTCCGAGAGTGGAGGAGGGCCAAGTTCAGAATGTTACAGCACAGTAAAAAGCAAGTCACAGCAACTGCACATCAGTCAAGAGATCAGCTTATCCATGAAAATCATTTTTATCACAAAAACAACACAAGAGGTGAAGCAGAAGCAGCAATCAGGGCCAACCATTTTTGTTTCATTAGTATATTTTTATTTAACTTTTTTAGAATTTCATTTCGCAGCATCCGTTTGTGTAACGGTTCTCGGTTAAAAAAAATCTGATAACGCATCTATATTATGGTTTGTTGAAAATAGCAATGTGTAAAACAGACAGTTTCGCTAATGTATGTTTCTGTCGATGGATGCACATGCTGGCTCAACAAGAATACATTACAACAGCGATAATTAAAAAAAAATTAACAAAATGGTCACTCTTTGTAAACTTTGTTTAATGCGAGTGCCGTATGCTCGAATGACCTCATCATCAACCGAGTGTTGATAGCGCACGAGCACAGGTTAGACCGGAACAGCACACGTTGCTATCTGTGTTTAAACTAAACTCATTTAAGCCTTGCCAATTTAAACTTTCGAGCGCAAGATGAAAGAGAACTTGCGCGCACTGTGAGAAGATGTGTGTGTGTGTGTGTGTGTACTCGTTTTGAGTTCTCTTTCAAGTCTTGCATTTAAATTCACACAAAAATCATGAGAGAAGGCATAACAGACTATCTGCTAGGATAAAGTGAACTTATACAGTAGAGCAGTGGTTCTCAATCCTGGTCCTGGGGACCCACAGCTCTGCACATTTTATATGTCTCCTTTATCTGACACTCCCAGTTCAGTTCATAGAGCTCTTTCCTAACGAGATGATGATCTGAATCAGGTGTGTTAAATGAGGGAGACATACAAACTGTGCAGAGCTGTGGGTCCCCAGGACCAGGATTGAGAACCACTGCAGTAGAGAAAGACTTTTGGATCTGTGCGTTGTCTTAAAGGGACAGCAGCAGGCCTAAAAAAAAATTTAGTTTGGTTCCGGTTTCCGACCGACCCTGTCAATTTATGTGCGACCCAAATTTATTTTATGAGCTTAATTTACGTTTTTGTACAGCACCGGTTTTGTATAATTTAGCACTCTTGCGATGCAAGACAGAGTCCTGCACGGGTCCGATTTTGTAAACCCGCACCCGCCCGTAGGCTACCCGCAGTGCTTAAAACCGCATCCGACCCGTTTTCTGACAGCAGCACTAATTAAAATCCGCACCCGAAATAAAATCAGTTTAGCCAATCACATTATAGACACACTTACAAAAATGTTTATTGCCAGTTCATACAGAAGTTATTACACGACAATTAACACAAGGACAACTTCAGCCGAAGCTGTCAAAAGGCCGGTACATGAAGAACATGGCTAACGTTAACGTTACCACAAAACTGTAGCCTATGTTAACATTTTACCAATCGAACAGACGCGGCTACAACACTATATCTGCCACACAATTTCGTCTAGCCCACATTTGACAATTTTGGGTTCAAACACGCCCTGCACGCCACACATACTTAACAGTGTTAAATTTGAAAAATACTGTTCGACAGCTATATTCCTGCTGTCTGTTTTTAATGGTAATTAAACAAAATACAAGAAAAGCACTCACTGCTCTTGATTGAATATCTTTTGTAACTTTAATAAGGATTCATCTTTAATTTAAACAGTCAAATATGCAATGTTATTTTACATTCGATTACTTTATTCAATTTCTGTACCTGAAAACTAATGTTAGACCTACCTGAAAAACCTAAAAAGCACTGTTTATTTTATTTTTTTGTATTTTTGCTCTATTGCATTTATTTGTGCTGTTGCTTGTAGTTAGATTATGTATCCATATTTTCTTTATTTTTCTTTATTTGTTCTTATTTTCTTTATTTAGTCCTTTGTACAGTAGGAGATTTGTTGCCACATCAACCATCAGTTTGCTGAGAAAAATAGGGGTGAAGGGTCGCTCTCTCCAACAGGCCATCAAGTCCATGTCAAGTGCTGCCGAAAAAAGCAGTAACTGGCTCTGGATCAAGCGTAGGGACCCCAACTGGGCAGAAAGGTAGAGACAGATGGTATGCGGTCAGGCTTAGGCCCAATTCAGGGAGAAGAACGCCCCTGCCATGCAGAGCCCATCAGGGATATGGAGGGTATGGCATGGAGGGGGCTGTACCTGGGACGCTGGGTACACCGCTGAGCCTTCTGGAGACGTTGTGGGCTTCAATCAACGAAACGTTGATGAAGCAGAGTGCCCACCTGATGACCCCAATGACATACCTTGCCCTCCTTTTCACCACTCCACACCGACTGCTACTGTAAAGAGTTTCCTACTAAAGGGATTGAAACATCTAGTTCTATTAGCTTTACTTTTTTCCCTGAACATAGCACATACCGAAACCGTGAACCTGAAACCGTGAACCTAAAACCCTGAAACAAACCGAACCGTGAGCAATTTGAACCGTTACACCCCTAGTTTGAACCCTGTTGCTAACTACGCAAAGCCACTGCACACTAGTGCCGTTACTATGATAATAACCAATATGGACAAGCGACTGCAGTGTGAACAGAAAAGAAAATCATGTACATAAGTTGGTGAATAATTTTAATGCTTATTAAGATTATTTATTTATATAATTTGTAAAACATCAAATCAATGCTAGAAACAAACAAAGTTTTGAGTCTTTAAGTTGTGAGGAGGGGAAAGGGGGCATGAATATCTCGCCTAGGGCGCTAAAATGGTCAGCCATGGCAGAAATGAGTCATCATAATGTAATGAACAACTGGTACAAATCACTGAATCCTAAATGCAGTGGACACATAGTTTTTCTTCAGTGACGACCATGAAATTAAATACAAACGTTATGACTTCTGTTTTGAGCATTCTACAATAGTGAATCACCCTTAACCCTTGTTTTGAGGTAACGTGGCTTTTTCATAACCACTACAAGAACAAACACTCAAACTTTGTGTTTTCCAAAATTTTAGGAAATTATTTAACTCTATGCACTGGTACTTGACAGTTTAAGAAAAGCTACATTCTCAACCTCACAAACACCAAATATAGATAGAGTGTCAAAATACATGTTTTGTTTTATGTTGCAGAATCTATTTAACCACAGCTTGATTACAGTTTATACTATAAAATGCATTTTCATGTATTTTAATATTACTCTGGTATAACAAAATGTAATAAAAAAAACTATATTTATATATTCAGTTTGTTTCAAAATTATGTACATTTTGATGCAAAAAGTCTGATCATGTCACTGATTATCCCCTTGCGCTTTTGTTTAGTCTGGGCCTGACCGTAGTAAAGCAGGAGCTCATCCATGCGTCTTTTTTTTTTTTTTTTTTTTACATAATTTTTTAGAAAACTCAAAATGTTATTAGTCCTCTTAAACCCTGCCTCTTTCTTACAATCGACTGCAGGATTACATTCAGCCAGTTTTCCTCAATCTAGGCTAATCAATAACCAAAAATACCAAATAGTATTTTTGTTTAAACCGTGCTTCAATAATCTTTGTTTCATTTACAACTTTTTAAATCACAATACGGAAGAAATGATCTGTCGATTTTTTAAAATAGAGGCGACACTAATAACCAGGAGGAAGGACAAGAATTTCTTTCCCCAAGCATTCTGCCTTATTAATCTCCTCCACTCACTTATGTGTCATAAACTGTAACCTACTTTCACTGATGTCTGGGTCAGGATTGAGATTCTTCTCAAATATTTCTTATATTCCAAGGTAACTTAAAACAAACTAATTACAAAGACCCAAGGCACCCAGAGACTGATGTACACTGGTCCGAATATTACAAACTTACAAACCTATTTTACCCCAAGCAAACATAACGAGACAATTAATGTCATATTCTGCTCAGTCACAGAACACACAACATCCTTCTGAACTACAACCACATACACAGATGAATACCTCAAGAATAACTTGCGACATTCACCTCAGCACCTGAACTCTGAAGAGAACCGCTCTGATTCAAAAACCATTATTGAAATATATCAAGTCCTACATGGAAGAAATATATAGCAACCCAAAGAGACCCAGTCTAGTTGATTCTGGGAAAATGAAATGGAAGGTATCATATCTTCCTGAATCTTCCTGGAGTCTCCTCACAATAGCTGAAATGGCTTTAATACCCATACCATTAATGTTTGTAAAGTGTCTTAAACTGCACAGGAATGAGCTAAGCCACAAACCCAAGCATATCACAAAACAGTGTTTTATTCTCCATTCGTCTGCCAGTTAACCCACAAATATTTGCAACCCATTTAAAAACACAGTGTGCCCAAAATACAAACCACATCTGGCAAAAAAGGACACAATAATCAACTCAAGCTATTTCGCCGCAAAACCATCACTGTAAAGAACTCAACTGCAATGTGTTTGTTTGAAACAGTTTGGAGTGAACACTGAAAGATCGGTTAAAATGCACTTTTGTAAGAATGTGCATCCACCCTCAAGCACCATACTAGATAAAGAAGGAGCACAATAAAAAAAAAAAAATCATAATATTACAAAAACCTCATCAGCTAATGATTTCTTACTACACTATAGTGTAAATTCAGGGGAAGAAATTTCATAATCAAAAATTGTAGCTTTAATCATGACATGGAATTTGATGTGCCAGTAAGCATTTGTAATTGTCTCGGACAAGTCAGGCCTACAAACAATAGCATTAACACAGTCCTATAATACTAATGAAATAGTGCAAGGTTACACCAAACAACTAGGCCCTTGAGATACACACACACAAAAAATTGCATATACGTACATTCACACAAACTACTTTTAACAAATTTGTATGTATTATAGATAATGATTAAGACAAAGGGCTAGTGAATGTCCGTCAGCAAAGCATGATCTCATCTTTTGGACAATGCAGAGTCCAAATCAGAGCTATAAAAGCACTACTGTTACACTACAACACCACTGACACTCTAAATGGAGACTGCGTCACTCTTACAAGAGGTGACAGGACTATTCTTAGACTGTGTTTATTGTAGGATGGGAACTGTAGAATTAAATGGGCACTTGGAGACACAACGTTTTCATTTTTGTGGTTAACAAGTCTGATATGCTCTGTACCACATCGTAAATGTTTTTATTAGAGACACTCTTGCCAGCTCTAGCAACAGTATATCCACTAAAGTGTTATGTTAAGGGAGACAAAAGATGTACGAGCTAAAAATATCACTTGTTTCAGTTTCCATGGTGAGTGGGCGTTTTCGGAAGTTAAGGAGCGAGGCGTTTTCTCTAGGCTTGGGTTGTTGCAGTCCAATGTATAAAATAACAGAATAATTAATTTGCCTATTTTTATTGGTCACTACTTGCTGTACCATAAACAATGCAGGAGTCCTGAAGGTTGACACGAAGATTACGCAGCTTTAAGTCAAGTCAAGTCAAGTTTATTTATATAGCGCTTTTCACAACACAGGTTGTATCAAAGCAGCTTCACAGTAATAAATTAGAACAATACATCAATGTTTGTTTCTAGCGGAACGCCTACGTTCGGTAATGCTGATCAATAGTATCGTTGATTGATTAATTTAATTAAATATCCCCAAATATCCCCAACTGAGCAAGCCAAAGGCAACAGTGGCAAGGAACCGAAAAACTCCATCAGGTGACCTAATGGAGAAAAAAAAACCTTGGGAGAACCCGGGCTCAGTCGGGGGCCAGTTCTCCTCTGGCGTTTATGAACTAGAGGTCGGATTTAACTGTAGGATTAAAAGTATTATATGAATGCCTGGCTGAAGAGATGCGTCTTTAATCTAGTTTTAAACTGGGAGAGCGAGTCTGAGCAACGAACAGTATCCGGAAGACTATTCCAGAGTTTTGGTGCTAAATGTGAAAATGCTCTCCCTCCTTTGGTGGACCTAGATATCCTAGGTTTATTTCAAGTTCCTTTTAATTTAATTCAGATGTGACCAACAGTAAAAAAAAAGGCTGGCGGAGAAAGAGATTTCTGACAAAAACTAAAAACAGAGGTAAATCAGTTCTCATTCATGTGACTGATGATCGCTATGTGTGAATTATCAAAGACACGATAAATGCCAATGCATTGTCGCCCAATAAATGGTGATAGTGAGTTGACTCCAAAAGTCAATTCCTCAACTCCTAGAGCCCTAGAGTTGTAGTTGACTGTTGCTATGTCTGAAATCACTAACTTGTTGTTCACTCATTCTCTAAACCCTATATAGTGTATAGCAGTTGTGTGTACTATATCGGCTGGAGCAAAAACCTGGAATCAAACACCCCAAGGGATATTTAGCTGGTTGTGTCACCCACATCATACTGGATTGCTGTTCTTTTCACACTACAAAACTGTCATCAACAATGTCAGTTCCAGTCAAAACACATCACCCTTTCTGCAAGATTAAATATAGCCTGTGTTATTGTATAGTGTGTTCATATCCACTGCATGCGCACTGATCCACTATGGACCTAATAATGAAAGAACTGGTCGTTTTTCATAAATAACCTTGACCTACTGGCACTGCCCTTCATTAAAAATGAAAAATCACTCATGCTTAGAGACAATGGGGTCAGCAAGGGCAGAGATTGATATTAGTAGGTTTCTGACGGATAGTCACGGCTCGTCAGTTTCCCACCATCCATTCATTCATCTACAGAGCCAGGGATAAGGTCAAGAGAAAGTTAATAGAACCCCACAATGGCCAAGCCCTAAATGGTCCTTCACAGCTAGTCTACCATCCTTCAGAGCTGGACGTTAAAGATCAGAGTGTGAGGGTCTCATGGCTGAACACACATTTAAATATAGACAAAACTGTGATATAGTTCATCATTCAGAAACCTATAGAGTTGTTTTAGGGGGTCTTTTAATGCAGCAGCGCATTTGACATCATCTTGCTTGCTAAAGGGATTTATATCTGAGAAGAGTTACAGCACAGACTGAACAAATCAGATTCTTTCCCCCAATTTAGAGCTGTCCTTTTTGAAGGTCTGGTTTGACAGCTCAACTCCACAGCCTGGAATATATATATATATATATATATGTTCCATGCACAGAAGAATAAATACTTACAGGTTTGAAACAACATGAGTGGCTGCATCCATATGTAATAAATAAATAAATAAATATATATGTTCTATATATACTATGAATGTGCTAGTGTGAATGCAATCCGGATGTCTAACTTTTGTCAAGTGACCTACCAGTGTCAGTTGTGTCGCTTCACTGCCATTCACAAATCCTCTCCCATAGTCTCATGGGATATTAAATTGTCCATTGGATGCACACTACTGCCAGGGGAATTTTATGAATATTGTAATTTCAGGCATTTACTTTTCCACCTACTATTTAGTAGGGAAATAGGCATATTCAGATTAAGCCAGTGTGAATAAGGCTACGTTCACAATGTCATTTTTTGGGATTGACAACTGCATTTACTTTACAGATGCGAGTCTCAAAATGTCCTGTTCACTCAGCAAATTAGTAGCGTCTCTAATACGGTCTATATGAACGTGCAACGAGAGTCAAGCCCTTACCATATTTATCTTATCAATTTTGACATGAAAAGAGTCTAATCGAGCTGCAAGTTCATCCATCAAATCTTCATTAAGCAACAGCAGCTTTTATACCTGGGAGGAGAAAGGAGCATTTAAGTCGCGTGAAACTCTGGTGGAGAACAGTGACCAGATTAAAACCATCAGATGACACACAGCTCATATCTCTGTCGCTGTAAGGTACTGAAACCACACATGAAAACCCGCAACACACGGTAGACATGCGTTTGTGCAGCGCAGAGCAGCTCTCAGAAAACTAGTTGTTTACTCAGCAAGGGTTGTCCAAGAATGCGGTTGTGAGTCCTGAAAATGTACATGTGTTCGGTTATAGAATGTGGTGTCACTCCTGTAAATAACTTAACTGTGTGTGAACATAACTGTATTTAGGACTCAAAGAACTCACTGTGGCTTAAGAGTGATGGCAGAATTTTCATTTTTGAATGAACTATGCCTTTAAGATGTTGAAACATGGTCAGAAAATTCTTGTATTGATGCTGTGAACAAAGCCATAAGATTAACACTTTAAGCACATACTGTATCAGGATAGAAGAAGTCTGCTGTCACAGAGTTTGAGTCACATATTCTGAAAAAGCTGACATAATTACTCCACAATGTTTCGCTGTAATGTTTCGCCTGTATTGAAAATGTAAAAAATGTCATATTAGACACACTCTGAAACTAAAGAGCTTCTCTCCACCTGAACAGATGAAGGAATTAGCAGACAGAGTACTGGAAATATTATGTGCAGCCAAATCAGTAGTTCTCAATCAGGGCTCCGGGGTCCACTAGCAAAATTTATAATAAGTATTGTTATTTTATATTTAAATTTAGTTATACTATCATAATCTTAATTAAAATGCTATAAAAAAACACTCCAAATAAAGATATACAACGACAAACAAAATGTTTATTTGTTTACTTTATCAGCTTACAGTATTCACCTTATTCCGCCCGCCCACTTTTACTTCTGTCCAGTACTTCCGTTGTAAACCAACTTCCGGTTTAGCGGACCCTCATTCAATTTCGAGGAGAACTGCAGAGAAGTCTCACTGATAAAATGTCACATAAGATAAGCTAATTTGTGCCAAATGTGCTATGTACGTGTGTACCAACAGCACAGCAATGCACTGTTTCTCGGGGTAATTTTTAAACGACTTTTAGGTGTTTATATGACCCGTCTGCCTGTCTGATCGCAGCCCGGCCGATGTGTAGTGTTTAGCCTACATTAGCCACAAACATCTAATGTTGTAATGGTCTCACTACAGGACACATACACACGCTATACCTTGTTTGAAAGCTATGGTCCACTAGAATTCAGTCGCTGGATTTATTTTACAGCCATTACTTGTGTTAGAGATCAAACCATAAGAAATTGCAGCTAGCAGTTAGCTAAGCTAACGTTACCCTCTTGTTCATCTAGTTGAGGATCTTTCTTTCTACACCAGTTCGTGGCTATTTTTTTCTCATCTGTTGGCTATACACTGCAAATGTATCTGGTGATTGAGCAAACAAACTGTGGTGTAATAATGTTTCAAACTTTACATGTAGTAGTGTTTGTGCACATCTTCATAACTAAGTAATAGCTATTAGAAAGACACAGCTATTAAATAATTTGATTGTGGCATTGTTTCAAAAGCTTCAAGTGAAATGTACTTTAGTACGTTGCAGCAGTTGTTAATAACCATAGGCCAACGCATTTGGCTATAATATTATAGTCTATCTACTTATATCAAGACAGATAACAGATTGGACCAGGGCAAACAAAGCGCTAAGTAGCTAAACCAGGAAGTGAGATTACGCGGATGGCGCCACCCAGTGCTACTTCCGGAATAAGGTGAATATAGAAGGACCTTTCAATATTGTCTTGGACAAAGGGGGGCCTGAGAACTACTGGTTTAAAGGTAATTTACAGCAGAAGATAGGTTTAAGAGCATTTTAGTGCTGATGTGTGAATAGTAGCAACGGAAAAAAAATGGAAAGGCATTTAATATAAGAATAATAGATGTGGTACACTTACTGGTAAAGGTAATCTGACAATTTTACAACACTTAGGCTACTCTGAGTTCACTTCCCAGCGACTGGGGTTCCATTATTTGATGTTTTGCTGGGAAAAGCAGTTTCCAACAGCCAAAAAACACTGCTTTAATAGTGAAACAACCACTCCCTGAGGCTTGGGAAAACAAGAGAGCAGTGCATTGTAATGTTATCTGGATTAAAGACAGTTAAACGCATACAAACACAGTCCACAAAGGGTCTCAGTGGACGTGCCAGCACTCACAAACACAGATTACTCCGAACAGAGCACCTGTTACATGATGCTTTGAACCAGCATAGCCTGTTCAGTTGATATCAATATGAAGTCATGCTGACAGCAGAGTAGAGTCTCAGCCCGAATCAACGACTGAAAATCATTGCCTCCTCAGCACAAGGCTAATCCAAATTTATCCCGTCAAACCACTTCAGAGACAGAATGGATTTCCTTTCAACAGGGCAGGATAAAACTGAAACTTTCCCACAGGTTACACCCTCACATGACACTTTCTACTGTGTAGATGGGATTAGATTTAAACTTACAATTTTCCAGGATTCTTATTAGAAATGTATTTGAAATAGAAATATTTTGTAACAATATTAATGTCTTTACTGTCACTTTTGAGATTTACTGTCATTTTTATTTATTGCATGCTAGCTGAATAATGAAGAAATATTTCTTAATGAGAAACTTTAGTTACTGTTGTCCACTCCACGTAAAAATAAAGTATATATGATAATTGCTGTGCATACAGATAAACAGATATGAATGTACATGTATAGTATGTATGTATATAAACTCAGCAAAGAAAGAAATGTCCTCTCACACTCAACTGTTTTCTTTTTCCAGCATATTTCTTAACACGTGTAAATATTTGTATGAGATTTGTTCATCAAATTTCACAGACATTTGATGAACAGAAATGGAATAATGATGAGTCCATGAACAAAGGGGGGCAGGGTTGATATCAAAAGTAGAAGTCAGTATCTAGTGTGTCCACCAGAGTACTCCCGTGCATCTGATCCTCATGGACTGCATCAGATTTGCCAGTTCTTGCTGTGAGAGGCATTTGCAAGTTCTCTAACATGTCTGGAGGGACATATGGTTACACATGGTTTGGCAGTGCAAGGACGATCAGCTGTCCTTCCTGTCTCCCTGTAGCACTGTCTTGGGCGTCTTACATTATGGACATAGCAGTGTATTGCTCTGGCCACATCTGATGTCCTCATGCCCCCCTTAAGCAGGTCTGTGGCATGTTCATGCAGTTCTGTCATGACAACTCTCGGGAGATTGGCATGGTAATGGATATGGTATTGACGGAATAGATCTGCTACACTGCTGCTGCTGCAGAGCAAGTACCAAGACTTGCTACTGCCAATACGTTCACAGACATTGCTGTGAGCATGCAAGACATGCTGCTGCTGCTGTACATGTAACATACATGATTTAAGCCCCTTAGCAGATCTATACAGATGGAGCTGGGGAAGGTGGAGGGTTTCTGAAAGCGCGCTGCATACAGCTAACAGCAACACACCGGTATTTGTTTCAGTGTTGAGCTGCAGCTCGTTGGCCGCTAATGCAACAGCAACCAATCAGCTGTGCTATAGTAGATAATGATGAGTTAGTAAATGAGTAAATGAGCTGATAGTACCTATCAGCCTGCGCCATTTAGAGTTTCATCCCAGAAATAGATGTGATCAGTGATCCGGGACCCTGGGCATCTTTCTTCTGGTGATTTTCAGAGTCAATAGACAGCTCTTTTTAATGCCCTAAGCTATTGCAACTGTGACCTTTATAGTCTACTGCCTGTAAACTGTTAGTGTATTAAGAACTGTTCCACAGGTGCATGTGCAATAATTGTTTATGCTTTACTAAACAAGCATTAAAAACATTGTTTAAAGGGATAGTTCACTTTGAAATTAAATTTTGGTATGTTTTAACTTACCTCAAGGGCATCCAAGATGTAGGTGTCTGTCTTTGTTTCCGCAGTAGGTTCAATTTTGATATTTTTAGGTCAAACCTTTCTTGTCTGTCAGTCATATAATGCAGGTCTATGGTCACCACCTCAAAGAGCATGCACAGAGAAGTCCAAATTAAACATGATTTAATGACTCGTAAATGTAAGTACACATTGATGGCCTAAGACACGAAACGAGCGGTTTGTGTGAGAAAAGGAACAGTATTTATATCGTTTTTACCTCTTGTACACAGCCACGTCCAAGTGATCTGAGGGCGCGGGCGCTTCGGTCTGCGCAAGTGCCGGAAAGCGCCGGAAATGATCTCTTGCGCGTGTAACGTCACTCATTGTTTACACAGAACAGAGATTATAGGTAAGATGGCTAATAGAAATGGTACTAATTTGCGCTTATCCGGGATGTTTAAACCGACGTTTAGAACGGTTTGACCTAAAAATATCAAAATTGAACCTACTGCGGAAACAAAGACCCCTACATCTTGGATGCCCTTGAGGTAAGCTAAAACATACCAAAATTTAATTTCAAAGTGAACTATCCCTTTAAACCCTTTCCAATAATGATCTGTAAAGCTTATTTGGATTTTACAACATTATATTTAAAATATTTGAAAATGGGCCATTTCTTTTTTTGCTGAGTTGGTAGGATGAGATTTCTCAGAGGTTATCCAAAGTTATACAAAAACAGGAGGTAGTTTACACCTTAATCCTCAGAGAAAAATGTGTCTTTTATTTGGTTCCAAAAGAGGAGAAATTTAAGGGGCCATTTACACGACACGGACTTCAACTAAAAATGGGTTAACCTAAAAAAAGTTGTGGCGGTTCATTTACATGGCATTGGTGTTTTGGGGGCCTGAATATGCAAAATTTTGAACACCGGTTTCAGCGTACACCGATAGCGTTATCGTATCCGTGTAAACCACAAAAAGGTGAATTTGTGAAAACGTGCGTATTACTCTATAGGAGCATAGTGTTTCTTTACAAAGTGACATTGCCAACTACTGGCCTGGCATGCATAATACAGCATTTTTTGTCATTTTTGCAGATCCGGGTGAACGGGGATCATTTTGACAACGCTGTCGTCTCTACGTGAAAAACAAAAAAAGGATTGTTTTTTTTTCCGTTTTTTAACACATCGTTGTTGTGTAAACGTACCCTTACACATCCAACATAGTTCAGCACAACACGCTGTTTTTAAAACAATATTTATCAAGTATAGACTTTATAGTTAGGTCTAAGCACATTTAGTCCAAACCAAACCAACAGACAGAGATAAACAGGCTGTCATCCAAAATTACCCATCTTATAAATAAAAACCAGACTGGAGTAGAAGTGTTCTGATGCAGACACAGAGAGACTGTAAAAGTGGTAATTAGTGGGTGAGGTCTTTGAAAGCGGTTTAGAGTGAGACTATGTCTAAGTGTAAAATGAACATTTACTGTTTTCCTGTAAAGCCCTTAGTGGTGAACAGACCACAAGTATATAGTAAGAGCTAAAACAGAGCTTGATGCTCCAAGTGTGGAGAACATCACCAAGCCCAAGAGTGATGTTGAAATGTTTGCACAGCAATGGTTATTTATGCACTTTTCTCTGCCACTGATGTCATCTTCAGACAACAACAGTCATGAGTAACTCAACCCACCAGGATCACACAGGACAGACACTGTGGCATTTCAAAACAGAGCATGGTTGGGTATTGGATCACAAACACAGATCACAGCGATTAGTGCTGAAGTCTGCTGTTCCATCTCCCTAATGAGAGGAGCTGCCACTGTGATTGTACTGTGCTGGATTACAGCTCAGGATTAAAAAACTGCTTCATGAGGATTGTGTTGGCAGCATTTGAGATTTACTGTGTGATCAATGTGGCCAGGACATCGCTAATATAAACGATAAAAGATAACTAGTCAAGTGTTAGTTAAAGGGATCGTTCACACAAAATTTAAATTCTGTCATCATTTACTCACCCTCATTTTGTTTCAAACCCAAAATGAATACAATAGCAGATGTTAGGGTCAATGTTACTCATAGGTGGAGTAGGGTGAACAAACTCCAAGGTAAGGCTAAGGAGATGTATGTTTCTTTAAAAACACATTTAAATAGAATGTCATGAAATAACTTCAAGTTACGTTTTGCCTAGCAACAACTTACACATCCCTAATAAATTATTTGTTATTAAAGCAGCTATGTTCACAATTTAAACAAAACAAAAAAACAAGCATACTTTATTATAATTAAAATAATAAATAACCATTGCCTTATCTAATGCAGAAAAAATGTTTTGAAGTTCTGAATGGATTATTATTATCAATGTTGAAAACAGTTTTTGCTACTTAACTTTTTTGTGGAAACAAAAATACCATTCAGACATTTGTGGTATGATTACAAAAAAGACAGAAATTAATACTTTTATTCATCAAGGATGCATTAAATTGAGCAAAAGTGACAGTGAACATTTATAATGTTACAAAAGATTTCTATTTAATAAATGGTTTAATACATTTAATAAATACATTTAATAAATGCAAATAAAAGCTGTTAATTGAACTTTCTATTCATAAAAGAATCCTGAAAAAAGCTATCACCATTTCCACAAAAATGTTAAGCAGCACAACTGTTTTCAGCATTGATAATAATTATAATGAGAAATGTTTCCTGAGCATCAAATCAGCAGAATGATTTCTGAAGGATCATGTGACACTGAAGACTGGAGTAATGATGCTGAAAATTCAGATTTGTCATCACAGGAATAAATTACATTTTAAAATATATTCAAATAGAAAACAGTTCTTTTAATTTGTAATAATATTTCACAATATTACTGTTTTACTGTATTTGTGATAAGAAAAAATTAAAGATTATTTCAAAAATATTAAAGGTACAATAATGTAAGAATTTTGTATCAAAATATCCAAATACCACTTGCACGGTGTTATATATTTCTTTCAATTGTGTACTTCTATTATCCTAAATGTTTCCAAGAATTTGTAAATTCAGAGAAATTCACAATTTAAAAAATTGCCCCTCCCTGTTCACTTGTCGCCAGTCAATGATGTAATATACGCGTTATCCCTGGTTTCCGCTTACTGCCATAGTAACCATGGCGACAGACGTGGACAACTGCGTAGTGCTTAACGTCTAGCGGCACGCTGTTGTTGTTTCGTTCAAACATTATGGACCATGGCAAGCAGACTGTGGGACAAAAGGAGAACTAAAACGAGGATCAATATCAGCATGGCGTTTTCGAGGTGCCGAGAGCTCCACGTCCGCGACTAACTTGGACTTGACAGAGCTTCACAAGTCACGACTTGCATGTACTATATTAGACAGGTGAGCAAATGTACATAAAACATGCGCGTTACCTCACAAGTTAATCTGACCTGTGTGAGTAGTAATTCAGCATTTGCGGGTAGTTCGGTAGAATTAAATGTCCTTAATCCTTTATATCCGCGGGACTTGCGTGTGGCGCTGATATCTGTCTCTTATTAGCAATCGCGACCTGCTTCATACCACAGTCATGTTAAAAAACATGAATGTTTTCACTCATCCATAAACATTATTAGATCCATCAGCATGACAGCAAGTCCCATCATTCTGCTTATCACTGCGTCATCAACCTACGCCTTTATTATTATAAGAGGTTAGCGACCCCTATTGGCGAAAAAAATACATATTGTAGCTTTAAGGGTCATTATGAAATCAAAATTGACCTTATTTACTTTGTTAGCACACATAACTAGTCTTGTGGTGAACAATTAATCCGTGCAAGTTAATACACATAAAAAATAGTTTGTTGTGGCAATCTTTAATCAAAATCTGAAAATTTGCTCTAGAATGGCATTCCTTCTCTGATGACGTCAGTTTGATGGCTTGGGTTGAATATCCTTAACAACTCCCCTCCATCCATCAGTCTGCTATGATACGTCACAACACTGAAGTAATGCTGGTCGCATCTTCTGGTTCAAGGGGACTTTAAAAAATTTTAATGTTTCCAAACTTTTGACATGTACTTTAAACATACTGTTTTTTTAAGTTGTAAATAAAACAAAAAATACTGGAGTACATTATACAAGAAAATAAATACCATTTCAGTCTTTCTACTTACTTGCTGTTTTTTTGTAATTGTTTGTGGAAAAATTGCTTCAAATTAAATACTACATCAATTTTTGTGTAGTTCCTGCATTTTCATTTTAAAAATGGATGTGTAGAAATTAAGTAACAAAGATATTAAAAAGGCTATAAGAGTATTGTTTATTGTTAGTTCATGTTATCTTCTGTTAATGTATCCAAACTTGTTGAAAACTAATACTTAATTGTGTACTATCTAGTAGTGACACATACATAATAACTTTTTACTTCGTCATTGGATATGACTCTGTAATGCCACAAAATCCAACAGACAGTTTTGGCAGTTATTACAACAGCAACCATGGTTCTAGAGAAGCGTGAGTCGACTGCACTTTAAACCACAAATGTCACATTACTCAATATGGAATGATATTCCGGACATTTTTCAAAAGGAATTGCAAATTGTATTTGCAATTGCGTTTTCAAATTGTGGACGCATAAAATGTGACATAATCCAAACGCAAATGCAAATCGCGCATTACCGTTTGCATTTTCGTTTAAGCGAACGCACAGTGACTGCCAAATTTAAAATGGAAATGCAAAGTCCGTTTGCAACTGTGTTTCCCATATCTTACGAGTCTTGACCCTGTCATATTTAAATAGCAATTTCAATTACCACGTCTGCTTTTTCACTTTCTCAGCGTCGCGTATGTAGCCAGCCAAAACTCAAATGAAATCGCAATTCCCTTAGTGTTTCCATTTCCGATGCCTTACACGAAACCTGTCAATCAGCGTCAAGGGTGGGATTATGCTATGGGGCGTGTTTGTGTTGGGACGTGACGTCACTCACAGTCGACGGTTAAGAGGTGATGCCCTGAACAGATAGACGCCGATTTATTTTAAACAATGGAGGTAGTTGGTGAAATTGTGGAGGACCTTATGATGCTCGCGCAGCAAGTTGATGACAGTACATCCTCTACAGATGTAGGTAATGTAACAAAAGTCACAAAATTCCATGACACTGAGATAAAGATTTGGTTTTGGTTTAGTTTAAAATGAATATTTCTTAAACCCTCATGTTGTCTTTGGGTTCTGGATCTCATTTGATATCCCCCCCCCCCCCCCATTCAAAAAAAACATATCTCCCTTATCTCAGTGTCATGGAATTTTGTGACTTTTGTTACATTATTTGTCTAAACACACAAAAAAACCTGGGTTTGATTTAATTGGTCTGAAAGTAGCCTATGTATAATTTTGTTTTTGTCCATTTCACAGTTGAGATTAATTTAAAATGATTAAATCCCACATAAATCTAAACAAATTGACTACACCATAAATGTAAAATGGAACAAACATTCTCTCTCTCTCACACACACACACACACACACACACACACCAG
This sequence comes from Scardinius erythrophthalmus, assembly GCF_964197995.2. NCBI lineage: Eukaryota > Metazoa > Chordata > Actinopteri > Cypriniformes > Leuciscidae > Scardinius > Scardinius erythrophthalmus. The sequence goes on from NC_138241.1 coordinate 26,561,733, forward strand.
CCGCGGCGCTACATTTTAGGCCCGGGTCCATCCATTTCTACTATGGTTTTGTACGTTTCTTCATTCGGATCTATTTGCGATCCATTCCATTCTAAACAACGCAGTTTACATGCTTCGTCCTTGTTACATTATTCATTAAGATAATAATTAATAACAGATAATTAACAGTGAACTTGATAAATGCTGCAGATATGTTTTACTATGCATGCAAAATGCCTTTCAACTTAAGCGTGCAAAATTCAGAATAAAATGAATGTGCAGCAATTTGTACAAATAGAGAGTCTGTATTCTATACGTGTTGTAGCCATTAAATAAGCTCATTTAGTTTCATATTTGTTAAAATATTATAATGTTATTTTTTCATCTATGTTGATTATGAAAAGTGAACCGCACGAGTAAGATAGGATGCGCAATATATCGAGAGATGTGGGTCAGACATGATTTTGACCACTTTTTGTTTTGTAGAAAGCCTTTTTAAGTGAATTTCGTTTTGTATAAATTGTATCTTAATTTTAATAATTTTTTTATCAACCAATAATTTTTTTATTGCCTGGATTTAATAAATTAAAAAGGAAATATAGCAGACAATAAAATCATGGAGGCGCGCGCGCGGTCATTGCATTGCTCGTGAACAGGAGCGCATCTCATCCTAACTTAACGAAACTCAAGTATGCCTCACAGACATGAAATATATCTTAAGAAAGCCCAAAATGTCTTTTTAACAATTTAAAACGAAAAGAAAAAGGCTACTCTCTGATTATGTAATCCATGATGTGCATTTCTCTCTATAGGCGCGTTCACTATACGGAGATGACGATCGTCAACTTCATCTTTACAGCTGTTGTTGCTGTTAATAAACTAAAAAAATAATAAGCCTATAATTTTATTAAACAATAAATTAAATTAAATTGTAATTGTATTAAAAAAGCAGCAAAAAAATCCGGTTTGTTTTTTAAACCTATGCTAACTACGCATTAAATTCAGGTAGGCTAGTTAGTCGCTGTCCTCAGTGCCGCAGAAAAGCACTGAAACGTAGATGAAGGGGAGCCCGTTTTTTTTTTTTTTTTGGCTTATTTTAACTGGTCCATCCAGTTTTCTGGAGGCCCACCTACAATCAAAATCCGCTTGTGACACACACACACACACACAGGTTTAACTGCAACAGACAGCATTTTTTATTGAATTTCGCAAATTGAGAACACTTATTTGAAGGGGTGAGACCTAGCACCGACACTCATCTCTTGTGGTATGTCCAGTAAAGGACGTCCAGGTTCTTTAGTTGTCCTGTCCTTCACAAAAAGCCTATTAGCTACTTCACTGAGGTTGGCGAAGACAACATTACTGATGTTGCTGTTGGTCAAGGCCACGAAAACATTTAACTTATCCAAAATGAAATGGCTTCTGAGTAAGAGGACATCTGTAGAGGATGTACTGTCATCAACTTGCTGCGCGAGCATCATAAGGTCCTCCACAATTTCACCAACTACCTCCATTGTTTAAAATAAATCGGCATCTATCTGTTCAGGGCATCACCTCTTAACCGTCGACTGTGGGTGACGTCGTCCCAACACAAACACGCCCCATAGCATAATCCCACCCTTGACGCTGATTGACAGGTTTCCGTGTAAGGCATCGGAAATGGAAATACTAAGGGAATTGCGATTTCATTTGAGTTTTGGCTGGCTACATACGCGACGCTGAGAAAGTGAAAAAGCAGACGTGGTAATTGAAATTGCTATTTAAATATGACAGGGTCAAGACTCATAAGATATGGGAAACACAGTTGCAAACGGACTTTGCATTTCCATTTTAAATTTGGCAGTCACTGTGCGTTCGCTTAAACGAAAATGCAAACGGTAATGCGCGATTTGCATTTGCGTTTGGATTATGTCACATTTTATGCGTCCACAATTGGAAAACGCAATTGCAAATACAATTTGCAATTCCTTTTGAAAAATGTCCGGAAAATCATTCCATAACTCAACCCCAGGCAGCATGACGTGCATGTCTGACGTGTTCAGCAATAAATAAATAAATAAATGACAGAGCAAACATCCCCTAAACTTACTGTTACTTATTTTTCTCCACTTGAACACACAAAATCATCCCAACAAATGCATATTCCAGGGGATCAGTGTTAACTCAAACACGTTTATATGAAGTTACGGGGAGCCACTAAATGCTGAACGCCTCCCAAACTGTAAGACTGCCATTGAGGATGAGGGATTACGTCCCTAAAGACATCAGGCCTGGCCTCTTAGCCTTGCTCATCTGGCCCTGCTGTGAGGAATCGGACACAGTTTGTGTAAACTAGAGCTCATGTATACTGATGCCGCTCTGCAGTCAGCCAAGAGCAGACCCAGAGTTCAACTCAAATAATCAAAGCGCGCTGTGGCGTCCAGAGCACCACACCCTGAACAGAGCTTTCAGAATCATGCCTGCGAGGTGATATCATAGAGTCGAGGACAATCCCACGGGGATCCTGACTGACTGACGGACATGCTCTCTGTGTCAGACTGCGGTCATTTCACCATGAGAGGAAAAGGGAAAGAGACAAACAGATACTGGCTGCACACAGATGCAGTTGTTAGAGTAGGAAGAGAAAAACAGTGAGAAGGCGAAAAAAGACAAAACACAAGGTCAAAGGGCCAAGACAAAAAGATTATACAGGGCTGAAAATTATTAGTTAAAAACAGCCAAAAGGTCGAGGCAAAAAGAAAAGATAATAGGTGAACATGGTGTATAATATATATATATATATATATATATATATATATATATATATATATATATATATATATATATATATATATATATATATATATATATATATATATATATATTAATATCTGTCTATATCTATAGACAGATAGACAGATAGGAGACATACAGAAAGACTGAAGTTATCATTGCAATACTCTACTTAATCCTATAATGCCAGCAAAATCATTGTGAATATATCAGTAGTATTCCATATGTTCCTTAGCCATATGGTATGCATTAATTAAAATATGAAGGTTAAAGCTGAGGAAAAGTGCAAGATCTACAGAAAAAAAAAATCAAAAGACAGCAAGTGAAAAAAACAACTGGATAAGGAGGGATAATTAAATGCAGAGTTCACATGCAGGTTTTGTGTTGAACTTAACATGAACCATCCTTCTCTACTCTCTTGAAATGTCACCCCTGTAGTGAATGTGAAAAAGAGAGCCTGAGGAGAGAAGATGAGAGCGACAGAAAGAGGACTAGGGAGGATGGGAGGAATGGAGCAGAGGATGTATTCTAGCATAGACGATCAAAACAAGCCCAGCAGGAGCACTGGAAAACACACCAGAGACTCAGTAAAGCAAACACAGTACAGGTCAGAAGCCTTCAGAAGTGACCTCACCCTGAATGCAGCACTGCACTTAATATTTCACCGGAATGGGATGGAGGATTAAGAGCTATTATTTAAACATGAGAATTGAATATAGTCTATAAACAACACCTAAACATTCCTAGCAAACTGTAGTTTAAAATGAAATATTACATGAATGCAAACTTAGACTCCCTTGTTATTTATTTAAGCTCTCCATTTGAATAGATTACACGGTGACACTTTACAATAAGGTTCATTAGTTGAGTGAACAATATGTAGAATGAACAATACTTCTACAGCATTTATAAATCTTAGTTAATATTAATTTCAACATTTACTAATACATTATTAAAATCAAAAGTTGTATTTGTTAACATTAGTTAATGCACTGAACTAACATGAACAAACAGCTTTATTTTTATTAAAGCTGCAGTCCGCAGTTTTTCCTCTTTGTCGCCATCTCTGTTCGAAATCTGCAATTGCAGTTATTCGCGGAATTATCATTTTTACGTGCGTTGTGCCTCGGCATGGCACAGCGCGGATGAATCCCATGTTTTGAGGAGAATGAGCGGCTGTCAATCACCACGCCGGTGTGGATACTGTCATTCGCAATCACAGATTCTACTTTTTGGAAGTACTGTATGACCAACATAAGAATTATCACCGGAAAATGACGTCTGAACAAGTAAGTAACATCCACTTTTGCTCTGACCAACTAAGGGGAAAAAGCATTCCAGTAAATCGTGCCGATTAAATCTAACGATCGCTTATCATATCATGTCAAACCATGCAAATTATACTTTGTTCTCAAATTGTTAATGTTAACAACATCAGCATTGCGTGACTACATTTAATGCCCTTCCGATATTTATCCGCATGGCCCGGTTGCAGTCTCATTTTTTCTCCGAAGTCTTTCGCGTTTTACTACGGGTGAATCTCCAGTTGTCACTGGTGATTGTCGTTTGAACCTTTCTGGATCCGCCATCAAATTGATAAGTTAAATTTATATCAAGTGCTGTGAGAAAAGGCTATAAATCTCCACCTCCAACATCCTCACACGCAATATAGCCTACTAGCTGAGACACCTTCTTTATGTGTACAGATGTGACGTAAAGACGCAAAGACATGAGACAAAGAACAAAGAACAAAGCACATGGCACACAACTCAGTTCGCGGGCAGAGACAAGAACTCGATTCACTACAGAAAACTCATTGCGCTACAAAGAGCTCAGTTCGCGACAGAAAACTCATTCCACTACCAAGAGCTCAGTCCACTACAAAGAGTTCAGTTCGCGATCGAGAGAGAAAGCATGAATGAACAAGCCATCCTTTTAAACCAGCTGGACGGCCTCCGATTGGCTCCCAAGCGCCGCCTTAATGATGACTGACGTCCGACTCGGCCAATCACAGCAACCTGCGAGCAGAGAGAGTGGGCTAGAGACAGAGAAGAGATAATGAGCACAACAGCCAACACGTGTGAAGTACACTAACGTGCACAGATCACTGAAAACAAAACACGCGTGGAACGTAACACTCGAATTTCCCGCGGAAATCCACCAGTACCACTGGAATTAAAAACATTATTACAGGCTTATCATTTTGAATCGAGATACGGCAAGCAGATAGTTTTGAACACTGGCTGGTTATGTACTTGTTCAAAAAAGTATTTTGGATAATTTTTAACCCAAAAAAGCTACGGACTGCATCAGCTTTAACTAACATTAACAAAGATTAATAGACACTGTAACACATGTATTGCTCATTGTTAGTTTGTGTTAGTTAATACATTTACTAATGTTAACTAGTGAACCTTATTGTAAATATACCGATTACACTTTGTCAATTATCTTGCCTATTGTTAATATTATTGTTGCTGCTGCAGTTATAAAATAAAAACAAACATGTTATGTTTTTATTATTGTGATATTATTAAACTGAAATTTAACCAAAGCATAAGTAAAACATTAAATATCGGTCCTGCTTGTTGGTTACAAGACATTGATGAGCTTACAAATAATCGGTATCAGTATCGGTTATAAAAAAAAATAAAAAAAAATAAATATATGTTGATCTCTAAAAATAACTAAGATAAATTTAGTGAATTAACTGAACTATAATTCTCAATCAAATTCTGAATGGTGCACAAGCATGTCTTTCAAATTGCATGTCTTATAAAATGTGGTTGCACACAGAAATATAACTGCACAATCCTGACTCTATACACATTCAAATGCACAAAGGTACAAGCGTACCAGACTAAAGAAAGACAGAGCAGAGGTTACAGTCAGAGACCTAAGACAGCTGATACAAAATAGAAACAGAAACATTTGACATAGTGAGACAGACTGAAAGACTGAGAAATATCAAAGAATCAACAGTGAATGGCATAAGGAGATACAAAGACAGACAGCAGAACAGACGCAGGAACCGTCTTTAACCAGTCTGAAGTCAAAACGCAGAACAGTGTGTGGCATACTACTCTAGGATATGAGTGGTCGAGGTCAAGCATCTACTCAGATTTTAGCGATTGTTAATCTATAAAGGTTTTTCAAAGGCTGTTGACAAGAAAGCAGGGTGCAAACTTACTAAAATTAAAAGAAAGTGGTTTTAATCTTACCATTTATACAATTTAAATAAAAAAAAATTCTTTAAATCTACTAAAATTTTTAACTAAAAAATAAAATTAAAATAACAGCAATATATATATTAAAAAAATAAAATTAATAAATCTTAATAAATAATTTAATATTATATATAGTAAATAGTAGGGTTGTAACTAACAATTATTTTGACGGTCGATTAATCTATCGATTATTTTTAAAATTAGTCAATTAATCAATTGATTAGTTTTAAGATTAATCTAATTATTTTCTAATCAGCCGATAAATCCTTTAGTTATTAACCTACTAATAAATAATAACCGTAACATCTGCCATTAATCTTTCAATGTTTTATTCAAACATTTCATCATAAAAACAAAAACAAAAACAAGCCAACATGAAAAAATGAAGTGCCAAGAATGAAAAACCATTTATCAGTAATACAAATGTCCATGATGGCTGCATTCAGTCACTGTTTGGGATTGACAGCGTTTGGATGAATGCAAATCATTTCTCCATCTCCATGAGTAAACTAAACCCATCATGATTATACAGTTCACTGTGGCTCTCACATTATATGACGTGCCAGCCAGACAACTAGTTGTCCAGTGCGGTTACGTTTATTCAGCGCGGGTTTGTCGGGAATGCAGTTTTGAGTCCTGAAAATGTACAGGTGTCTGTTCGGTTAAAGAATGTGGCTGTCATGCTCGTTAAAAACAAAACACTGCATGAACGCAACCGTATTAAGAGGCGCTGCCATACAAGCTATTAGCATCTGCTGTACAGTTTTATGTGAAACATGACAGCGGATTAGGGATGAACATAAACAGTGAGATATAAATATACAGTATGGCCTATTTATATTGATTATATAAATAGTGATTATATATTTATACATAACATATTAATTTATATATATATATATATATATATATATATATATATATATACACACATATATACAGTATATACACACACACACAGATTAATTGCAATTAAATGCACAAATTAACATTATATTTACTCAATTTACTCAAAAATATATTTGAAAACAGAACTTGTATCACATACAATTTTATTAGAAATGTTTTATTAGAAAACAGAAAATAAGAATTGTTAATAAATAGGGGCAGTCAGGATTGTGTAACGTTAATCGGCCAAGTGGAGACATTGCCAATATTTTTATCTCCAAAAATCACAAATATCATCCAATTAGTCTAGTATCACTAGATTTTATATTATTTCATTAAACAAATACATAAATGTAAGTAAAAATAAAGCTGACCACACATTAGCATACAAAAAGTAGCCCAGTCAAACACCACACACACTGCCAAAAACTGTAAAGTGTGTATGGGATAAAGTTTAAGGTGGGGCAGCTGGAGAATGTCCATTTCGGGCTTTTTTCCATTTCAGATGGATTAGTTTATCCTGTAATGGACAGATGGTCATATAAACAACACGCACTCCGAGAGATCAGCAGAAGGACACTGTCACTAAAGGACAGTTTCACATGAAAGAACTGGGAGTGACTTTGCAGTGCTCCGACTAACATCCTCTCATAACACTGCATATCCATACACACATTCACGCAAAACCCTCTAAAAATACATCTGAGGTCATCAACAGGGTTATGAATTACAATGAAGATTTGCAGAAAGAGACGACATAATTGTGTATAATATGACTAAATTACTTGACAAACATCAAGCACAACAAAAACAAACATGTTTGTTATGTATTGTTTAATAGCCTACATTATTGAAATATTATACTATATGGCCTGGTTTCACAGACGTGCCTTAGATTAAGCCATGATTAGGCCTTAGTTAAATTAGGCCTGGTCCTCTCTCGTCCTTAACTATCGCCGCTCCTCCTTTAATGCTTCCGTAGCTCCTCTGTGAGATATGAGGCCTCGTGCCGTTCTCTAACGACCCTCGGCCTTGTCCTGCCTGCCACATAAACACTATCTTCTTAATGAATAAAAATTCAGTTGACTATGTTAAAAAACGATGGGAGGATATACCTGAGGAAGTATGGTTACATGCTTGGGAAACTCATTGTTTTGGAGCAATTTTGGATGAAAGAGTCTGATTAGATTTTTTATAACACCAAAGCAAAAATCTCTGCCTTCTGGGATTACAACACCCTTGCTGGAGGGAGTGTGGTTCATTAAAAGCTGACTCAGCCCACATTTTCTGGTTACGTACGCATATTCAGCCTTTTTGGGTAAGGGTGGGACAATTAATGTGCAGGATATAAGGCTGTCATTTCCCAATATGTTCATCTGGGTTACTCCGGAGGGTTTGAGTAAAAGTGATACCTCTTGAAGATCTGTCTGGTCGCCTACAAAAAAGCTGTCACTAAATGTTGGCTCAAAAGAAACCATCCTGATGTGGATCTTTTTTCATCCATTGTAAGTCAAATATGTTCTACGGAAAAAATGAATCTCCCCCTCTGGTTACAGAAGGACAAATGTTGTTAGTGGTGTTTTTTTTTTTTTTTTTTACCAACTCATTTATGTATGCTTATTGATGTGTACTAAAAAGGAAAAGCTGTTAAAAAAAAAAAAAAAAAGAATTGCATGGAAAGGCTCTAAAAGCAGCCAGGGACGAGCATCTTCACAAACTCGTAGAAAATAACCAAACCAATCCAAGGTTTTTATTTAGTACAGTGGCTAGATTATTAACAAATAAACAGACGTCACCTGAACTGAATATTCCATCACAGTTTAGGAGTAGTAGTAGTAGAGACTATGAATTTCTTCACTGAGAAAATTAAAAGCATCAGACAAAACAATTGTAAATGTACAACCTTTGTTGGCGTTTTAACTGCAGTGCTTTACAGCAATAGGACAGGAAGTGCTAAATAAACTTATCATTACATCTAAACAAACAACATGTTTACTAGGTCCAATACCCACTAAATTACTGAAAGAGTTGTTACCTGTAGCAGAAGAGTCTATATCTCTGGGTCATATCTAGGGATGTCAACGATTAATCGACGATCGATTAATTGTCGATAATACATTTAATCGATAAAACTTATCGATCATCGATTAAGCAGGTCTTCATGCGCGTGTGCGCTGCTCAACCGCGAAACATGTAAAGCGAGCGCGCCGGAGTTATGTTTGGGACCATTTTACACCTTCATCATGACTATAAGCTTGCGTGTGCATTCGCAGCCTTTTGTTTTGTGCAAATGTAAGTTGTTATACTTTTTATTTTGTGTAGGCCTATCTATATCTGATTTATCTCATATTGGATGCATTTGGTTAAGAATTAACTCTGTAGTAAAGCGTCAGCTTCAGCGCGCGCAGCTCAAACGGCAGTGCACGACTAATAATGACTATTGGGACTGTAATATTACATAACATTATAAAGAGAACAATATTGTAATAAAACATTGTGAATTATTTGGGTTTAGTTGCCGTGTCGCGTTGCTCCAGGAAGCGCGCGTCCACAACATGAGTAGTTCTGAATGAATAGCACGTAACGTTAACTAAGTTCAAGTTCACTTGTGCATGAATTTGCGTCATTTTGTGCAGATATAATTTGTAATATTATGTTTATTTTTAATATATCTGATTAATCTCATATAGGATGCGTTTCTTTTAGATAAATAACGTGCTAGCAAAGTGCTCCAGTTGAAACGGTAGCAGATTCATTCAGCGCGTGCAGTTGTTCCAGGAAGAGCGCGTCACACATTCTAAGCGAATATGAGGCGGCGTTGGTGACACGTTGTATTAGTAGTTATATTTGATTATTAAATAATTAATTTAATTATCAATCACATCGAAACATTTTACAATCCTATTAGCCCTTTATTTATATTTAAAACCATTCTCATTGATTTGGTGAGGATTATAGCGTTCTGAGCAGCATTTGCACACCCTGTCATGCTGTTGGCCATAGCCACTGCAGTAGACGCATATCGCAGTATTACGGCTAACGATTAATCGATTAATTGATCGTTAATTTAAATGACGATCGATCATAGGAATTTGTGAAAATTGACATCCCTAGTCATATCCCAAGACCATTCAAACTGTAAGTTAATAAGCCTCTCATTAAGAAACCACAACTAGATCCAAATGAATTGGCAAATGACAGACCCATTTCAAATCTTCCATTTATGTTTAAAATACTAAAAGTTGTGTCTGCTTAGTTGTGCTGCAAAAAAAATTATATCTATGAAAAAAAAATTCAGTCAGGATTCAGGCCTCATCATAGCACAGAAATTGTAGCCTAGAAATCTAGACGCACCCTAGTGGCAGCAAAATGTATTTTGCAGCCAGGGCAGTCTAGCAACTCTCTATAGACTTTCGAGCTGCAAAAACCTAAATGGGGTCAGGCCAATCACGTCGCGTATAGAGTAGGCGGGGCGGGCTTAACATATGACGACAGAGTTGCGACAGTTACCTGCTGCTACTTGAAAACAAAGAATGACGGCTGCTGCTGGAGAACAGTCTTTCGAATCGGCTTTGGCCGCGACTCTGGAGGACTCTGGAGTTAAGTTTTTCTTTGAGAAAAGAGCAAAGAACGGCACTTAAGTCATTCTTAAAAAAAGGAAGATGTGTTCGTCGTTTTGCCGGCCAGATATGGCAAAAGTTGAATCTATCAACTAGCTCGGCTGTTGGGAAAACGCTCTGGTTGGTTGAAGCGCTGTCCTATTGCGTGCAGAGGGACTTTGAAAGACAGCCGTTTATCCCGCCCCTCGGATTAAACCGCATCTATGGTGAGTTTCCAGACCTAACATCTTGATGTAGGTCTGGCTTGCCAGGCTACAGAAATTGCACTTTACTTATTAAAATTACAAATGACTTACCTCTAGCTTCTGACCAAGGCTGCATCTCAACATTAGTTTTACTTAATCTTAGTGCTGCGTTTCAACAATATATAGATCATGACATACTTACAGATCGACTACAAAATAACGCTGATATACAGGGACAGGATTTAAGGTGGTTTAGATTGTAACTATCAGACTATTACCATTTTGTTTATTTAAAAAGTGAATTATCCAAGTTAACGTCAATAAATTATGGAGTGCCGCAAGGGTCTGTTTTAGGCCCTCTGATTTTGAATATACTTGCTGACCCTTGGTAACATTATTAGAAAACATGGAATTAGTTTTTTTATACTATATGATGATATTATATTTCATTACGACTAGATGAAATCTCTAAATTATCCAAGTTGACAGTGTTAAAAATATAAAATATTGGATGACCAGTCATTTTCTTCTATTAAATTTGGATAAGACTGAGGTATTACTTATTGAACCAAAAACCTGAGAATCTCTTAGAAGATAAAGTTAAAGACCTGGGTGTTATATTAGACAGCGGCTTTTGAAAATCATATTTCATGTTACAAAAACAGCCTTCTTCCATCTCAGAAACATTGCTAAGCTATAGAACATGTTTTCTGCTTCTGATGCAGTAAAGCTAATTCATGCATTCACACCTCTGGATTACTATAATGCATTAGGTGGTTGTCCTGCATCCTCAATAAACAAGCTACAGTTAGTCCAAAATGCAGCTGCAAGAGTTCTTACCAGGTCAAGAAAATATGATCATATAACACTAATTTTATCATCTCTGGTTACCTATTGAGTTCAGGACTCATACACACTCCCCATTGAAATCTAGATTAAAGACACATCTCTTTAGCCAATCATCCACAAATACATCTCACAATCTTGTACTCCAGATATATCAGATGAAACACACATGATTATCTGTTGCTTGAAATGTTATGAACAGCAACTATAGGCTAATTATTTTCCATTAGCTTGAAATGAAATGAAATGAAATGAAATGAATTTATATAGCGATTTACTATGTACTACTACACCCAAAGCAATTTACAATCATATCAGGGGGTCTTCTCCTCACCCACCACCAGTGTACAGCATCCACAACTTTACCTCAAGATACCATCATACACAACTGCCACATTTTCTATATATTGTTATCTTTATGATCACAAAACTTCTTAAATTATATCATTGTTTCTACCTAAATAAATACATGATGTAGGCTATCTGCATGATGTGTATTATTTTAGAACTGGTCATTTCTGGACATATGGACATTATTTAATAAATTAATTAATTTAATTAGCTTTTTAAACATGCCTTAGAAAACAAAACATTACTGTGTGCATCTTGAGACAAAACAATGGCATATTTTAAGATGTCTCAGTTAAGACAGCTCCAACATGCATTTTAGTCTGGGACTAGGCTTAAGCCTTGTCTGTGAAACGGGGCAAAAATATACAGATGCTTATATATTTATTATAGTAATCAAAATTACCCTATTGGCCAGGGTTTGAAACTGACTTTCATATTGTACATCTATTTGCTTTATTTAGTTAATTTAGTAGGCTATCTGATCCAACAACAAATGTATTGCTAGATGTGCATTTTGCATTGTATTGCATTTATTCTGCATTTTCATTATGTTTAATAAAAGTAACTATCCTTTCTTATTGACCAGAACTCTGATGATAACTGCAACAATATGCTTTTAACAAGCAAAGAAAATATGAAGCATGATTATCATTGTGCATTCAGCTCCACTTTCAATAGTACTGACACAAATTTTCAATCATAACAATATTAGTGGTCTAAATGAGAGGAAATGCAATTTAATGAGAAAATTCTGCCATCCACTGTGACCCCTGAAGGTCTAAGATTCACATTTCACATCTTCTTCCTGTTCTATTCTTTTAAGATGGGGCGTTAAGTAAGGCATTACATGATTTCCCACTGGCAGAGTGCCCACAGAAAAGTCCATCAGCAGGAGAATATCTCTGAAATATCTTTATGAAGCTATTTTTGACTCCCTCAGGACAACTAAATATGTTCCAGGATGAAGTAAATAAATTATAACTGGAGAACAGCTAGTTCATTTTTACTCCAAAAGCAAGCCACTACAGCGAGACATGCATAACACATTTCTAAATAATTAATGTCAAGCATGAAGCCATGTAAACTCCATGCAGGAACCACAATCTGCAATGTTTCCAGAAAGTAAAGTTTAAGTATATTTTAAGTAAATTTTCCCAAGTCACTTCATTTTTATTTTTATAGCCCTTTTCATAAACTACAATAAGGAAGGCAACTTAATAATATACTTTTTAAACACTAACATCACCGAAATGACGAATCACATGAATGTGCAAATAAATTTGGTTAAGATCAGAAATAAAGCAGGTTATTAATAAAAACTGTCTAAAAACTAGAACTGTTAGGTACTAACACACTACCAACTCTTCAACTATGGAGGCCAGAGTTGCAGTGCGCTCAGTGCTCAGCAAATCAGTGCTCCCATACAGTCTGTGCTCTCTTTCAGGCCATGCCTGCTCTGCTAAAACAGGAAATATAAAAAACCCATGTAAATATTATAAAATGCATAAAGAACAGTATAAGAACAGTAAAAACAATGATGCAAGACAACTTCAAGGTCTCATCACAGTCTGTCTGTCTGTCTGTCTGTCTATCTAGCTATCCATCTGTCTATTTATCTATCTGTCTGTCTGTCTGTCTGTCTGTCTGTCTGTCAGTCAGTAATTCACAATTAAGTAGAGTTAGGTATCACATTCCTAAAAATACACTGGTTTCAGTAACGCATCATTTCTTTGTCTGTCTGTCTGTCTGTCTGTCTGTCTGTCTGTCTGTCTGTCTATCTATCTATCTGTCACAATTAGGTAGAGTTAGGTATTGCAAACTATCTCACAATGGTTTCAGATTAACACATCCTTTCCTTTTCTATCTATCTACTATTTAACTACTCCAGAACTATTTTTCTATCTGTATGTCTGTCCGTCCGTAATAATCATGCACAATGACATGCATTGGCAAGGCTTTCATTAAAAGACTTGAAGTAAAATTTTGGTCTCTTTCTGCACTGAAAGTTATTGTGGAACTTAAAAAATAAAAAGTCAGCTTGAAAGCATCCCCATAGTATCTGCATAACAAAAATTATGCAATTCTTCTTCAGTAAAAAGCTTTAGAATTTCTCCTTTTGTGTTCCACAGTAAAAAGAAATTCGGTAAGACTTTATTTTACAGTGTCCTTGTTACATATGTTACATGTACTTACCATAGTAATAATAATATATTATGCATAATTACATGCAACTAACCCTAAACCAAATCCTAATCCTACCCTAACCCTATAGTAAGTACATGTAATTGCTTACTCAGTACTTAAATATATAATTACACTGTAACAATGACACCTTAAAATAAAGTGTAACCAGAAATTCATATGGGTTTGGATTAATATGAGAGTGCGTACATTTTTGGTGAACTTTCCCTTAAATCTCTGACTGACAAGCACTTCTCTGGCAGATTACAAGGCATTTTGAAATGAAATAGACATTGTGGAGATTTTCAAAGATAAGGGAAATACAAGGTCAGATCCTCTTTATAAGCTGCTCACCTCCCCAGAATGCACTCTGATGAGTGACACTGCATGCCCATAATGTTCTAGCAACTATTTTGAGATATAAAGTACAGCATTAGACTGCCCAAATTTGGATGAAAGTGCTGCTGAAAACAAGGCATAGGAGTCTACCTATTTTCACACTTCCTCTACAGCCAAAAGTACCACTTTCCGTTTGCAAAAGATAACATGTCACTTACACATGATTGTACATAATCAGCATGGCCGATTCTTCAAAGAGAGCAGAATCACAGGGCCAGCTCAAACACACCACATCATTATCCCTTACTTGAGCACAATGTATTTGAACTTGAGGAAACCATTTTCAAGCACCAATGTAAGTATACCTCTAAATTCAACTACTTAATGTGCATTAAGTTTAAAACACTGAGAATACAATTCTCAGAGATGCTCATTCATAGAGCAGGATATTTTATTGAGTTCTCAGTTATATTTGATAATTAAATTCCTTGGGAGAAATAAAATAAACACAATTGAAACAACTGTGGACATAAGGTAAGAGTTTAGCGCTATAAAAGTAATGTGAATTTGCCAGACAATCTGGTTTTGGCTAAATGTGATAAGAAATGTTATTTACTGCAGGTTTTCTGAGCAAATCTGAGCAGTTTCTGATATTAAGACCTCTTTTGCAATTATTATGAGATATGAGATTACTCTGGTTGGTTTCTTAGGAGAAATATCTGAGAGGCAGAAGACTTACACAAAACCAAGGTCTCAATTTGCTCTCCATAGCCTATATCCCATTGGAGATTTCTTTATACTATGGTTCAGTCAAAAGAGTTCTCCCACATACATTTCAGCAGAAGAAAACTTCAACTTAGACCTGATTGGAATCCACAATCGCATTACCTATACCATTTGTTATGCTTGATAATTTTATTGATAAAAATGTGTCATTTCTTATGAGTTATATGACATGATGAAGAGTTCTCTACAATGTCTTCTGACTTGACAACACGTCACGCTTGTTGTCCCTTTCATGAATCCTAGACTCAGTATCTGACTATTAAGATACACTCTTAAAAATAAAGGTTCCAAAAGGTTTTTTTTTTTTTTCAGCAATGCTAGAACCGTTTTGGTTCCCCAAAGAACCTTTCAGTGAACAGTTCCTAAAAGAACCATTTTATTTTTCATAGTGTAAAGAACATTTTAATAACATAAAGAACCTTTGTTCCACTATAAAGAATCTTTTGAGCAATGCAAAGGTTCTATAAACGTTAAAAGCTCTTTTTTATATGGATATATATCCATTTTATCTTGGATTAATAAAAAAAAATCCATATTTTATATTGGATTTTATATATATATATATATATATATATATATATATATATATATATATATATATATATAATTCCATTCTGAATATATGCTGTAGCCTGTATGCAACAACAAGAGGAAAGTGGCTAAAAAAACGAAAACGCTTATTTCTGGCCTTTGCGCTCTTAATAACAGTAAGGCAAACACTTAACCAAGAAGGGAAAAGCTTTTCCAGTTCCACACTCTTGTTATCCGCCTTAATGTACTGCTAACGACCCATGTAAACGGTGTTTGCAAACAATGAACCTGTTACCCGGAGGGAAAAGCGTTACTCACTTGAATTTCCCTTGGCAATGTTGACATTGATCTCCAGCCCATCCCTGGTCACAGACGCAAGTTCCATTGATACATCTTCCAAAGATGCAGTTTTTATCACAGGTTTTGGAATATGATCCCTCAGTGCATATTAACAGGTAAAACATCACAAACGTGAAAAGGTACGTCCTGAGCTCCTCGGTCCTAAATAGGAAACACCTCGTGGAGAAGGCTGGAGACGTTCTTCTGCCAAAATCCATCCTCCCGTTCTCCTCTGATCTAAGCATAGAGATAAGGTTACAGTCTTCATTAGACTTCAGGTTTTTAAATCTGAATTCTTTACAGAGCAGCGAAACACTCCTCATGGTTTGCTACAATGTGTAGTTTGTTGTCATTGCCACCATGCAGGAATTTGGAAACCAAATATGTAAAGGAACTTTTTCCAGTCTGTTCTCGAGGTTGTACGCAGCGCGTTATTCCAAAAAATGCCAAAACCATATCATTTATATCGTTCCAAAAATAGCGACATATGAGATACAGATGTGCAGTTATGTTCGTAAACTGTGCCAACATAGTCGCAAAAATAACTGCATGATTTGAGCATGCGTTTCCGGGCAATAAGTCGTGCTGTTGTTGCCGTTTCGCCTTTGTTTCTCTCAGAGATGCACTCGGAGGGGAATGACAGCTCAACTCCTATCCAAAACAATGTGCAGTTCCCTTCCCTGGTGCTCCAGCTGAGCTCAGAGCGAAATGACGAATCTTACTACGGAAAAGGTTTGGATTATGAATATTAAGTAGATTACGCTAGCGTTGATTGGTAACCTTCCTGGCGCGCCCAATCGGTCACGTGATTCAATTAATATTCAAGAGCCAGTCCTTTCTCATAGTAGGATGGGAAACTCCTAGTCGTCCTAACATTTAAAGTGACAGCGCTCTATTAATTTGTCTAGAGAACTTGCGCGCGTCGTGCTCGTGCGGGTCATAAAAGTTGTGGTCTGTGCATTCTAGGTATATTGAGGCAAGGTATCGAAGTTCTAAGAGACTTTTTTTTGTCAAGGTCATAAAAGAAAGGAATACTCCACCCAAAAATTACAATTCTGTCATAATTTAGACCCCCATGTGATTCCGAACATATTCTCTCAACATAACAAAAGTAGTTTTCTCTTGTTCTCTTGCTATTACATTGCTTATTTATATTTTATATTAGATTTTATTTTATTTTTTATTTAAATTTAAATTAAACATTTTTGTCATTTTGTTATACTTTTATTATTTTTATAGTTTTTGTTTCTTGAAATATATATATTTAGCTTTGTTATACAGAGCTTTATTTACGGTAATTATGAAATGCTGTGAATGCAGCATAACTTCTCTTATGACCTGTTTACTGGCACAGGGGCGGGACGACCTGTCACTCACATGAAATCACAGCAATAGCAAACCACAACCATCCAATAAATTCCAGGTTGGATGGACAAAATCAAGACCCGCCCTACATTTTTTCTTGTTCGAGAAGCAGCTTTACTTGGATATACGTCACAATAAATGACTACTGCAACTTATGCCACTACTATTGTCAATAAAGCATTAAGCTATGGATTGTTTAACATTTCATTGATCAACATTTCCCCACCATTCCTTTACTCTGGTGAAACTGAAATGTATCCAAATGCACTGTGCTGGGAATCATTTGTGATAATTTCATAGGACAAAAGAAAATGACTGTATGCCATAGACAAATAAAGATGTATCATCGGGGTAAGGTGTCAACAACATTCTCAGAGGGCCATACACTGCACACACTCACAGCGGGAGAGAAATAAAATTATCTCACTCAGGAGAACTGCTCTTTCTCTCTCAGGAAAATTAGATTGGCTCTGTTGATAGAAACCAAGGAAAACAGAAAGTCATGGAGGACTTTAATATAAGCCAAATTTGTACCACTTTATGTAACCTGGCTGCCCCACTGGAAAGGGACATAATCAAGGTTGATTGGGGAATGGGAAGCAAAACTAGATTTTATGGGTTGCTATAATAAGAATTGCCATTTAAATATTTGCCAGATTTTATGACATTCAGCAAATTTTCATTCGTTGATTTAGATGTTGAAGAATGAGCATGTGTAAAAACACATTGATAAATGACAGCAAACCAGGCATCAGTAAGTACATATTCTCATACAATACAGATGTTAATAAAAAATCAACTGAAATGGCTTGCCAATCTTAAGGATTATTAAATGTGTCTAATTTTAAAGTACAAGGCCCATGAGACCGTTTTGGTTTATTTAGCTGTTTTAGATCCCTCGAGGATTACTTGAAGTAGGTCATAGTGAATACATCAGCCTAAGCACCTGCAATGAAAGTGATTGTGAAACACTGACGAGGAGGATAAACATGCAATATCACATTCTGCAAACGATTTATAGCAGAAACAGATTACGCAATAGAGCCGACCATCTGTCCTGACTCCAGTACAGCTACAGAATAGAACACTGTAACACTGTGAGGGCAATGTACTTATTAAATAACAATTATTATTATTATTTACTATTATTATAATTTGTTTATTTATTTTTTATTATAACTAAACCTACATTCGGAAAATGGATCCCAGATTACACCCAGATTAAACCAACATACATCACATCACCAGACCTACACAATCATCCATTGGCCAATAACAGAAATACACTATTTCATCATGGCCTTTATAATGTGACTGATGCACAAATTAGAGGCAGCTGGAGATTGCTCTGAAAACAACACAGAGGAAAAGGCAGAGTGTTTGTTTATGTGTCTAGTGTTGCAATACATTACAAATAGCAGGAGATTACAAAGATATGCAGTAGGCTATCGTTTATTTATATTCTACTTTGGCTACCATTACAAAAATCTCAAATTCTAGCTGTAAAATGTTACATTCGCAGAATCATCCTCTTAGTTTGTTGTTATGGAAATTATATTGTAAAAAGCTGTAGTTGAGTGGTGACGTACGGTAACGGGAAAAAGAGATCTTCTAGTGGCCTCTTGTGGTCAGATACAGAAGGCGCTGTAGAGGCACTAAACTACTTTTAACACACATGGGACTAGAATTAAAATAGAGACAGGTTACAAAGAATATTTTGACATTTGGTACTTTGAGGATTTGTTACGTTTAGTAACATAAGAATGTTGTCTACATGTAAAAGAAAGAAATTAGACTTTTTTTGTGAGTTACTCTTACAGTTTTTCTCAGTCGCTTTGGTGCATTTCTCATAACACTATTTACATTTGCACAACAGTTAATGCAGTTCTCAAAACAATTAGTACAAACTGCAAAACCTAGTTGATAACCTGCAAAAGCGTGTCACTTGCTCAAAATGGAAAGCCCATTCCTCAAAAGCAAGTATTTATGTCAATGAATGTGTCAGTGTCATCAAAATAAAAAGTCCTGACACCATCGTTTATGAACAAGATAGTCAAATGGCTTAGTCATGTTTTCATTACGACAGTTTACTCTGTAAATGTTTTCCAATGATAAAAGTCAGATCTTGGTGACACAGTGACTACCTGAAAATGCTAAATACAGCACTAAATACTATTTGCACAGCCATTTGAAAAATACAGTAAAGTTACACATTACTGTATGTATGAGGTAACTGAGTACAAGACACTGAATGTGTATGTTTCACATTTTTACTGCATATGCTCTTTGCAATTCTAATTTGTTCACAGCATTGTGCAAAAGAAAAAATACACCATTATTTCCAACAAACATAAACTCCCTTTGGGTAGAGCTGTGCACAACTGTAAACAATATTGCAGTAGGCCTATATACTGTATTGGAACTGAACATACAACATACATAGGACTGTAATCATTCATACACATCCAGACGTTCCTCTCTGTCTGGTCACATAATTTAATCTACATCCCAGCGAATATCATCTCTTGCTCAATTGCAAATTGTTCAATTTAGGAGACTTTTTCAGCATTTTTTGTTGTTGTTTTATTTTTTAAATTACAGATTTTGACAACTAGTTCAACATTTTTGTATGTAATGACTCAAGCAATGAAATGAGGACTATTAGTTTTATATGGAATGACTATTCATCATTTACAAGTATAGTTAATTTTGACTGACATGACATAAGCAAATGATAATGTTATAAAACAGCAGAGAGTTGTATGAAAGCAATTGATGCATGTCTAAAAGCATTTGCAATTTGTTGGAAGGAATGAGAAACTGCTACTATGATGTGCACAAATGACTAAATGTTGTGGAGGTTGAACTAACTGTTGTGCAAATGTAAATAGTGATGTGAGAAATGCACCAAAGCGACTGAGAAAAACTGTAATAGTAGAAGTAGAATGAGGCATTTTGAGTTTCATGCATATTGAATGCGTCTGTTTTAAGTAAAACAGAAGATTTTTTTTACTTGCTTTTGCTAGTCAGAAGCAAACCAGAGTAATATAGTAGCCTAATACAAGACGTGGGAAATTCCTAGGCCCCACAGGGACTTTTAACTGGAACGCCACCTAAAAGTATACATTTGCTAATGGGAAACTTGACTTCAGAATCCAATATTTTCAGCCTCACAGTAATGTGTGTTTATTAGCATTTCTGTTTGTTTTTTTCTCAATAAACTCAGTGGTCCACACAGTATACTATCCAACATATTTGTGAACATGATTCTTCTGCATTATCTTTGCAAAATAGCCTACCGCTTTTTATGTGTTTGTATTTCAAAAGAGTAAGCACAACAACGTTTTGCCTGGACAAGTCCATCTTAGTTTTCTGACTTGTTTACTGGAACGCAGTCAACTCAAGTGAGACATCATTCCCAGCTACAACATCCCTCTTTCCAGATATGGAACTAATGTTTCCTTATATGGCATAAGTATTGGCTGCCTATATATTTTTTTCTCCTTTTTCCGAGTACACTAAAATACAAATGGCCTCAAAGTTCAAACAGAAAACACTAAAAGCCATTAAAAAAATAATTTTTATTGCTTGTGGGGCCTATTATATTTTTATAGTATACTTTTTTCCTTTTACCTTTGTATTTATCCTGATATCTTTCCTCTTCTGCATGCATGACCTATCACAATCCACACTTCGGACAAAGTCTGCAATGAAACAAACATTCTGCTTTGTCAATATGATCTGTGAACTGCCAGACTATCGATTAATCCAGAAACATTCTCTCCAGGACATTTTGTCGATACATTCACTGCTTATTGAATTATTCAGAATCACTTTATTTTCACATATTTTTAAATATTAAAGAAGTTTAGATAATAGTGTGAGTCATTTAATGACCACAGAATTGTAGCAGATTGTACTTGCTGCACTCAAGTATAGGTAAACTGAAGATACAACTTTTGAAATACATAAATAAGTGGTTTGACTTTTGTCTGTTGCACAGAACCTCAGATCCTCACATACATACACCTGTTCAACCCCTCACACATACTTGTACATGAACACAGACAGACGCACACCCACACACTCACAGGACACTGACCTTAAACACTGTGAGACTCGGAGTAGGTATGCAGTGTGTCACTCCCCCAGAGACCAACGGCCAGCATGAATCTCAAGCTGTGGCTGCTTCTCCTGTTTTTATGTGCTGTCATTATCCCTGCACAGGTGTGTATGAACAATTATATAATGATATATCATAGATTCATTACCTTACAATACGATAACTCAACACCAGACTTGTGTTAATCTTAACCTGTAAACAGTCACCTCCTTTTTGAGCATAGATCTAAACTTAAATGACTGTAATTCATGAATGCTTTGGAATACAGAACTATGTTTGTTCTCTCTTTAAAGAAGACACTTTTTATTGCAGAAGTGAAAGCAGCTTAAAAAAATAAAGAAGTTTAAGTTTACTTTAAAGCAAATGTACTGAACTAATCTTTTATATAATAATATTACTTATATTATTATATTATATTAATAATAATGTTATTAATTATATATACAAAATATACTGGCTATTTTACAAAATAATTTAGACTCTACATTACTGGAAAATCCAAATTTTCAAAGTTTTTCCAAAGTTTTGTTTCAAATTTGAAGGTGATATCACTCAAAAATCACTCGAATGATGCCTAATTTATGATGATTAATAAAGTATAATGCTACCGGAACACTGACAGTTAAAGGAGAACTCCGGTCAATTTTAACATTGAGCTCATTTTTTTGTACATTTGGAGTGCTGTCAATACAGAGAGCAACGACAAAAATCGGTGTTGCCTACACCGAGTAAATTCTATTTTTAAAATTTGCACCCTGTTGACTTCAATGGGGCAAGTTTTAAACCAGCTTTTAGCCTCTTAACATCCTTGATGTGTCATTACAAGTGCACAGAAAATGTGAGTGATTCCTTCAGAGTGAACACGAGTGAATCTGACTGCAGTAGATGTGAAATGTATAAAAATGATGTTATTTAAGCAAGCGCAAATATCTGTGTTTACATCCTGTTTTCGGTTGAAGCCCAAAGTAGTCGATTGCCGAGTTCACGCGCATAGGTTTAGTTACCTATGATCACACGCGTGAACTCGGCAATCGACTACTTTGGACTTTAACCGAAAACAGGATGTAAACACAGGAATTACTCACATTTTCTGTGCACTTGTACTGACACATCAAGGATGTTAAGAGGCTAAAAGCTGGTTTAAAACTTGCCCCATTGAAGTCAACAGGGTGCAAATTTTAAAAATAGAATAACTCGGTGTAGGCAACACCGATTTTTGTCGTTGTTCTCCGTATTGACAGCACTCCAAATGTACAAAAAAAAATAGCTTAATGTTAAAATTGACCGGAGTTCTCCTTTAACAGGCTGAAATGTAGTCCCGGCCGTTTTCAGCGCTACAATCGTTGCGTTCTGTCCTCCGGTTTGTATTTCCACAACATGAAAGTAAGTTCGTAAGGATTAATTAATGAACCGCTCATTTTAAAATCATCCCTATCATCATCTACTGACATTTGTTATGACATCCGCTTCAAACATTGCAATGCTCATGACAACTTTCGTTAACTCTACAACAAGTAAATCCCCTTCACCAGCTAATTACTCTTCAACATACAAAATTCGAAATATGGCTGCGCACTTGTTTCTCTGGCGCATAAGGTCTATATGACAGCTTTTTTATCTGAATGAAAATTAAGTGATGCTATATTATGTTTGGTTTTGTACATGCTTGGTCAAATGATGGTCAAAATCAAACCTTTGCCTAAACAGTAACCATGTTTTTATTTATATTCTCTAATATTTGAATACCAAATATGAATCACATTTAGCTGATCTTGATAAAATAATGCATTTTCTGAGCAAGGTTCTCACCTCTCATTAGTTGAAGAATAAGAAACACGAAGAACATAAGCATGCTGAAGGTAGACATGGGCACCATGAAAAACAAGGGAGGCCTGGACCTGGACATGGACATGGTAAACATCCTGGAATGAGAGGCCAAGGAAGATTGAAGGGTAAGTAGTCAGCTTTTGGGTTGAAATGTAATGCATATGCACATAAATCTTTGCAAATGTTCTATATGCAACTTATGATATCAGCCCTGAAGACTGAGTTTGACACCTCATCAGACGACTCTGATGATGATGACGATGCCAATGATTGGCTGTTTGAGCTTCAGAGCCTCACAGGTATGATTCATTAAACAAATTTCTTCCTCGTATTGTTTATACTGCCGTTCTAAAGTTAGTACTTTTAATAAGCAAGGACGCATTCAATTGATCAAAATTGACAGTAGAGACATTTATAATGTCACAAAAGATTTCTATTTCGAATAAATGCTGTAATTTAGAACTTTCTATATGTCAGACAGTCCTGAAAATAAGAGATATTATAAAAATTATTAAGAGCACAGTTGTTTTCAACATTGATAATAATAAGAAATGTTTCTTGAAGCACCAAATCAGCAAATTAGAATGATTTCTGAAAGATCATGTGACACTGAAGAGTAATGATGATGAAAATTCAGCTTTGTCATCACAGGAATAAATTTAAAAAATATTAAAATAGAAAAGTAATTTAAAAAAAAATCACAATACTACTGTTTTTACCGTATTTTTGATCAAATAAATGCTGCCTTGGTGAGCAGAAGAGACTTCTTTCAAAAAACTTTTGAACGGTGGACATTATGAACAAATACGGTCAGATCACATACAAACCAAAATATAATGTAAGAAATGTTATAACAAGCTGAAATCACCTAAACTGTGATCAAATAAATGTTTCCCCCTTGGGTAATTCAGGAAAATGCAGTCCAAATCCATGCCTGAATGGCGGGGTGTGTGAGGAAAAAAAAGATAAATTCAAATGTAAATGCCCCAAGCAGTTTGTAGGTAGAAAGTGCCAAAGAGGTAAGAGCTCACTTCACACCATCTGCAATATATAACATATGCTGCAATATATATGTACATATATAAAATAACCAATACAAATACCTTTTTGTAAGTCATTATGAGAAGCTTTTGCTGTTTGTTTTAGGGGCAAGGGTTTGTAAAAGAGGAACATGTGGAACAGGACTGTGTCTTCTCACCTCATCTCCTCCCTACTATAAGTGCAAGTGTTTTCCACCATTTGCACCTCCAAACTGCCGAACACGTAAGACTTAGGGCACTGAACTCATGCTGCACTAAGCCAAAGTTACTCAACAAACAGACTTTAGCATTTCAGATTTGGTTTTAGAATGCTCAGACAAAAAAGTACAACTAAATCATATTTCTTAAAAATTTGGATGTATACTTGTCGATTTATGATTTATTTATTTTCGTCTAGCCATTCCATGTACACCAAACCCATGTCAGAATAAGGGCAAATGTGTTCCTGAAGAGGGTGATTTTGAATGCGTCTGCCCAGATGGATTCAGTGGACATTACTGTCAAGTCGGTGAGTATATATTCTGTCATAACGTTGCATTTCTCTCTTTAGAATAGTTTCTGAGTCTAAAATATTCTGAATTAATGACATATGACATGTTTTAGAAATGTAATGCAATGTAATTAAAAACACAACTATTTTGGTGTTTCAAATATAAATAACTATAGGAAATATTAAATGTTGGAAAAAGGTATTTGATGAGTTTTTTATTTTATATATATATATATATAATATATATATATATATATATGTCATTTTGCACTCTTAGTCTTATAAATCTTTCTTATATAGGTCAATGACAAAAAAAGATCTTTAAGACACAAATTGCACATTTAAAAATGTGCCAATTTCTTAGAAAAAAAACATTTTTGTAAACATGTTAGTTTCATGATTTAGTTTAAACATACTCTGACAAAAAAGTATTTACTGACTTCAAATGTGTCAAAAGGTGTCTAGTTAAAAAAAAACATTATTTGCCACCTTGAATAAATATGAGTTTGCACAATTATTATTGTAAAACGTAAGTTCTCAAACTTATTTTTCAAGGTAAAAAACGTATTATTATCTTTTAAATTATGAATGGCAGTTTTCTTGAGTTTATACCATGTGACACATGAATCTGAACCAAGACTTAAGGCCCGTTCACACCAAGGACGATAACTATAAAGATAACGATAAAGATATAATTCTAAAAATCGTTCTCCATATTAAAGAATAACAGAGTTCACACCACAACTCTAAAGATAAAGATATGAGGAACGATATCAATTTCAGAACGATTTTTTTCCAGCTGTCGAACGATAAAACACTGACAGCCAATCAGAATCCATTCTAATTTAAAGGTCTCGCGCATTTAAAATGGATCTGGATCATCCGGGCGCGCGCGTGCTTAGAATAAAAAGACCGTTATCGGTCGCTGGTGTGGACACATATATAGTTATCTTTATCGTTATCTTTATAGTTATCGTGCTTGGTGTGAACGGGCCTTTACTTTGGCACATTGTTATATTTGGCACATTGATCTAGAAGGGTTTTTTCTGTGATATCATTTCCTGTGTTATGGTTTATTACAACATGACAACAACATGAACACACAACTATAGTGTGCTGTGACTATCCTCAGACCCGAATGACTGCTATGAGGGGGATGGACAGTCATACAGAGGAAAGGTGTCAGAGACTGAAGAGGGGGACGAATGTCTCGACTGGAACTCTGAGTTCATTCTGGATAAAGGATTGTTTCCTTCAACTTTATTTGCATCTAGTGAAGGCCTGGGACAACATAACTTCTGCAGGTTAAAACACATGGGGACCAGAAGCCAGAGATTTACATATTTTACTAGTGACCTATAAATAGTGCATTCATTTTATGCGAAAACCTTTTTATGTGTACATTTTTCAAAATCATACAACTTTGTCTATTCACAGGTTTAAATTATTTGACAACTTTTTATTTTCAGTGTGGTCTTAGACTTTTTGATTTCATTTCATGTCCACACATGTCAAAAACACACCTACTCTACACATCTGGGCTAGATCAGCAGCGGGCTTGTAATCATAGTACTCTCAGATGCAAATCCTACATCCCTCTGTATCATAGAAACCCTGATGGAGATAAGAAACCATGGTGCTTTATAAAGAAGGACAAGAAACTTCGATGGGATCATTGTTCTGTCAGAAAATGTCCCACGCCTGGTAAGACTGATAATAAAGTCACAGTGTGGTTTATAATATGATGTTTTTCCATAAAGCGCTCCAACTCAATAACACTTACATACAGCAGCTCTATGGCCTTCAGAGTCACTTGAATTAATAAATCGATAGTCTTATCTTTGAACCCTATCGGACCCAGCAGATGGATTAAGTTACATGACTTAATATCTCTAAATCTGCATCAAAATTTTTCCACTTTAGTTTTGCCACTAATTCAGCTATTGTATGTTGTATTTTTTTCCATAGCAACAACTACCAACAAAATGGTGACCACCGCCACCGCTAAAGCTCAACCCACCACAGCTGCATTCATAGAGGGTATTAAACCAGTAACTACTCTCCCACCAACCATACCAGCTAAGACAGGTAAGACTTCCTCATTGTTAGCCACGCGCCATGTCTAAGCAAGACTGATGACAAAGCAGTATCATAGTGATTAGTTGTGTTCCATTGAGGCTTTGAATCAAGAATATAATAAAGTATAAAATACGTTTGTTTTTGTATGTTTTTTGATTGGCTGAGTGACGTTCCAAGAGTACTGATACAGTCAAACAGCATTGTGTCTTTTCAGTTTCCCCTGTATTCGTGGAAGGGATTTTTCAGATTTATTTATTCATAAAAAAAAAAAAAAACATTATTCATTAAACGATTTGATCATAACACTGTCACATTAGCAATATCCCTGTGATTATTTAATGAGAGTTGTGCATTAAAAATAAAATACTGATCTACTAGCTATTTAAGCTTATTATTAATAATAATAATAATATTATTTGCAACATCCTAGGAACCACATAGCAATGCCTTAAAGGGATTGTTCACCCAAAAATGAAAAAATGAGCATTTACTCACCCTCCAGTTGTTTCAAACCTGTATGAATTTCCTTCTTCTGCTGAACACAAAAGAAGATATTTTGAAGAATGTCGGTCACCAAACAGTTGATGGGCCCCATTGACTTCCATACTACTGGTGCCCTGGGCCTGTTTGGTTACCCATATTCTTCAAAATATATTCTTTTGTGTTCAGCAGAAGAAAGAAATTCATACAGGTTTGGAACAAATTTGTAAATGATGACAGAATTTTCATTTTTGGGTGAACTATCCCTTTAACAACGGTCAATTGTAGTGATGGATTGAGCACAGCTCAAAAGTGACTTTCAATTTCAAACCAAGCATTTTGCTGTCAATGTGGCGAATTCATGTGACCAATTTGAACATGAGAGAACTCTATATGGGGAACCTCTTCGCCCTTACACTCAAAACTCCCAATCACGCAGATTCCTATTTAAATATTGGCCACAAAATTTCCGTGAACGCACCTTCATTTGGAAACAAAACACCAATGCTGTGTGTTGCCCAGAGACTCGCGGATGTTGATTCTGCTGTGGATTTGTTTGGAATTTTACTGTTTTATAGTAGCAATATCACACTCTGAATTGATACAAATCCTTTCCAAAAATGTCACCTACCAGATGCCCCAGAGAGCACCAGTTCAGCCCAAATAATTACCATTGCTGCCCCACCAGTCACACCAACTAAGAATGCTACTTTACCAATGAGTTTTCTTACCTGTGGTAAACCGGAGCCGAAAAAACAACTAAACCGGATTTATGGGGGTCTTAAAGCTATTCCTGGAGCCCATCCATGGCAAGTATCAGTGCAGATCAAACCTAAAGGATCCGTCCAAGGCTACAGACACATCTGTGGAGGCACCCTTATCAAGCCTTGTTGGGTGCTGACTGCAGCCCACTGTGTGTAAGTATGGTCTCTAGTATAATATTAAAGTACATAATTCACCCAACGACCACAGAAAAATGGTGACAAGACAAATTAAGGTATCAAACAGACTAGCCTAATGGTTAGATCTGAACGGTTTTGAAACTGCCAAGCAATCACCTTTGCGCACCTGACAAAGTTGCTTTGAATGTGTGCAAAATGACAAGGTAATACAAACTTTAAACAAGGTAATTTGTCTGCTGTCTGGTTTGCTTTTTTGGTGGTATGTGTGCTTTTCTCCAAATCACATATTGGGTGAGTGTTAGTTGGACAGCATTGTGTAAACGTAACAACATGTTATTTTTGCCCCATCCTTGCTTTTTCAATCCATGATAACTGTTAACTGCTTTAGTTCATATTTCACTGCATTTAATTATCAGTTATCATTATGAATTATTGTCTTACTGTCATCCTAAATCATTGAATCAATACATTTTACTTCTAATGTGGAGAAATCTTTACACTTGCAATACAAGAAATCTGAAATGTAATTTTTCTGCATTATTTCATGCTTCTTTTTTTGTTGTTATTCTGAACCATGGCTTAGTTTTATTTCCTTTTGTTGTGTATGCAGTGATAAAAAGCATGATTACAGTGTTGTATTGGGAGGATTAAATCAAGTACAAAAGGAGCCAACAGACCAGACCGTGCTGGTGGAGGACGCTATCATCCATGAGAAGTACAGGGAAACTCCTGATGTCGTCTACAATGATATTGGTGTGTATTGTAGACATTTATATGCACAAATAAACAGGGTCTTAACTCTTTGCCCGTCAGTGTTTTTTTTTGTTTTTTGTTTTTTTAAGTTGCCAGCTTGCATTTTTTTTTTCACAAAACTTTCATGGCTCCCAGAATATTTTGTTGCATGAATATCTGAACATGACATGACGAGCCCCTTTAAAAAATAATAATAATAAAAAAAATTATTCTAGCTTAATGCATTCTTTATTTTTTTATCATCATTTGAATGTAGGTTAAGTTTCATTTATTTATTTATTTTAAAAAGCAACATTTTGAACAAAAAAGCTGAGAAACTCGTTTTTTTGTCAAAGACTACTCCTGGATCAGATTCAACACCCCTTTATTGTATGAGTCTTTATTTAGGCAAAAATTCAAGAAAAACACATCAAGACACGAAAACTAATAAAGATAAGCAATAAATACACAAGATCTTCAAAATAAAAGCCTGACAATAATAAGAACTTCAAAACAAGACCTCAAAAAGTTAATATTGATATTGTTCACTTGTGTTATTAATATTGTTGCAATTCTAAGCAATTAATCTGGCTATTTGGTGATAAAAAAATTCAGGAAAAGCTCCACAAGTTATTTTGAAGGTCTATAGTGTTTTTATTTTCTTGTTTTTCTAATTTCCATTCTTTCCTGTGAT
Organism: Scardinius erythrophthalmus; assembly: GCF_964197995.2. Lineage (NCBI taxonomy): Eukaryota > Metazoa > Chordata > Actinopteri > Cypriniformes > Leuciscidae > Scardinius > Scardinius erythrophthalmus. The sequence continues at coordinate 26,591,509 of NC_138241.1, forward strand.
GCAGCTCTGTTAAAACTGAAAGCTACTAATGGAGAATGTGCTAAGGAAACTCAGTTTGTGAAAGCTGCCTGCTTGCCCAGAGAACCTTTTGCAGATGGAGTAGAATGCAGCATTTCAGGATGGGGAGCCACCGAGACGTGTACATCTCCATATGTCTATTTTTGAGTTTGTGTTGAAGGTTAATCTATGAAAATACTAAATCTGTTCTCTGTCCCTTCCTGTCTGTAGCAGAGTATGGCTCCATGCATTTGCTTGATGCACAGGTTTTGCTGATTTCTCAGGAGGCTTGTTCAAGCAATAAAGTATATTCGGCTTTGCTGGATGACGGCATGTTTTGTGCAGGCTATCTCAAGGGAGGAGTGGACTCCTGTCAGGTGGGTCATCATTTGAATTGTATAATGTGGTTTACAAATATTGAAAGGAGCTGGTGCTGCTGTAACCAGAATAACATTTTGAAACATGGAAAGAAAAGTAAAATTTTGTTGTCAGATGTCAATGCTTTATCTCTTTCTGACAGGGTGACTCTGGTGGGCCTCTCACCTGTCAGAAGGATCAAATACACTATGTCTATGGTATAGTGAGCTGGGGAGACAGCTGTGGAGAGAAGAACAAGCCTGGTGTCTATACCAGAATCATTAAATACTTGGACTGGATCAATGAAAAAACTGCTGGGAGCCAGTAGCATGTCCATTAAAGATTAACCACAACCACAATGGGTTTTTTGTCATGTACTCTGATCTACCAGTAGTGCTTTGTACACATTTTTATTGTAGAGTTTTAGATGATTCTTTTGATGAATTAATAAAACCTTGTCTCTTCATGGGGATACGTACTTAAAATACACGATATCAGACAGCTACTATTGACAAATCTTCCAGCTTTTGACCAATTTAATGTGTCCTTGCTGATATTCATTTCTAGAGTCCGTATAGCTTGCTAGCACCAACAAGAAGTATTAATAAGAAATGTTTCTTGAGCACCAAATCAGCTTATTAGAATAATTTCTGAAGGATCATGTGACACTGGAGACTGGAGTAATGATGCTGAAATTTCAGCTTTACCATCACAGAAATAAAATATAAAATATATTAACATAGTTATTTTAAACTGTTGTAATATTTCCTATAATAGTTAATGTTTTTGTCAACTAAATAAGATAAGAATCTTTATTGTCATTGCACATCAAGTATGCAATGAAATTGCACTGCATCTTCGGCCTGTGCATAATAATATACATTCAAAAAGAGAGAAGTAAGCAATATTTACATAATTTACACATCATAGCGTACACACACTTTATGGATTACAAGGCCCAAAGTGCATCGAGTATACTGTATATTAGGGGTGTGACAATACACTTAGCTCACAAAACGAGACGATACATGATATTTGGTTTGAGACGGGACAATATTTTAAAGAAACAGTATTTAAGAAATCTTAAATGATAATATATGACTGGAAAAATAATCTTTTACTTGACGGAAAGTCACAAAATGCAAACCAATTCAGGTGAATATGGTTCATAACTTGTAGTAGTGGTTATTTTCCGTTCCTGGCGAGACAAACTAAGAAATCTACACAAAGTGGGTGTGAAATCAAACAAACGTGTGCAAGGGAGGCCTACTGGGTCTTCTAAATGCTAGTGCTCAGTTTAGGATTGACAGATCTTCATAGGTTTTGAGTTTGTCCCATGAAGATCATGTCCTGGACAAACAGCAAGGTGTAGAGAGTCTGTGAAAGTCCCAGCACAGAATGAGTACAGCGGTGTCATGCTATCCACCCCTAAAAATGTCACCAGACCTCCAGGAAAGCTGCAGAAGATCCCTATCCGATGAAAGCATGAGGAAATGGGCAAAGGATGAGCAATACCTCCATGCCAGGCAGTGTAGTCTCCATCAAAGTACTCCAGGCACCAAGATTCAGCATGCCGGCCCAACCAGCAGTCCTCCTTTTGGCCTTTTCTTGGGATGGATTGGTAGGTAAGACCAAGTTCCCAGTAGATCTTTCCACTCACATCTATCTCCCAGTAATGGCGGCCAGAGTCCCAACACTGGACGCTCAAGACGTTAAGGGTGGTGTCAAAGCGGCCCTCATGCTCAGGGACATCCTGCCATTCATCTGTGAAAGTGGCACAATCCCCTTCAGATGAAATAATCAGCTTGGGATGGGCAGTGGAAGGGTCCAGGACCACTCCTGAGGAATCTGCGAAATGAAGAATGGTTTAAAACTAGACTCAGAAATATATGAGTTAAGGTTTAAAGGTTTAAAATAACTTATTGAACTATTGTAGGCCTACAGTAATTTGTTTGTCAGTGAGCTAAAAAAAAGCAACATTAATTTGGTGCAAGACATTCCTGCAAAAGATCAACAATTTTATGGGTTATTGCACAATAACTCACAGCTCTTCAGCAGCCTCTTGGCAATGGGGACCTGGGAGCGAATAAACAGTAGTAAATTGTTGGTGAGGCCCAGTAGCTGATCTGATTTTGCCTCGTCAAGTTTTATGAGACCAGGGTTTGTTTCTTTTAGCAATTCCAGCACCCTGCCAACAAAAGTGTATTCACATTATATCAGCACCATAGATAACACTTGCCTTTTATATAAAAGGTTGAGAGTTATTTAGATTAAGGTTAAGTCCTTTATATGACCTATGGATTGTCCCAAATAACATATTATCCAGAATAAGTCTGAGATAATGACCATGTTTACGTCAGTATCATTTTCAGGTTAAGTTTCAGATTCTGGTTAGACAGAATTCTATTATCTTCTAGAAATACTAGACGTGTTTGTTCTTGCCATGTTACACAGAATATTCTTGTGCATATGTAAACTCATTCAATGAGCCCATCCAGCTATAGAATGATAACTTTAATTCAAGAGAATAAGTTTTTTTTTTTTCAGGATGCTAATGTAACCTCTCTCACCAGGTCCTTCACACCCCGCTCTGTGCGGGTCTCGAACCCAGGTCTCCGGCATGAGAGTCAGGCGCTCTAGCATCTGTCGCTAGAGCGCCTATTGAGATCAGAGGAGTGAGGTTTACTCACACAGCAACTACTAGTTGACCTCCGTTACACTAAGCAGTGTTTAGAAGCACATTGAATAAACCTTTGCTTGAAATGGATGGTGTCAAACATGATCTCTACAACAATAAAGCCTTTGCAGATGAGTCATCTAGCATGCCTGACATAGTGACAATCTCTCTTAAGTGTGGTTCTAAATATACATACCTGTCCTCATACATTATGACCTATGAGAGAGAGAGAGAGGCAGAATTACAGTGAGAATGTATTATGTTGCAGGGATGGTACGTTTCGCCATGTGTTGTTGGTCATTTGAATTATTTTGCTGTTTAGTATGATATTGTCATACCCAGCTAACAAAATATATTTTCTTGCTAACATTCCCATAACATTCGCCAAGTAATCTCTAAATGTTACCTGAAATATTCCCTTAAGTGTTTTAAAAACTATTTTCTTGGTTATATGAACTTTCAGGGAACATTTAATTTTATAATTTTGAAAACATTTCGGGAACATTAGTTTTCTATGAAAACATTTCTATGAACGTTCTACAACAAGTAGATACATTTAAAAAAAAATTACACATACGTCCAACTAAAAGGTTTCAGAGAAATTACTAAGTATAAATACTTGTTTTGTCCCAACATTTTGAGAACATTATTAGACATTTTATTAACATTACTGGAAGACTGTTTGTTCATAACTTATAAAGTTAGTTACTTTCATAACCAGAACATTAGCCAAAGTTCTGAGAGCCTTTTAGCTGGGTATGATGACAGAGCCTACTATCCATGGCAGGTTAAGAGTCCACAACAATGGATCTGTCCAACCAATTGCTTATAAAAAGGCTCACCCTGTCACCAGGCTGTATGTCACTATCCGCCATCCCTTCATTGAGCTGGACCTCAATGTCTTTGAGGAGGACATAGTTAGTCTCAATGAGGTTGTCTAGTGCTTGAACCGCAGCCATCTCCTCCATCTCCAGCAGGGACAGAGTGATCCTACAGTCCTCTTCCAGAACTCTTCGCATCTCTTCATACTTCTGCACTATACTCTCTCTCACTGCAGAGGACTTGGACTGAGAAAGATGAGCAAATGTTTTAGACTATCAATTGAGTAATCCATAAAAACTACAACATGTTCATTTGTGTATAATTTTCCTGAATTCAAATATTGCAAATTTTCCTTTGCAATTAACACGACTCTTCAAACATATTTGCTGAATTGTTTTTGAGAGTCTCTTATGAGAGTCTCTTTATTTCACAGTTTTGACTCACTTTGATTTCATTTTGCCTGCCATTCAGTTTCTTCAGTCTACATCCGATCACTTCCCTTTGCCTAATAAGAAGATCCTGGGTATTTTTTTGCATGTCTTGTTGAGAAAAGGAAAACAAAATACATGGGAATTCATGCAAACGGTGACATTTTAGGATAAAAAAGGTAAAAGAGAACAAACCTTACCTGACACTGCATGAGCTTTCATGTCACCGTGTTGCAGTTGTCAGACTGAGTGACGGCCCTTATGTTGCTTTCACAAATCCTTAGAGGGTAATTTGCAACTATGTAGATGTTCCAGCAGGAGAGATTTTAAGGAGCTCATGCTTCACTGCTAGTGAAAGCAGATCACATGGGTGGGTCACAGAGGCACGATCCTGCCAGAGATAAATGGCATTCACCTTGACTTGTTGCTGTGACGCATCTGTCACTATAGTGCTGCTTGCCACCTGTGACAGGACACTCACATACCACTTCCTCTCCAGGCCATTTTTAGAGGTGGTATTTAAAGAAGTGGATAGTGAGACATTGTCCCATGTGGGTTCATTACAATCAGACTTTGTAATAAAGTCTGTGTTTGCGTTCTACAATGTGTCTCTTAATGTGAAACTAAGTACAAGTGAATTCTGGGAAATGCAGGAATGAGAAGGTCAGTTAGAGCCTTCATGCAGTAGCACGCAGGAGGGCCTACGATTCAGAATAGTGACGAGGTGAACAGAATGAGTGGAACACTGAACACAATTCACGAAAATCTTTAACTTTCAGCTCCAGCTCACAGATGAATCCACCAGATGGCAGCAGAGCATACACATGGCTGGACATTTTGGGAGAATCAGATAAACTGCTACTGGTTTACAAGATTTATGACAGAAAATGGTTCTGATGATTAAAATGCTATAAGGTTGTGGTTGATGACAGTGGTGACATCATGATGCATAATGCCATTCTAACTACAAGTAACAGTGTATACAGTATAGAGGGTTTGTATTCTATTCTCAACATACCATTATTGTAAAAATAAACAGTTTGTACAATAGTTTGCATTCCTTTCTCAGTAGTATCATTAGTTTATTAGCATGTATAAATAAACATGCAAACAAGCAGTTTATACAATATTTGCATTCCTTTTTAGATCGTATTTTTAGTTTGTACATTTATTTATTATACAAATATATTTAGAAATAAGATAGATAGATAGATTAGATAGATAGATAGATAGATAGATAGATAGATAGATAGATAGATTTCAAAAGAAATCTGTAGATATAAAACAGCATTTTGTAATAGTAATATGAGCATATGTGGATGGATGAATGGATGGATGGATGGATGGATGGATGGATGGATACAGTAGACAGACATAGAGAGATAGAGAGAGAGATAGATAGATAGATAGATAGATAGATAGATAGACAGACAGACAGACAGACAGACAGACAGATAGACAGATAGACAGATAGATAGATAGATAGATAGATAGATAGATAGATAGATAGATAGATAGATAGATAGATAGATAGATAGATAGATAGATAGATAGATAGATAGATAGATAGATAGATAGATAGATAGATAGTACATTTTAGTACATTAATTAAAATAAATCACATAGGCCTACATTTATTTTCCTCATTTCGAATAGGATCGACTTTTTGTATTGCTTCATATCCTCATCATTTTGGAAAATTGGGTCCAGGTATATCTCACTTGATATTAGTGCTCTAGATTTCATCAAGCGCTCAGATTTGTATCTGTCTAAAAGTGTGCAGACAGGCACATTTAAGAACAGCATTGTAGTATGTAATTCTAAAAACAGTATTGTAGACTGGCAGCCAAAAAACAACAAAAAAAACAACAACACATACGTAAAATATTGCATGGAAACACGAGCACAAATAAAGCATGTTCTGACTTATCTTCTGTGATCTTGCTTTGTCCTTGCCTTGCTCCCTGTGTAACAATAAAGCACAGTCAGCTTTACGTATGCTCTAATAAATGCAGGCCCAAGCACATTACTGGACTCAGAGGTGGATTGGGAAGACCACTGTGATCCATAATCCACCTTTCATCAGAATTTCCTGTGGAAATAAAGTCCCTTAATTTCTCCAATCTCCACCCTTAGACAGCAAAACCCTGACCCCTCTGTTACCTCCCCTCTGGTCCCTCTTTAAACCACTGCCTATTAGGCAGCTCAGATCAAATCCCTGCTGTTGGACTTTAATAAGAGAATATTTGCTCCTGTATTTTAACCTTGTTATCCAATATCCTGTTCCATTTTCCTCTGAGTGTATGCTATGGGCTGCTTTAATACAGAAAGGGTGCTTGACTTGAGGCCCACATGGAGAAAGAGGCTAAACTTTTCATGTTTTATATTTAAAGCATATAAATAGGTTAATAAAAACAAATCTGTATAAATAAATAATGAACTATGATCATCAGCTGATTTTATCAGCTCCTTGAGTAGTAAAAGCTATTTATGTAAGATCGTTGTGATGTAGTAATTACGACTCAAATAATGTACTATCTAAATTTTGAACAATTTGAGCATTTAAAAAGTCAGTCTTGGTGATCAAGGACATGAAATGTTATATGAGTCCCTTTATCTGTAAACTGTAGCTGTGAACATCAACACAAGTGAGTGTGTTGCACTTGACACCTGTTTATGTTTGGCAGAGGACAGTTCATTAAATATGTAGGTGTGTAGTTGTACTGGGTGAGGTTAAGTGCTTTGTAAACCTCTCAGGATTGTATCAATAAAGAAAAGGTCCTTAACGTGTGTAATCACATACTGTTTTTTGACACCTATTCTTATTAATGTCACATCCACATTTGAAGCCTGGCTGAAATGTGTCGACAACTGCTAAAACAACAGTGCTTTCAAGTTTAGGATTAGGCTGTAAAGTCAAAACAGGTTTCAAATTAATGTAGACTCTTTTTTTGTGATTAATAAAAGTACCTTTTAACAGCATTTTCAAACAACATATGCCAAGTTAAAGTGCGCTCTCTGATCGTTCAGACCGTATAATTTTTAACGTCAGTTTTTTTTCTTGTTTATGCAAACGTTAAAGGAGAACTCCGGTCAATTTTAACATTGAGCTCATTTTTTTGAACATTTGGAGTGCTGTCAGTACAGAGAACAACGACAAAAATCGTTGTGTTGCCTACACCGAGTTATTCTATTTTTAAAATTTGCACCCTGTTGACTTCAATGGGGCAAGTTTTAAACCAGCTTTTAGCCTCTTAACATCCTTGATGTGTCATTACAAGTGCACAGAAAATGTATCAAAGAGTATAGAAGAGGGCTTCTATACTCTTTGCCTGTATTTACATCCTGTTTTCGGTCGAAGTCCACAGTAGTCGATTGTCGAGTTCACGCGCGTGATCATAGGTACTAAACCTATGCGCGTGAACTCGACAATCGACTACTGTGGACTTCGACCTAAAACAGGATGTAAATAGGTATGTGCGCTGGCTGAATAAACATCATTTTTATTCATATCTTTCACATCTACTGCAGTCAGATTCACCCGTGATCACTCCGAAGGAATCACTCACATGGCTGGGCACTTGTGATGACACATCAAGGATGTTAAGAGGCTAAAAGCTGATTTAAAACTTGCCCCATAAGTCAACAGGGTGCAAATTTTAAAAAGAGGATAACACGGTGTAGGCAACACCGATTTTTTGTCGTTGTTCTCTGTATTGACAGCACTCCAAATGTACAAAAAAATGAGCTCAATGTTAAAATTGACCGGAGTTCTCCTTTAAGGAAACATTTAATTTAATATTTTTTGTAAACATTAAGGGGGATGTTTGAATGTTCTTTGAACATTCTGAAACAAGCAGTAACATTTAAAAAAATGTTAGATGAATGTCTCCATGAAAATCTAATTTTTTGAGAGCACTGAGAACAGATGACTTTGATTGAACATTTTTATTAACATTACTGGAAGAATGTCTGTTCATAACGTTGAGAGAACCTTGCCAGAACATTACTCAAAGTTAAGAAAATAATAGCGTTTTTGTCAAAGACTACATCCAGATTGGATTCAGAACGATGATCAAAACATAAATGGAGTAGCTCGAGTCCATCAACACCCCAGAGCACCCCACAGTCCTATACCTCATCCATTTAGGAAGTTTTGATTTATACAGTGTAATGTTGATGATTGCGTTATTTTACATAAGCCTATGCATCTACTTTGATCAGGATATTCTGTACTCTTTCAGAAGATGTGTCATAGCGCCCCCCACCGCATAACAGTAAAAACATGGAAAGCCGGGAAAATTCTGTCAATGGCGGGAAAATATTTTTAAGATAGTTACTTGTTAGCTGTGCTGGTGGCGTCTCGAGATTTTCATGGCAATTCGTACCTATTTACATTTTGGCAAATTGGTGACTAATTTGTATGAATTCGTACAGTCTCATTCATACATTTTTCGTACGATCTGCTTACACCCCAGTGACGTATGTTTAGGGGTAAGGTTGGGGTGGACCTTAATGCTTAATAATGCTTAATCTAATAATGGTTTTTGTACGATTCACATTGCATAAATGAATACGAAATTGCCACCTTGTAATGTACGGTAACCGTAGTAATTACCGTAACAATTCTGAACTGTAAATAACCTTCATGTGCTTGAAGAACTTGTAAACTCGTAATTTTTGTAAAACAAAAACTCATAAAATTCCAAAAAACAATGAGACAACTAGTTATTCTACTTTGAAATGTGCATTCCGTGTGCGCTTTTGTTTTGGTCCGTTTGATCCTGTCCACTGCCAGTTTACCCAGAAATATTTAGACACCCCAGTTTGCAGAAAACAGTATATTTTAGCCATGGAAGCCAGCAAACGAACTGGGTCTGCAGATTCTACCTGACCTAAAAAGCATCGGCAATGAAATATTGCGTGTACATTAGCTGATAAACATTGTCAACTGCGCTCGTTCATGTTATGTGTCCTCAATCTGGTGCCCGCGTGAGTGTCGAGTCTGAAGAGGAGGAGGGGAAACGACTCTCTGCAATATTTTGAATTTGGACTGCAGTACCCATTTCAACCACTTGCTGTCAATATTACATACTGCACCTTTAAGGTGTGTTCGACTTGAAGCGATGCTGTGCAGACCTATCGGTGTATGACATCAGAGTACCGCGAGAGCGATTCGAAAGCATACAGAGCTTTTTTCACGGCAATTAGACATGGCGTGAAAACAGCAATAGTTACGTTTTCTTCTGAGATCAATTTGGCCAGACAAACCTCAAATGAGAGAAAAAGTAGACATGAATAATAAAAATCACTGAATAATTCTGAAGTGTATTCATTTATTAGTATTTTTAGACATGAAACCCCATCTTTATTGTGATCAACGTTGTTTTTGAGCAAGAGAGCGCACCCTGGCAACATATGAGAAACACTGAACTTATCGCGGATAGGAAACTCTTTCCATGTTAAATGATTAACGTTTTATTATCCAGCAGCCCTTCCTGTTTAGTTTAGGTAGCAACATAAATAACAGAACAAAGGATGCACATACAGGCCTGAATGAAAACAGGGCCAGCCGGGCACTGTACAGCCCCACTCATCTTACAGCCTCTCGCTTATATTACCTTCTCACTTACTGTACTTCCCCAGAGCCGGGAAAAGCTATCCGTGTATCTGCATCTCTAATGGCTGCTGCCTTTTGGGGAGTTTTCAAGCAGAAGGAACCGGCAGACAAGCAGCAATCGCTTAGTTAAATGCAGAGAGCAATCTTGAAACAGAAAACTGGAGCAGGACTAGGGGGTTGCTGGATGGGCTGAAATGTTATTTGGATGATACCCGTGCATTAAAGCAAGGGGAAGCTGTGTTGAGTTTCTCATTGAGAGGCAGCAGCAGGGCTCACTGCGATAAGGAAATAAGGCTAATGTTACCTGATCTGGTATAATGTGAACCAATTACTACTCCATTGCACTTCATTACAGAACAGTAATAGGGCCGGGGTGAGCCACGCTATATGAGCAGCCGGGGGAAAATTGAGTGGTCATTGATAATATGATAAAAAGTGACAGAGAGAGAGGCCTCTCAAACAAATTATTGAAATTTACAGTGAGTGGGAGAAACAGAATAACCTCATTTAGGCAGCCGTGGGCCAGCACTTGTCCAAAGTAGCACACTAGACACAAAGGACTGCTTATGGAGGGAAATCTAAAACGATCAAAGAATAGTTTTGGGCCCTGAACTCTACAGACCTGTTCGGGACGTTGGAATTATTCAGGCAGCCTTACTTCCTGAGCGCTGACAGGGAATTTGGTGTTTTGTGTGACACTTTGTTTATGCTGTGTGCTGTATCTATCTATCTATCTATCTATCTATCTATCTATCTATCTATCTATCTATCTATCTATCTATCTATCTATCTATCTATCTATCTATCTATCTATCTATCTATCTATCTATCTATCTATCTATCTATCTATCTATCTGTCTATCTGTCTATCTGTCTGTCTGTCTGTCTGTCTGTCTGTCTATCTATCTATCTATCTATCTATCTCTCTCTCTATCTCTCTATGTCTGTCTACTGTATCCATCCATCCATCCATCCATCCATCCATCCATTCATCCATCCACATATGCTCATATTACTATTACAAAATGCTGTTTTATATCTACAGATTTCTTTTGACAGATTTTTTACTCACTCAACCTAAAAAACAGAAAGAAAGAAGGAAAAGAATAAATCAAAAACCAAACACTGTCTAAGCACATTTTCAATCATTCACCGTAATCAGATTGTGTTTACCTGAACGGGGACCGTTTTAATGTATTATTAAAAAACTTAAATGGAGTTTAGGCCCGGAAAAAACGCTCATATGAAATGGTGTGCAAACAGTGTTGAAAGATTTCAATCGTTATTTGGACAGGCGTTAGACTGGTGAAAGGAAAATTAGCATTGAGACTGTCTTCTGTTGATAAGAATCTTTGTCGACAGGAATACCAAGAGGTGTGAGTGACACTCTGTCTTTGGCTTTACAAGCACAGTCAAGTGCTTGGTAAATGTAAGCACATGATAGAGGAATGGCGAGATTCTCACACTATTCCACTGTATCAAATAAGCCTATATATATATATATATATATATATATATATATATATATATATATATATATATAATAAAATTAAATAAAGTAGGTCTATTCATTTATCCCTCTGTGTCTCACCACAAACGTGTATTACGAGGTATACTCTTCTAGAAATTTTAATAATACACTAAAGTCGTAAAAAGATTACTGCAGTGCACATAATTTATAAAGCATTAAAAGTCCAGTTAAACTAAATCACCAGGATCTAAATAGGCAATATATTGAATACACGCTTCATTGACCAAAACTGTTGTGAAACAACTTATCAGTGGCACAATCTTAAACCACTATTTAAAGATCATTTTGCTTTCATCTACTGTCTGTGTTCTGCTGAAAAAGCTCAAACATGATAAGCATTCAATTTGGAATAGCAGCTTTGGCTCTACAGTAATCGCAAAGTGGATATTAATCAGTCCTATTTATCTATAGAAAAGTGTGTGTGGGTCTGGCTCAAGGTAATTGTTTCATCCTGAATAGAAAGTTGGTATGGCGGTCTCATTTTCATAACTAAATGCTTCTTTCAGGCCAGACTGAATCCCAGAAATGAACGCTGTTAGCACTGCCAATCTTGCTCGGCAGAAATATGCAGCAGTAATTTGTGTCCGTGATGGTATGTGTGGAGAAAGAATATTAGCTGTGAAAGCCGAGATTGCAAACTTTTAAAATCTTGTTTAAAATGCTAAACTAACAGCGAGATTATAGGGTGGTGGCAGCTCAGCGGTTAAAGATCTGCTCTAATAATCCAAAGGTCACAGGGTCAAACCCAAGAAAGTTGCATTCATGAAATAGACAGTTACCGCTATCATTTCTATCACAGTGCCTTGAGCAAATAAGCATGTTTTTAAGTTTACTGTAGGTCTCTTTGTCTAAATATCAACTAGAACCAAAAATTCCTTCATGTTACGCTCATCAAAATAAATACGCTCACAATTTCAGCTAATATAGGTCAAATGTGTCAAAGCATCCATTTCATTAGTGATGTACAGTAATAATGATTGCTTTTTATTAAAAAGGCTTTTCAGAAGCAATTCCATGGTTGCATTGTATACACTGTTGACAAAAACATTGCAAATGTCCAGAAGCATTTTTATTATTTCAAAATTTGCATGTATTTATTTGCATATCATTGCATTATGTTGGCTTCATATTGGAACAAGAGCTTTACAAAAGAAATCAAACATTTCCTGAGGACATTTGCATGTTTTATGTAAGTATACCAGCGCATTTACTAAATGTTACAGCTTTTTAAAATATAATAAAGTGTTTTCTTGTCCAGAATTTCAACTGCACATACTGAAGCTTCATAAGACTAACCGGTAACACTTTACAATAAGCTTCATTAGTTAACATTAGTAAATGTATTAACTAACATGAACTAACAATGAGAAATACAATGATTACAGTATTTATTCATCTTTGTTAATGTTAGTTAATAAAAATACAGCTGACCATTGTTTGTTCATGTTAGTTCACAGTGCATTAACTAATGTTAACAAATACAACCTTTGATTTTAATAATGTATTAGTAAATGTTGAACTTAATATTAACTAAGATGATTACATACTGTAGAAGTATTGTTCATTCTTAGTTCATGTTAACTAATGAACCTTATTGTAAAGTGTTACTGACTAACCACCATTAAAACAGACCAATATTTCAGGCCTGGTTACATCTTGAATGGATAAACAAACAGATCAATTACAATTTTTTTTTTTTTTTTTTTTTTTACACATCTTATAAATGCTAAATTTAGACCAAAGAATATCTATTTTAATTAAAATAAGAGTTTTTGACATCTATCAAATTCAGTTCTGTTACATATTGGCATTCCATCACTTACAATAAGGTGCACCTTGCAGTTATGCAATTTATACATAGATTAAATGTGGCAATGATAGAGCAGATTTGTTGAAAATAATAGACTCATGTGTGGTTCTAGATCTCTCTCCATGTTCTCGGGCCTCACTTGAAGTACTGTGTGCAGTACAACTGCTCAACATCCCTAACAAACACAGTCTTTGTATGGAGACTAACATGACACCCAATGTGGAGGAGGTAAGCTTCCTAAAGTTAAACGCATCACTTAGCTCATTTTAAAAGGCTTTGAACAGACAGACATTAACCTGAAATATATGCGGGCCTCTTCCTCCAGCTTAATCCAGTATTTAATTAGAGCGGGTCAAGGGCTGGGGTCGCGTGCCTGGCTGATCGCTGCTTAAAACTTGTCCACGGCACAAAGAGAGTACTGATAGAATGCAACCGCGGGAATGGCTGCAGATCTCCGTCTAACCCTATCGCAGGTTATTCTTACAGAAAGTGAACAGTGAGAGCAGAACACATAGAGAGATATGCTGCTCGAATGTTGTAAACAGCGTTAGATGAGTGGATAGATTAAGGAAATTACAAAAAGTCAAGGCTCTGTAGAGTTAGGCCTGTTTAACAACTTGTCATGGTATTTAGCACCTTTAAATGCTCAATTACTTTTAGTGTTATATTTTTCATCAGTATTTTGGACAGTTGAGGAAGTAAGCATATCAGGAGTAGCCTATTGACTGCATTTATAATTGACTTAATATCTAGAGAATTAGTATTCTCTATATTATTTTGTAAATTGTGTGCTAATTAGAACATGTGTTCATGCTAATGTGCAGATTGTTACTTTTGAAATCAGTGACATTGACAATTTGTGCTTTTGTCACACAGCCACTAGAGGACAGAAGTTGACTACAAAATTCCAAATATGTTCTATACAGGAGAATAATCCTTGAATAGTCTGCTCATTACCAAGTCAAAGGACATGACTACATTTACAGTAAAATGAATTAGTTTTAAATGCTATTTCAAATCGTAATTGAAATAATTTCACAATTATAATGTAGACAAATTGTCCAAATTATTTTTTAAATAAATCACACAAATTATCCAGGTTGCTGAATTATATCAGCTTGCTCTGTGATATGTTCTGCCAAAACAATCACATTTAATTAATAATTCCATTGACAAAACAATTGTAACTCTCTGTGTTATTTTCTACTTGCGATGATTGATTGTGACCAAGCGAATAGTATTTTATATTTGCCAGTGAGTACGTTCCTGTGGTTCATATAACAAAGATATCACAAACTCTATGGAATTTCACAATTCAAATATCAATATTTTTTCCAGTAGAGGTTCAGAAAATTGTAATTGAGGCAGGTTTCACAATATGGATTAACGCAATATGGATTTCACAATATAGATTCTAAGAATTCTTAAAAATGAAATAATTTCAAAATGTAGCAATGTAAAGTACACTGTAAAATATTATATGATCAATAAGTCATGACATGTTTTTACATTGCTTTAACCCATTTTTAAACAAATTTTTTATGTTATAAAAGATTCAAATTTTTTTTTAAGTCAATTTAATGTGATTTAAGTTGAAATGACTTGAACATCCAAGTTGATTGTACTTAAAAATTTAAGGCAGCAACTTTTTTTTACTGTGTAATAATTATAATATTACAGTTGACCATGTTTCTCTAAAATAGTAATAATAATAATGCCTGAACAAGAAATGAAAAACTCTTTTGCCATAATTTGCATAACAGAGACTAATGTTGAGGTTTAACATTTTTCTAGGCAGAGTTGCATTTTGCTCCCTTCTTTTTAATCTAATTTCATATTGACTGAAGGAAAACAGAATCTCACAATGTCACTAATCAACTGCAACAACAAGGAAAATATGTCACAACATATGTATGTTTTTCTTCCCTTTAGAGTTTGTGAACACCGTCTTCGATTAATCTCAAAAGGCAGACGAGGGTTAAAAAGACACTTCATTCAAGTGCTGACAGGCAAATGATTCACTTCTATACTTGACACCATTCCCAAACTGGTCATCCCGAGCGAAAGCAGATCTGAAAAGTTTGGTCTCCGAGCGTGTCTGAGAGGGACGGGAGTGCGCGGCAGAGACAGGGACAGGTCTGTTCCACTCCCAGCTCTCAACAAGCATAGTAATACATCAGTCAAAAGCAATAATTTTACAATTAATGAAATTCCAATTTGCCTTCAGAGCATTTCGCGTTGACATTTTCCACATTGCAACAGCGCTTTGATAAAGTTTTTAAAATGCAAAAATGCATGGCAGAGGCTAAAGACCAGCCTGGGTGTCAATGTGCCTGCCAGAGGACTATGGTACTTAATTTTTATCACCACTCGCCCAGGGCAAAGAAAGCCTGAATGTTAACACTGGCACCATTTTCATTATCGCAATATGATTATGGATTTTACTGTGTTTAGCTGATAATACAACCAGGAGCTCACCTTAAAAGAATTTGCTGGGAGCCTCCATTTCCACCCAAATGAAATTTTCATTTGACAAACAAGTACAATTAGGCTGCTCCTCTTGTTCAGTGTCAGTCTGTTTTCTGATTGAACTTAGACCAATTTGCCGACGCTAAATGAGTTTGAATAATTTACATTCTGAATGTCTCGGGGACATTAGCTTTTGGAGTGCTAAGTGGCAGCATGCTTTTTGAAGTTGCTGATGATTAGATGTCATCCTCCCTCTACCTGCACATTTTGCAGCCTACTTCAAAGTTAAGGAGTGAAAAACCTATATACCTTGAAGTACAATGACAAGTTAAAAGTGATTTTTTTCACTCTTTTTTGGGCCGATTCTGTTAGGCGGAGAGAAAATTACTTTAATATGTGTGTAATGCACTTCGTTATTTAATGCACTTTGCCTCTCTCCGAGGTGGCTCTTTTCTTATTACAAACATTTCATATGTAGTTCAATAAGAGGATTTGTTTCTGTCAAATTTGTATAACAAATAAAACACAATCTGTTAATTGAACTAAAACATTTACTAATTGGGATTTAAGAAATTAAACAGTGAGCGAGCAGGTGCGTAATTTTCCGGAAAAAAAAGGGATTGTTTTACAGATATAATAAATTTCACGAATCCCTCGTTCGTCCTTGAGTGCTAATTTCACACGTGCTGAAGGCTGGATAAACAATCTGAGTCATATTTATTACATAGCCTATATTACAGAAAATGACTCGCCGCCTTCCGACGTTGTTTATTATACATTCCGACACACGGTTACATTCATACACACGTTTAGCAGTGTTATTGGTATGGCTTCCTAATTATGCCCATTAACTTATCATTAGCTTCGGAATCCTTAATATTAGCCTCGCCGTATAGAAAACAAAACAGCTTCGAGCCAAGATAGCATTCACGCATTCCCTCGGTTCCCCCCAGAACGGGCAGAGGTCTCTCCGACTCAATGACATCCAGTTGTTGTGCAAGTCTGCCAAGTCAGTTTATGGTTTCCCGTCCACCAGATCCAGTTTCCCTGTACAAATGTGCCTATTGTGCAGGCCTCTTGGCAGAGCAGACATACTTACTTTAATATTTGCGGGGCAGGATAACCTGCTGATACCGAGGAGGTCAGCTTGCCTCTCTATTTGCCTCCCTCTCTAGATTATAACTAGTTTCCATGACTGCGAGCAAACTGAGCCTGGCTTTATCACCGCCTCTGACCGAATTGGTGAGCGCTAACTGTCATTCCTGAACAATGAGCGTACACAGAGTTTGGGTTGAATCCTGCATGTTTAAATAAGCAGTTTTGAGAAACGAGTTACGCAAGACGTCGATTTCACTCACCGCACGTATGTTCGAAAAACAGTCTGATTAAAAGTCGTAATTAGACAAAGTGTGCGCCATTGTTGTTTGTATCATTATAACCCTCTTCTGTTTGACATCTGTTTAGGATTCAATCCTGTAGGCAAATTCTCCAGACGACCCAAGCCTCGCTGAGCCATGAAAGACTTTTTTAGGGCCCACACAATAATGTAAATATATTAGAGGAGAAATTGTGCTGCAGATTACCTTCTATCAATGGGAACTAAGCCTCAGCTCAGAACAGGGAGATGAGGAACTGTTGAAAAGCAGGTCACTATGGGTAGAGGAATAATGCAACATTATTTGTTTTCTCTCTCTCTCTTTCCTCTCGCTTCCTCTACTGGATTTGGAATTGACCTCAAATTTGAGTAACAGCTTTTTCGGAGTAATCCATTCATACTTGAGAATCTGAACACCAACGCAGAGCAGAGCGAGCGAGTGCAAAAGAGAGAGGGAAGAAAAAAAAAAGAAGGGATCGCAAATAAAGGAGGGGGTGGGATAGATGAAAGGCACAAGGATTTTTACAATGTGATTAGGAAGTAATGGGCTTGAAATAATGCTCCCACAGCTTATGGGAACAGTGCAGAAAAATGGGGAATTTCCATTAAGGCTGAGTCTTTTCCCTTATTGAAGGTCAATGGCTCGACTTCGTTTTCCCGATATCGAAATCATTACGGAATGGGGCGCGCTTGCCTACCTCTGAAATGGATGAAGCCCTGATTTGGTGCCCACCACCTCCGTCAACAATGAGTCCTCTGTCCTCGTCTGCGATAACTTACTACGCATGCACACACACTGACTCCAGGAGTTCTCCAAAGGCCCAGGTGGAACCGCTTCACCCCGTAATGGCTCTGTGGAATGCGGAGTAGTGACCCCTATTGGTTTCCCTTCCATGTGAGAGACACGCGTATATGTTAAAGCCTGCTCGCCTTGCCGCTGATGCAGGGAGAGCAATCAGTAGGGCATTACTCCCAGCTTGCCTTAATGAGCACTGAGTACAGAGGGTTTAGGTTTACACAAGGTTATTAAAGAAACTTAACAAGGGCACACTGAGACAAATCAAGCCTCATGTGCTAATACAGCCCTCTTCTGTCCAGAGAAGGACAAAGTTGATGTTGATTTGTGAATCAGCTCTACTGCTGAAAGGGGGATGCCTGGAATAAAGCTACACTGAAAACCTTTATGATAATAAGAGTTATTAATAAAGAGTTATTATAAGTGTCTACAAAATCTAGGTTGCAAGTCAATGTCATCATTTCAGAGCACACAACATAATTTATACTTGGTTTCTTCTTTTAAAGGTGGTATCAGTGATTTCAGGCCCAAAAATATTTTTATCACATTCATCTAATCTTTCCTAACGATCCGCTAGCTGCCCGCCCCATAAGCATGCCGTCAAAAAAAACGCGTCTCTGTAGGCAGCCTAGGCTCTGAGATCTGCACACAAAAACAAATGGTTTAGCCAAACACTCAAAACCAAAACAAATAGTGTTCCAACCAATCACCGACAGGGGGAGGGTGTTGTGAGGTTTTGAGACAGCTTTTTCTTCAGCTCTGACTTCGCGTGCAGCCGTACACGAGCACAAAACCCTGATTGGTTGGAACACTATTTGTTTTGGTTTTGAGTGTTTGGCTAAACTATTTGTTTTTGTGTGCAGATCTCAGAGCCTAGGCTGCCTACAGAGACGCGTTTTTTTGACGGCATGCTTATGGGGCGGGCAGCTAGCGGATCATTAGGAAAGATTAGATGAATGTGATAAAAATATTTTTGGGCCTGAAATCACTGATACCACCTTTAAGTTGTTCTCAACTGGTTGGTTTTGAGTGTTAAAACTGTTAGCAAAAATAAATGATATTATAGCCTTACAAAAACTACAACTAAAATGCAAACTAAAACAAACTAAAAACACTCGACTAAATCAAAATATCAGGCCCGGCGCCACGAGGGGGCAAAAGGGGGCATTGCCCCCTCAGATCTGATTTGTGCCCCCTCAGTTTCATTTTTGTATTCATGGTTACAAATGAAATGTTTAACCTTTTGAGCGGTATATGGGATTTTTATTTCAGTGCTGAAAGTACGGTCCCACATATGGGATTTAGAATGTTCAGTGACGACATAACTGCCAGATTCAAACTGTGCTTTCGCGCGTTGGCTGGCGCTGAGCCAGAGACGGACGCGCGCAGCGCTGTCATATATCACAATGCAGTGTTTTCAACCTCACAATGTTTATTTTAGGTTTCAGACATTTAAATACACATAAGCACTAGTAAAACAATACATTTGGAGTTTGTAAAATACACACTGATGTATGTGAAAGCAGCAATAATAATCTATTCAAATATAATTTGCCGACGTGTGCTATTCATATCAGACAAACACAGTGGAAGTAACTATAAAGTTTACTCTTCTCACAATTCACCGGCATTTATTTTTCGGGAGAAACTGGTGGCTCTCAGCCACAGGATTCTCTGAACTGCGGCGCAAAGATCTCACGTTATAGCAGATCAAGATCAAGATAAAGGTTTTTAAATGACCAAACACACTCACATACACATTTTTGAGAATCGGAATATCAGATAGTTGATGGCATGCTAAGCAAGTTTGTGAATATTTTGAATAAAAAAGGGAAAAGGAAATAAAAGCGATACATCTGTCAGTGTTATTGTGGCTGCAGTGTGTCACGTGACAAATATGACGCGTCGCCATGGAAACATTAAGGCCGGTGACACACTGGATGCGTGGCGTGAGCGTCTCAGCTGCGTGGCGTGTCCGTTTTTATTTCGGCTCCCATGTTAACAGGTTAGAGCTTGCACACTGCGTGCGTGACACGCGCGTCTCAGGCGCGGCTCGAGCCGCGCGGAAAACGCGTGCCTAATAGAACCGACGCCTATTTTTCACGCGACACGCAAGCGTCTTGGAAGCGTTTCCAGGCAAAATTGAATAGGAAAAGATGTTTATATGACATTTTGACACGAATACATATTAATAAATGTCATTTTGATGTTTGAAAGTGTCTAGGGTTTGACATAAATGCAAATATAAATGCAATTTAAAAAAATATTATCGATTTTCAAATACTGCACCTGTCAATACAGAACGAAATAATCTATAGTCTATATTGCCGTCAACACTGCCGACGTTGTCTTAGCTGCTATATATTTATGTTTAACATGAAGTATAGGCCTTCCACAACTCTCTCCCCATGTCACCAATATGTCACCTAGCAGCAGCAGCGCCGCGTCAGACACGCTTCTGGTGTGCAAAGACATGGAAAACGCGATGCAGCCGCCACGCAGCTGACACGCAACAGAAACGCCACGCTCACGCCACGCATCCAGTGTGTCACCGGCCTAAGGGGGAACGTTCTAAAATAAGTCGCCTTGAAAAAACTCACTATGGGAGTCAGTTAGAATATTAAAATTAAGAGTGAAAGGGTTAATATATTCATAATAAATGACGCTGACTTATCTTTTTTACTAAGCAAGTTATCAGTGTGTATTGTTCATTGATGGTATAAAGTTAAGCCCCCTTAACAATTTCACATGCCCCCTCAGTCATTTCATCCTGCAGCCGGGCCTGCAAAATATGATTATAGAAACTTAACTAAATTGAAAAGAGAAATTAAAACTAAACTAAAATTCAAAACTATAATAACCCTGCGTTGTGATCCATAAGGTTGGAGGTCTGTCCTGATCACGGGGAGAAATATAGCGAAATAAATTGGCTTATTAACTTTTAAAATGGAGGCAAAAATGTTTCAAAGATGTTATGTGTTCAGAAACTATCTAGCCCAGTGTTTTGGTCCAAATTCATGTCACTTTATAGAAGAAACTATTCCAATTAGACACGTTGCTTTGTAGTTTTGTTTTCACTCTGTTCTCCTTTACCTGAGTTTCTAATTAGTTTCCATATTCTCTAATTCAATCACTCCTATCCTGATTCACGCTAATTACTCCCCATGTATTTAAACCTTTTCATTAGTTCTTTGTCCGTTATTGTCTTTGCTGTATGTGGTTGAGTTCTAGTTTACCTCCAGAAATTCTCCTGAATCTTCTGTGTGGATTATAATAAAGACTGTTTTTGTTTCTACTCTTCCATTGTGCGCTTACTACAGCCACAGCCGGTTGCGACAGTTTCATGACATGTCCTTATACTCAAAAACAAAACTATGCAAAGTGAGAGAAAATACAACCATTAAATCCAGGTTCACTCATAGCAAAGTTTGTGCCGAAACCAGTGTGTGTCATCTGAGTTGTGAATTACTTGCTGCCAAGAGCATGAAGCTAATAAAGTTCAATTTTGTATGATAAATAATTTTGGAATTGTGTTGGATCACCACTTGATGTCCAATATAAAATCTGGTTCCTGAAGCAAAACCATTTGAAAACCAGTGCTTTATGGCATTATTTATTCACCTTTGTACAAAGATATCCAGCATTCCTTTCCATAATACTTAAATTGGTAAAAAAAAAAAAAAAAAAAAAAATCATTATTGCAGTTTTCTTACAGGCTTACAGGTGTTGCTTTCATATACTCTGGAACTGCAAAGAATAAAGTTCAATTCATTTATAAAGCTGAGCGGTGTGCGTTTCATGTTCAAACCCCTTAAGTAGCTTGAGAGACCAATACAAAGAGCTGTAGGCCTCTCATTCAACGGTCCGGGTTCTTGGCTGTAATTGAAGAAAAGAACAAATCCTGAAAGAGAAAAATGGTGCCATGAGAAAAATAAGGTGCTCGCGTGGAGTGACGGAAAACAAACAACAGCTCTAAGCAGGCTTTTATTTATTCAGTCACCAGAGAAATCAAACCCAGAAACTGCTGTTACAATTGTTTGCTTTGCTTTCCTCCGCATCTGTCAAAGCATTGTGCCTTGATGATGCTTTGCATATGTTCTATGTGATCTTCACCATTATGCAATGTGGGACTCATGGGGTATTGGGATTCGAGTAATGAACAATGAGAAGCTGTTTACATGCCGATCGTGAATCAGCATCTCTGGAGTTTTAGAATCACAATGGCATTTACTTTAATCTGGATATATGGTACACATGCTAATTAGACTTATTTCCAGTGGGTAAATTATCACAAGCAATGTAGTATGGCACAATATCAAATAAGACCCTCCCTTAGCATACTGTTTTCAATTAAGCAGTATTACATGAGCAAGAGTGTTGTTGTTACGAAAATTTAGTTTACATTGCTATGTCTACAGTTGAATCATAGCCATGCTGATATTGAGACCAACAGTTTAAAAAAAACAAGAAGTTAATAAAGTAACTTAAGTTTTATATTGCCATTTAGTTTTCAGTTTTGCTCTGCCAACAGTAGAATTAACTGTTGGGCGTCACTGAGTAACACAGTAATGGTGTTTCCTTTCTGAATGAATCAGTGGTTTGAACAAATTGGCTGAGCGAATAATTCAATGATTGACAGTTGCTGTGTCCGTATGTGCTTACTTCCCTACAGGTGAAAACCCTACTTCTCAGAAATATACTTAAAATTACACTTAAGTATACTTGACTTATATTGACATAAGTCTAAGCATGTTTTTCCTATATATGACATTTTAGAATCTTATAAACTTGCATGTTTTGGCATCCAATATAACAGATTTGTTTGATACTATTGATTAATATAAAATAAAGATATGTTCCTAATTCTGAGCATGTAAATGTTTGTGTAGTCCACTGGTAGTGTACATAGGAATTTACTTCAAATCCACTTAACTCTTTCCCCGCCACTGAAGGAATTTTCCATTATTTATGACACAGCGCTACCTGCCATTGACAGAAATTTTGAACATTCCATGTTTTCACTGTTATACGGTAGGGGGTGCTATTACGCATTTTCTGAAAGAGTACGGAATCTCCGTTGCATTTGACCAAAGTGTTCAAGTGGGTGTGAAGACCACAAGTGTGTGTAGAACTTTTGATTTCCCTGAGGGGACACACTTAAAGCGTTGTAAAAATGAGCTTTATTTTGATATTCGAGATATTGTGGGTTTAGTGCACTTTGGTGTTTTTAAAACCTGGTACAGTCCTGCGCACTGACACATGCGCATGCTCTCAAGTGGCCAAGACAGCAAGTGTGGGTATTTGGACAGGCCGGTTGCTTACGTGCATGCAATCTAATGCAATCATCAGACATTAACGATGCTTGTCACTATGTATTGCCTATGTAACCTGCAGAAAGAGTCACTGCAAAATCCCAATCACTATGCAATGGAACACACAAACACTGACAAGCAAAGTGATACAAACAGTGAAAATTCTTAGTCCTGGAATGCCAGCCAAATTTGAGAACCAGAACAAACTCTAGTACAACAATGCATGTGAGAACAAAGACATTGAATTATCAATCTCATGCCTAAAATACACAAGTGAATCAGTCTTTGATGAATTAGAGGGTGTCATAGAATCTGAATGATCAAAAGTAGCTCAGTGTTGGATTATATATATTTATAAGATATTGTTCTGGTACAATTTACAGGGAATGTAAGGGAATTACTGGGATTGCTTTATAAAAAAACACCTACACTATAACTGGTGAGACACCACTGCACCACTTAGTGAGATTGTCTTTGTAGCTCATTCTGATAAACCTGCAGGTCCTGTGATATTCTTATTGAGTCCCATAGAAATGAATCATTTAGCATGGAAAAGCACACACGTTGCACTCATTCAGTATTCTGCACTCTTAGAAAGAAAGATTCAATGAGTTTCAATTTAGAACCATAGGGTTCTTAGCTTCATTTTAAAGGTCCCGTTCTTCGTGATCCCATGTTTCAAACTTTAGTTAGTGTGTAATGTTGTTGTTAGAGTATAAATAATATCTGTAAAATTATAAAGCTCAAAGTTCAATGCCAAGCAAGATATTTTATTTAACATAAGTTGACTACATCGAACGGCCCGTTTGGACTACATCCCTCTACTTCCTTCTTTAATGACGTCAGTAGAACCGTTTTTTGACTAACCTCCACCCACAGGAATGCTCCCTCAACTCTACCGAAATTCGTTTATGTAGCCTACTTGCGCACTTCTAATAACTTACTGTGTTTACTCAGCTCTTATGGTGATTTTCTGAAGTAAAACTGACGCTTCATCTTTTGTGTGATGTACAATAAACTTTATTAAACTCATCAGTATATGTTTGATCATCATTCAGACAGCAGACTTGTAGGCTATTAATAAATAATGGATACATACAAGCAGATGACAAATACGTTATAATAACCGTAATTAAACTACTAAACCATACCTGTTTCATCTCTATACAGCACTCTGACTCTGTAGGCATTATTGTCCGACTCGAACTGAACACCGTTACTGAGAGTTTCTGATATTATCATCATTCCGTGAGATGAAATTGTCCTGAGAGACTGAGCGCGAGCTCATGAAGCTCCGCCCCCCTGTGTCGTCCAGCAGCAGCTCATTTGCATTTAAAGGGCACACACTAAAACAGCGCGTTTTTCTGAGCCCCAAAAAAATGACAATTTAAACATGCTGTAAAAAATTATCTGTTGGGTATTTTGAGCTGAAACTTCACATACACACTCTGGGGACATCAGAGACTTATTTTACATCTTGTGAAAAGGGGCATAATACGGGACCTTTAAAGGAGAAATGTCTGAAATGGTACTACACAACACAACGCTGACGAGGTACATAAACTACAAAACATTTGGTCAAGAGGTAGCCTCAACCAACAGTGGAAAAAAAAATGTTCCAAAGATTTTCCATTGACACCATGTGCACTGTGATCAGCTGGATTAGTTCCACCTTGACGTTGCATTGCACACACTACAAGATCACGTGGCGATAATATCAAACAGATTGCTCGAGACAGGCTAAGATCACGTCGCTGGTCAGAAGTTCTTCACATCAATATAAAAGGCTGGTGGAGTTTTCTAAGTCGCAACTACACGGTAGAAAATTAAATAATCAATAAGTTCTAACATGTTTTTACATTGCTTTAACTCATCAAAATAAGTTAATATTTTCAAAAAGTTATACAAGATTCAACTCATTTTTTTATGTCAGTTTAATGTAATTTAAGCTTAAATGACTTAAACATCCAAGTTGATTGTACTTAATTTAAGGCAGCAACTTTTTTACAGTGTACAATGCAGCCACACAATGGGAGAATGGCTCCCCTTAAAGACCACTTAAGAAGTACGAAACTCTTCCTGAATCAGTAATGTTTGCCGTCAGAAGCACAAAGCCCTGCAGTTTTCAAAGTTTAAAAACTAATTAAAGCCGCTCAGATTCTACATGCATTGTGTCCCCCCTTGACAGAGATCTCTGGAAGATCAAGAGTGCCTAAATCTCTCCCAAACCACTCAACAAACAAAAGCTGAGTAATAAATCCTAAATCTGATTTTGGTATCTGCAGTAGGCAGCCCATGTATCCCCAACACAGACAGAGACTCATTGTGCTGGGTGTGTGCATGTCTCTCTCTGCAGAGTACTATAGGATCTGTGTGAATCTAAGAAACCAAGAATCCATTTGGACTTCAAGATTGTCATAAGCATGTTAAAACAAAAGAATGGTTTGATTTTTATGCTGGTATTTCTAGCTTTTATCCACTCTGGAATAATTTCACGATAGACAATGGACATTTTCAATCTGCAAGATGCTGTATCGCAATGACTCATTCAAAATACACAATAATGCAGATCAAGTATGGGATTATCCAACATTATTGCACATAACACTAAATAAAATGGGCAATATATGACAATTGCATTGTGATATATAATTTCGTGTGATTAACCAAAATAACTGGCATTCACACATCATATATAGCCCAAAAAGAAAGGATATTGATTAGATAAGGTTTCTGGTACTATTGAAAGCCAGTCAGAAAGCCGATATAACTGATTAGGCACCAAACTGTGATTGTATACATGGCCATAAAGGTCCTCCTTTCATTGAACACACACTATAAAATAGTCTCTCCTGTATTCTGCAAAAGGGAGAGAGATGGGCAGAACGAGAGCGAGAGAGAGCAAGAGGAGGGGGAGGAAAGGGGAAGCGTTGGAGGCAGAGGGACTCAAACAAACGGTGGAGAGTGGCAAGTTTGCATTGCCCATACCAACAAGGCCCTATCTCATTAACACACCGCTGAAATAAAAGGGGGCTTTTCTGGCTCACAGCTATAAAAAAAATTATCATAGTGATGATGTTCCTCAGCCGTCAACAGAGCTGCGATAACGTTGTTTGATGATGACTTTCCCATGAATGTTAAGCAGCTGCCGCAGTGGAGGAAAGCAGCTTATCAGAGCCTAATGCCCATCTCTAATTCCTGCCCTTCTTGAACTAGCCATTTTCTAACAGCGTTAACTGTCAAATTTACATCCCGTCTTAATGCCACTAAAGAGTACGAAGGATGAAGAGTAAATGACAGCAGTGTAATGAGCAAGGCATCCCTCTTTCCTTCCTTTCCTTTTTCTCTCTCTCTCTCTTTCTCTCAGTCTGTCTCTCTCTATCTTTAAGGCATGAGATTTTCTAGAATTTAAGAGTCCTTTTTTCTCTACACCTGAGTTAAGAGCTCAAAATGATGCCCTTTTGCTGCAATAAAAGAAATAATTGTGTTATTACGGATTTTATTGCGAAATGGATGGATCATGTAATAGGAATTAAAAATCACTGTAAGTGATTTCAGATTTTGATACCTAATTAATTTAACATTTTAGTTGGGCAATTTTCCAGATAGATGCACATTAGCACATGAAGAGCTATAGTTTCTAATTCACAAGCAATATTATGACACATTTATGTCCTGTGAAACCAATTCAAGAAAACAAATCATTTCAGAATTTCAGGTGTTGTAACTGCATCACTAGAGCACTGTATTTGCATATTGCATCAACATAACACACTATCATCTAAGCCCAGGTTCTTTAACACACACACACACACATGGCCAAAAGTGATGTACGGGATATTTTTACTTAATTTTTATGACCCTATGTTCAATTCATCAAAATATGAGGAAATTATTTGATCTTTAGTTAAATATTTTAAACATGAAGGAATATTTATTTGGCAAAACAAAAAAAAACTACTAATAAGAATAATTCTAGTCTGGACATCACTTTTGGCCACTATATGTATTTGAATCACATTGAACTTTATAATCAAGATTTCTTCTGCCTCGTCTGCCATCTTGGATCTAATTTTTCACTGAGTTTGTTGCAGTGCATTGTGGGATTGCCTTCTCTGTCAAGGATACATGTGATTTTGCCTTAGAATTTGGTCAACTGTAGAAGATAGCAGATTGGGTAGAGATTGGGTTTTAGAACAGAGATGTTCATAAACTGAGACAGGTCATTTCAATCTACAAAAAGTAGATGTTATCATACTGGAAAAGAAGACATTGGTACTGTTTAGAGGGTAAATACTTTCCTAATTGCATAATTTCCAGTGTATTGCTATTATTATTTCACCCATATTTTAGAGGTGTGTTCAGGCTTCTCATGGTGAGAGATGATGTGAACTCAACACTAAGCTAATGCAAATGAGACTCGTTGAAAGTTTTCCAAGGTCTGCATATAATTTAAGATGGCATTTAAGCTTCTTACCCTCGATCTTATCTCTTAAATTAATTCATCAGGTAATATTTCCCATTATTCAAAGGCATTATTTTATGTCAAAGAGAGTAATGGCATGATTACAGAGCCATGCACACAAATTAGCAGTGGAACGTGAACGTTTTCTCTTAGAAAATGATAGTTAGAGCAGCCGGAAATTAATGCAAAGAGGAAAAGAAGGGGGGAGAAATCCTTTAAAAGGCATTGAAAGTGAAATTTGACACAATATATCTGGTCCAGAAGGCCAATTCAATTTGGGATTCTTTTTCATCTTTAATGATATATATCCTCTTCTGTTCAGATTTTGATTCTCCACTGATGAAGAAAGGGGCTACGATTAACTATTCAAGTTTGGAGGCAAAATTGTGCTGGTATAAAAAAGGCAGAGAATGAGAGTTACCTGCTATCTCCCGCTTCATAATCAGGCATGTAAGTGAAGTTATGAATATGAGGTGTGTTTCATCTGGGCAGCCCCTCACGGGTGGGATGGACGATTCACTCCGATTAAATCTGCGCTCATCTGATTGGAGCGTGTAAGAGATTCTAACTGGGGTACATTTCACACTAATCTATAAGCCAGTGAAGCTGTCCAAAAGGCAAGGAAGTGTGATTAAAATAAAGAAACAGACAACAGATAAATGTGCTGAAAGTCCTGGACTAAAAAAGGGAATAAATTATTCAATTTAAATGTACGATTTTATCTGGGAATGGTCTGGTTGTGCAACTTTGTGCTTAAACTAATTACAGATGAATGGCGGCAAACTCACCCAGTCTAAAAACCATGACTTCGTATGTACTGCATTGATTTCACTCTAATGTACTTTTTTTTAATAGACACCCTCATGTTTTAGCTCTAGAGTTAGAGATGAAAACAATGTGTGCACGTGTCAAAGATTTACATAAAATAAAATAAAAATATATAATATCTAAATATGTTTCCTTGCTAAAAAAAAAAGTTTTCAGAAATTGCCTTTGTCCAGTGTGGATTTGACACTGGAGAACTAACGAATCTCATCTGGCTTAGCCCATAAACCTTGTTCAATGGAGTGTTTCAAATTTACCCCTATCTCTCTCTCTCTCTTTCTTACTAGTCTTTGTCTATCACCCCATCTCAGTAATATTTTAAGCATTGTTTTTTCAACTCTCTGATGAATACTCCAGTTGTTTCTTTATCTTTAGTGTAGACAAAGCTTGCACACTCCATGAGTTAGCAAAACATTAATATTAATCACAACGTTTCCTTTGATTTGAACCTTCTTACTCAAGAAACTCTAATGAGACAGCTACTGTAATAAACCTGCCTCTGCACAAGGAAGTGAAGTTCTACATAACGTTATTCATCATGTTTAGGACTACTGCTATTAAACTATAGCTAATTACAAAATATCAATAAAATAAAATGCAATTCTCTGTACAGTTCCATCTTGGAGCATGTTTGACTGCTGGTTTTTCTCCTTTATGTTTTCACTGTACATCTACCTAAGTAGGCTGCGGATTAATGGAATATAATGTTTACAAAGATTTTTTTTCCCTTTTGCCAACCAAACATCTACTTAAACCTCCTGTAGAGGCTGTAAGAATTATCTTGCCAA
This sequence comes from Scardinius erythrophthalmus, assembly GCF_964197995.2. NCBI lineage: Eukaryota > Metazoa > Chordata > Actinopteri > Cypriniformes > Leuciscidae > Scardinius > Scardinius erythrophthalmus. The sequence goes on from NC_138241.1 coordinate 26,620,781, forward strand.
TCAAATTAGTTTGTTTTAGCTCTAACAGTCTAATCCCAGTAACATTGCCATCCTCTTCAAACTCCTTATTTGAATTAAAATGTCACGCAAGCGAATCATTACAGCTTAATGGTTCAAATACAGCTCACTATTACAGCCATAATAAGTAGTTTTAGGTGACAGGTGAAAATAGAAAATAAAATAAATGAGAATGGCATGATGGACTTATCCAGTGCAAATATGTACCATTAAAATGTATGACGCACCAGGAGATGTCTCCCGCTGTACAGTTACACATTATGAGCACTGTCATAATTAGTGCAAAATGTAATCTACAACTCTGCATTCTGACGGGGACGATTTGGGCTGGGGAACGACGGTGAAAGATCCCACTCTAAAATTGGATTTCTTCAAAGTTATAAATAATACAAAGATTACTAAAGCACATTTTACAAGAAAATACTATTTTGGTGTTTACTTAAAAAAGACTTTTAGCCTAAATGCTGTTTCTTTGAAAGTATTTGGTATGACATCATTTTATAGGCCAAAACTCAGAGTTAGCATTTCCGATTCCATCGTCCCGAAGTCTAGTCTTGTCAGAACTAGCTCTGTTTTGCATCCGAATTCGCATACTTCCCTACTTCATAGTAGATTAAAAACAGTATGTGACAAAATAAGTATGTCTGAATTCACAGTAGGCTACTCATAAAAGATACGCAAAAAGTACCCCCATGACCTACTACTTCTGGCGAGATTCTAAAGTGTGCATATGATGGAAACTTACTATCCCATGAGGCCACAGGAGAGGATTTATGAATGGCAGTGAAGTGACTGATGCTGGCAGGTCACATTTATTTACCTTTACTTTACCAGGAAATAATCCCATTGAGATTCAGAATCTCTTTTTCAAGGGAGTCCTGGCCAAGACGGCAGAATAATAGTTCCATTTAAAAATACATACAAACATTTAACAGAAAAAGACATTTTGGCAGTTTAACATCATCTCAACATATTCACCAGCAGCACTCAGTAACAGTACATGTGCATTTAGTACTCAAATAGTTCTTTATCCTCATTTTAAATTGTGTCATTGTCGGTAAATAATCAATTCATAATGACAACATGGTGAATAAAGTTTGTCTGGATTACATTCATACTACATTGAACATAGTTTTTAGCAGTGGTGAACTAATTACTTGCGATTACTAATTATGCAATTTCGGATGCAGCCTATCCATTCCCCTTGGAAATAAAATCACAACACTCAAGTAAAGTCAGTTGTAACTTAGGGTTCACGGGTACTTTAACCATCACTATTTCTTCCCACTTCCCAGCCTATCTCCTTTAACATTTCTTTGAATTTGATACTGTCATTTCTCATCTCGACTCTATCCCACCTTTCTTGCCACCTTTGATTTTTTTTCTCCCATATTATGCATTTAACCTCTGCTTTGCTAGGATTCATTTGCATTTCTATTTAAATAATGCCCTCTTTGCTAACTTATCTGCCATCTCATTTCCTCTAATCCCTACTTGCATCATTTTACCTGACTATCTTTATTTAGCCTATGTATTTAACTGAATACAGCTCTATTGCAAATTATGTATGTAGGCTACTAGTGGACTAAAATAAAGCCCATCAAGTTGATACCTCGCACCGGGTCCGAGCCTTTCCACTATCCGACAAACAACACACCGGAGGTCAATGTCATTCATTTCCAATGGAGAGTAGTACGGGGGCTTTGTGGAGTTCCTGCGTATAGGCTTATGCTATGCAATGTGTTCTGTCTAAAGGCGGGTAGCCTATACACTGTGCGATGTCTGTGCGATTTCAGCAAGGAACCTCACACTGAACGAGTAGATCGCATGCGATGTAAAGCCAAAGCTCAGGATTTATGTGCTCACTGCACTGTAGCCTACGGTCCGAACGTCGAGCTGCGACTTGATTGCTCACACTACGTGTGAAATATGCGCGATTCAGCGCGATAAATCCTCGTGTCGGGTTGCGCCTAAAGACGATATCATGTAGCCCAGTGGTTCCCAACCTTTTATTGTCTGAGACCCCCTTTTTCCCAAGAAAATATTTTAGGGCCCCCCCCCCCCCCACCCCCACCCCCACCATTTAATGATATTATCGCTCTTGTTGGCTAGCAGCAAGGATGACAAAATATGTTGTTTTCAAGCAAACGGTAGGCTATGTTTATTATAACCAGATATGTTTATGCACAAATAATAGCCTATAGCCTAATATTGAAAATACAATAACAAAAACATCAGTGGACCATTTGTAATTTAAAAACGTAAGCCTAAGAGTAGCCTATAAATTGGCCCTATTTGAATCGCAATAAAAAAAATCAGTATTCACACTGGTGTGTAGGTAAAAAAAAAAAAGATTGAATAGCCTATATAGGCTATTACAAAATTACTGCTGTCTGGGACCCCAATACTTGCATGTTATTTGTGAGGCTTTATCAATAAGTGTGAGGATCTGCTGGTCGTGAGTAATTTGGTCAATGGTGAAGAGATCTTTACAGGGTAAGACATCTTTATCATCCTCAAGGGTCAGTCTGGCCCATTTGTATTTGTTTTTTAAGGCTGTCATGGTTAAAATCCCATTTTTGGTCAGCCAGGCCAGGGAATGGATCAAATTAGCTAATGTAATATGATCGTTCTCCTTAAAGCATGCATTCCTTTTTTTTTTGCGCTATAGCGATCGTTAATAAACATGCGTTTGTTAACAGAATAATGCGTCTTTTGGAGCCGGAATTACTTCTCTGTGTTTGGCTATGACGAGTCACGCAGGTCAAGTACCACTACTCTTCAGCGGCGGCGATCCGAACCAGTGTTAAATAGTCCCAATATAAACACTTATTATAGGTGTACCATAGTGATTCAGAATAAGACAAAAACACGGTTTGGAAGATGGATTCATAATAAACTCGCTCATTATATACATTTTGTAAATTTTTAACATAGAAGAAGTTACGGACGACTTGAATGCTCATTACTCAAAACTTTTCAAAATATGACGCGACCCCCCAGAGAGCTCGCCGAGACCCCCTTGTGGGCCGCGACCCCCCTGTTGGGAACCACTGATGTAGCCTATCCAGAGATATTGTCAAAACAAGCATCAGCTATCAATATCAAGAAGATTTAGCATTTCCAATTTATATATTAAATTATTAGTAGGCTATAGTATTATTGTATTATTATTATTATTAGGGAAGGCCTAGGCTACTTTTATTATTAAAGTGATAGGCTATTTAAATTGCCACGCAACAATTTCATAGCGCATCACCGCCAACGCGCTGTGAGGATTATAAAATATTACGCTTAGGCTACTTCTCATTAAAAATTGTCTAAAACATTTAGGTCGATTACAAAGAATTATATAGGCTACAATATTAATTATTAACAGTCTGTAATAGGCTATATGTCCGAACACTGCAATAATTCATCAATGAAAATTAAAAACAGCTTTATTTCAAAAACTTTTTTTAACAATAAAAGAGGCAAAGTGTAGGCTACATCGCAGGTGGCTTGGAAGAAGTGGGTAATGGTTAATCTATTTTGCAACACGGACTGGAGGTAAGCAACGGTAATTTGTAGCTTTGAACTACAGAACTTAAAGATCTCCCTTTTTTTGCGGCAGATGAAACTGTTTTCGCGCAGGCGCAGTGAGGGAAAAAACACTGAGTTTAGGGCAATCGGTTCGTAGCTATGCTTCAACTGTGCGACATAGTCACGAGGAGCGACCAAAATTTCTAACATGCCAGAAATTCATCCGACCATCCGATTGCCGGTCGGGAGAGGTTAATCGCCTCTCGTTTCCCCCTGTACACTGCACGAACAAGACAAACGACGCACGACAAAGCTGAAAATCGGCCCGACCCAAAAAAGAGTCGCACGAGTCAGAATTCGGCTCAAAATCGGACGAAAATCGCACAGTGTATGCCCGCCTTAATCCGATTCGATCTTCGGTTGCAGTGAAATATTTAATGTCGCATGAAAATTTAGGACACGACTTGATTTCATCATGATTGGACCGTTGTGGCCACAGATATATCAAATACATAGACGCCTCGTTGGTCGCCATATCGTACGTCAACGGCATATTTGCCCGGGCAATTTGCCGTAACTTATAAGTGGACTGAAGAAAATATCCCTGATTTGCCGCCATACCCTGACCCTGACTATTTTGAGGTTTTATAAACCTTCTAAAATCCAAACCTGTTCTCGGGGAATTACCTTTCACATGTAAGTCTAAACTGTTGCTTCTAGTTGCATGTTCATTATAACATTATGTTGGCAGCTATAACCAAAGTCAGACTATTAATCGCTATCGATAATCCTAGTTAGCTACACTCTAAACAAAATACTCTAAATTTCATATATGAAAACTGAGACTTTATAAGAAACAATATAAAGTATGAACTTATATTATAGCCTAGTTATGCAGTGAGCCTGTCAGTGGACTGTTCTCTGTGCATTTATATTTATATTATATATGTGTGCAAATATTATATTATATTATATTATATTATATTATATTATATTATATTATTGTACTATTCACTACTCACTATTTTATTTGCTTTATTTGATGCGACAATCATTTGTCGGAGATAGGTATATTTTGGGATGGTAACAATCTCACTTATTACATGGCTACTTGCCAAATAAATAAATACATGTAGGCAACATGAAATATTGATCTGAGCTGATTTTTTAGCTGGTGTTTTAGGCTATGTCCGATTCTTTAGCTAATCGTTCTTTTGAACGACATCTGACTGCTAGAAAACGGTCACTTGTGTTAGGTAAAGGTTTGTGTTTTTATATTAACAATATAACTTAAGCCGTGAAATAAAGACAAAGCCAATTTTCTTTCGCTTTCTTGGTAGAATTTAAAAGAGAAAATGTGTTCAAATCATCATTAAAGGAGTCATTCTGGACGATGGACACAATGTGACATTCTGTCTGCGTAAATATGGTTTAATAAATGAATTAACTCCATAAATAATGGCTGTAATGACATTTTAGGGGACAATAAGTCTGAGCATTGTCAGGAAATAGTTGATGTATGAGTTTCATGCCTCAGCAGTTCCTCAAAATGAATCGGCACAGGAAGATAGCTAGGGCCTTGCAACCAGCCCATTTCCCAGAATTATCTACTTGTTGTCAATTTGCACAGTGGAATTACACATGCAAATTGCACTGCCTGCACAAACACCACTTGGAGATGATAAAAACAAATTAACAAAGGCTATAGAAGAAGGATTTATTTCACTGGCTCACCCAGGTCAAGCAATACATGTATTTGACGATTGTGTGTACCCAATTTTGGTGTAATTATATCTGCAAATTATTCTTTGTAATCTTATTATTTTTTTTCCTTCAACCTTCTTCTTAAACTCATAATTAGCTTCCCTCCCTTCTCTCACAAAAAACAATTCAGCTGGCTGCCCTGTCAGGCTAACAGTGAATAATCTCATCTGGGTGTCACCCTTCTCTTCCTCCTCCCTCGTGCTGCGCCGTTGGACGTTATTAGCAATGGCTTGTACACTGGATACACATGGAGGCTAAAAAGTCAAGGGTCATTAAATACGAGAGCACACCATCGGGCCAAATGCACGGAAAGCAGGCATATAGCCAGTGCAGAAGTCAAGCTATACATAATCGCCTCTTAACATGGTTTCTCATATTCAGAGCTAAATGAGGAATCCCTGGACCTCCGTGTTGGCTAGTATTAGATATCTCATTTACTTTGTACACACTCAGCTAATCTTCTCTAATGAATTCTGCCACCCCAAGCCAGATCCAGATGACTTAAAATTATTACTATTTCCTCAGACATGCGCTTGCTCATTTGAGGCTCAACTCGGCTGGCTCGGGGAGAAAAAAAACCAGCCTGTCACATACTAATAATTAAGACTTTGAGATGATTAGTTTATCTCAACACACTTACCACCTCTTTTCCACTGTTATCAAAACTTAATAAGGGTTTCCAAGTTTTAAACAACAAACTCTAAATAAGTAATAAATAACAGAAATAATGATCTCGAGCCCAAACTGAACAAAAGTGCCAGTAATGAAATAATGATAATAATCATAATAATGTTGACACGGGTAAATCCACAGCAAGCTCGGTGATATATTACACCACCAAATTACCTTTAAAAGTTCCAGTTGTCCTTGACATCGAGTTGTCACATATATAATTAAATTGGTATTAACTTTGAGTGGGTGATATCAGTTTGCAATGGAGAGGACATGGGCTACGTAGAGTGACGTTTAATATATCTTGGTGACTTAAACCCTATCATATTTACTTAAAGTTATTGATGTTGGATTAAATTGATGTTTTTAAGGAATACAACATATAGGGTCTACTTAACCCTAAGCCTACATTTTCATATTTGATACATGATTTTTGGCCCTCTAAATGATCAACGTGATCAAAAATCCTCACTAACCATAATGCTCAAAATAATTAATTGGTTTATAGGGTAAACTTCAATTAAACAAATTAGTTCAATCAAATTAACTTTTATAAGTATTTAGAACTTTCTTTTTCGTTTGAGCTCACAAAACGGACACATTTTAAGTGATCTGAATTGTTTCATTGTTTTGAGTTTTATTAACTTGTTTCTTTTAATTAAGTTTAACTCAAACTGCGCCACGGGATTTCTAGTTCCCGTGTTTTGCCATGACACTTGAAAGGGAGAGTAAATGCTATAATTAAGTGTTATATAATGTTTTTTTTTTTTTTTTGCAAGATTGATGTTAAGTGGATGATTTAGTGTTTCATTTTTTGCTATGCTAGAAGAGTTTCTGTTATGTTGGGTTTTTGACTAGTGGAGCATATGTTATGTTCTATATTGTCACACTCATTGTTATGCTATGCTAATGCTATCTAAGCATCGTGTTACCAATTAGCAAGTTAGCATTTATTGAATTAGCTAGATAAAGCAAGCCAACTTTCCTCTACCAAAAATATTTAAGTTGAGATTGCATGATAATGTGAAGTTAAATGTATGAATTAGCTTATTAAAATATTTCAAGTTAAGAACAATTAAAATATATGAGTACAAAATAAAAATCTGCCTGTTCTGCTTACTTAAACTTTTAATTTATCAACTTAAACTTAATTTTTTTTTGATGTAACTGATTAACCTCAACTTATTTTAGTTTAAAGTGCTTTTGTACACAATCTACGTGCCTTCTGTCATCTGATCGATAGTTCATACTTTTTGATTTTAATACATTTTTTCAACATATTTAAATCAAAAGTTCATTATATGTTTTGGCCATATAAATATCAGGATCTGCACCAAATTGCATTTTAGCTCAGTTTGGGTCTCTGATTAAAGTGTTTCTGCCTTAAATGCATGAGCTCCATTTTCTCATATTTTACTATATGGGCCATAAAATTTAATACATCTAACACATCAAACATTATACACGTATGCTTTCTTGTATTAGATTTTGTCTAAAGGTTCAATAAAAGTGTATTTTTCTTACTGTTATTTCATATCAAGCTTTATAGGGTAAAAGAAAAAAGGCAAATAGGACCAAATTTTGTCAATAAATCCTTAAAGAAGGTCAGGTCAACACAATAAACTCGACTAAAGCAGCGGTGAGCACAAACAAGGAGCATTGCTCACTCAGGTTATAGAAAATAGGCTACAGAGAGAGAGAGAGAGAGAGAGAGAGAGAGAGAGAGAGAGAGAGAGAGAGAGAGAGAGAGAGAGAGAGAGAGAGAGAGAGAGAGAGAGAGAGAGAGAGAGAGAGAGAGAGAGAGAGAGAGAGAGAGAGAGAGAGAGAGAGAGAGAGAGAGAGAGAGAGAGAGAGAGAGAGAGAGAGAGAGAGAGAGAGAGAGAGAGAGAGAGAGAGAGAGAGAGAGAGAGAGAGAGAGAGAGAGAGAGAGAGAGAGAGAGAGAGAGAGAGAGAGAGAGAGAGAGAAAGAGAAAGAGAAAGAGAAAGAGAAAGAGGAAGAGAGCAAATGAGAAAGAGGAAGAGAGATAAATTGCTGGGCACATTCAAAACTAGTGGCACCCCCGCTGGAGGCATATCAAGCAGAAATTATATTGATGAAAATTTGTGACATTGTAACAATACAAATGAGCTTGTTGCCTCAGAATCTGTGCACACTAAATAAATCATTTAAGTAAATAGGTGATTTTGCAATTAGGCACAAAGCCCACCCCTATTTAGCAACAAAACAGAAAACTGATGTTATTTGATATAAATAAGCAATTTAAGCATCAGTGTTTTTCGTCTGCCAGTGCCACAGGCTAAACAAGATTAGCATGCTAATCATTTGAATAATAATGTGGTGATGCCCTCAGCTGTCTGAATAAATTGGGAGACATTGCTCATATAAGAGCATTCTTATCACTCTGGAAAACATGAGTAATTGTGTTTTAGTTTGCCATTTGTAAAAAAACGTTACAAAAAAGTTAGAAAATAGCCTATATAAAATTTTCATAACTGAATCAGCTACAACAATGTTTCAACAAGTTTACTAAATCTTACCTTAAAGTTTGCTGCTACTGCATAATATGTATTTTCATTAGGAATAGTTTTGGTCAAGGTACCTTATTCAGGCTAGAAGCCATATTTAATTTGTCATGAATGAAATCGAGTCTGTGAGTATCTACAGTCCATTTAATAGGCTTGTAAGTTCTATTTAGAATTTTCACAACCAGAAATAACAAACCTCCCAAAGTTTTAGAGGAATAAAGTAATTGATGCAATAGGCCTATATCATTTTCATGTTTAATGAATTTTAACATTTTAATTTGGCAATTTCTTCATGGCTAAAAAAGGGTCCACATATCTACCCACCATCTATTTAGATTAGATTGTTAAATGTGATACATAGTTAACAAATTTTATAACAAAAAAGCAATTGGATAAAGATATAAAAATCAGGAATATATTAAGTAATAGCAGTAGTAGTAGCCTAGTAGTAGTAGTAAAAATAGTAATTATAATAATAAAAATTATTATTATTATTATACAGAAATAGATGAATTAACAAAAAAATATTAGTCGTGAACTATTATTCATGACACAGAACAGCAGCTTCCTCTATTTTGTAAAAGGAAGGATCCAATTTCATAATGAGATTAAAGTGACCAATCAGCGTTTCTGTTACAGCTTTCGTTCCTTCGCCGGTCCAATAATGAAGCTCTATGTTCAAAACGCGGAAATACAGAAGTCAACGGTAAGCGTATTGGTGTAGTGCGCTGAAATATTGTGATGTCGTTATATCATCCGTTTCATTTAATAATATATTTGCTTTATACATAAATCACCTCCATTTTGTGATACAGAATAATGCGGAAGTCTGCGACAGTTGCGTTTTTGATGATTCGCCAGATTTAATATGTACAGTGGACTTCTGCCGCCGGGTCTCACTGAGGCTGACCTGAGCTCTGATGATGATGATGATGATGAAGGGGTAACATCAGAAAATAGACAAGTACAGACAGACGAGCACCTCTCACTTCAGTCAGGCACAGAGCCACATCCAATTTGTCTACAGGATAAATGTAATACGACAAAAACTGATTCGCACAATTATGTTGCATCTGGGGACGAGCGTCTCCCTGGAGTTTCCTTGGATAACTGGCAAGTACGTGGACTGACCGAAGTTATGTATTTATTTGCAGTTATATTGCAAGAGAGTGCAGATCATGGATTGATCAAATTTTGTATTGTAGTTCGAATTGTGCAGCATAGGCTATTTAAACACTGCAGTATAAAAAAGCAAGTTGCATTCATTTCAATGATTGATATCTCTTTGCAGAGGTTCAAAGATCTCCAAAGAGCAAAAGATGATCAGAGAATGAAGCAACCACAAACTAAACGACAAAGGAAAAGGCGCCACAAGAAAGGTCAAGTTGTTTTTTCATTATATACCAGTGCTTTTCTCCTATACTATTTCTGTTGTGGTTTATAGTATCTGATGTATTCAAGATTTCCATGCAAACATAAAAAATGCAAGGTTTTTTTTTTTAAAGGAGTTTCCCATGCCGTCACAATGATGCCATGCACTTTGTTTTGGTTGTTGGGTGTCCATTAGGATTTACTACAGTAGAACTAATATAATCCACATGTACTCTACTTGTGAAGATAAACACAATTTTACGCTTTCTAATAAATATGCCTTAATGCATGTGCATACCTTTTTAGACACATTGAATTAACTTTTTTGTTTTTTATTCCTCAAACAGGTGGGACACAGAATTGCGACACTGAGCAGAAAAGGTATGGTGGACAATTATGGAGAGTTAATGATGACTAGACCAAAGTGCTTCCAAAGTAGACTATTCAAACAAACATCATTACATTAGTCAGCAGGTCTATGAGCGAAACACGTGTAAACAACTTTCCTTAGGCTTAACAAACTTTAACTTTTTAATTAGTTTTTCAGTGGTGAAGAAATGCATAAATTCAAATATATTTCTGAAATGTTTTATTTGTTCACTGACTGATGTGAGAAATATTACATTATTACTCTATAATACACAACACAACTCTTCGCATAATATGTGATCGGCACAAAACTTTTAAGCTTCAGACTATGAATCCGTCCAGTTGGACAGAATCAAACATGTTTGATATTTTGAGCTGATTTTAGAACACATTAGGTGTATCGAAAAATTTGCATACTGTCTGAGTAGGTACTACATTTGAAAGTGACATACCCATGGTAACCCATACTCACAATTTGGACACACACACCCGGACAGCCATTTTTGCTGTGGCGCCCAAGGAGTGATTGGGGGGGAGGTGCCTTGCTCAAGGGCATGTGTAAAGTCAAGGGCATGTTTCAGTCATTTCCTGCCGGTTTTGAGTATCGAACCTGCAACCTCAGGTTACCAGTCTAGTCTGACTCTCCAACCATTAGGCCACAACTGCCCCGCATTTGAATTTGAATGTACTTCATGACTGTTAAAAAACGTACATTCTATGTAGTATGAATATGTGGAGTATCACACACACACACCTCACCCCCAATCACTCCCTGGGCGCCACAGCAAAAATGGCTGTCTGGGTGTGTGCGTCCAAATTCTGAGTATGGGTTACCATGGGTATGTCACTTTCAAATGTAGTACCTACTAGTGATGCGCGGGTCGGCTTTTTTTCCAACCCGCGGGTCCCGCTTTTATGAAATTATTTGGCCCGCCCCAGCCCGCCCCGCACCACTGTATCTATTTTTACAACCCGCCCCGCCCCGCACCCGCGACCATTAAATAGACATATTAGGCATTGTAATGTAAATGAAAACAGCCTTTATTTCAGCCTGAAAGTGCTTGGAAACATTGCCAACTGGCAATAACAGACGTTTCTGAATATGAACCATAAATCAGGTCATATTAATAAGATAATGATTTAAACATTTTCAATATTTACAAAGCAGCGTTTGTATTCATCTAATTCATCATTCACCTTTTTTTCTTTAATTATGTAAAATCCCGACCTCAATTTCTCCCGCACCTCATCTTCCATCTTCACTTTTATTTCTCCGTCTTTGTTGTTGTGGCTGGCGGCGGGAGCTGCTTTGCGCGAGCTGTGTCACGTGACGCCAAAGGTTTGGGGAAATCACGCAAGTTGCATTGCTACGGCCTTATCAAAGAACCTACTAAAATATGATTAGATTGATATTCCCAAATATTTAATATAGGCTGGACATTGCATGCAACATATATGGATTTTTATTTTATTTTGTTTTTAATGACCCGCCCCAACCCGCCCCGCAAATAAAGTGACAATTTCTTTACCCGCCCCAACCCGACCCGCGGGCTACCCGCGGGGCCCGCGGGTTATGAGACGACCCGCGCATCACTAGTACCTACTACCTACTCAGACAGTATGCACATTTTTCGATAGGAGAATGAAATTCGGACGTACTACATCTGCAATGTTGTTAATGTTACGTGACCTACCAGCGTTAGCTGCGTTGCTTCACTGGCATTCATAAATCCTCTCCCGTGGCCTCATGGGATAGTAAAGTGCCCATCAAATGCACGCCTCAGAATCTTGGAGGAAGTATCCTGGTACTTTTTGCCTACAGTTTTTCGAGTACTATGTATTTGATACATAACAGCATACAGAGCAGTGCTTTTTTGGCGTATTGCTTTTCGCATACTATATAGCCTAGTAGGGAAGTATTCAATTTCGGACACAGTGATTGTTTTCATTTGTCTTGTGTTTTTTAGCAACAAGGTGTATGTTTTGACGTGAGCTTGTGTTCTGGTAGTCTGGTAGTGTGTGATTCTCAAGTGGGTAGCTGTATGGTGCTTAGTGTTTTAAAATCTTTTTCAATTTTAAAAGTTGTGGTGTATTCCAGACTTGAGGGGAACAGATAGAACATCTATGTACAAAATTCTTCATATTTGAAGCCTCCTGCCTGTTTCACTAAGCACACATATATACCGAAACACTGACTGGCTCTGTAACTCACCAGTTATAGCAGAAAATAATAATTGAATCTCACAAAGTGTACATGCTCATCCTGGAGTGAATAATAATAATAACAGAAAGACCTGTCATTCTGTGTCTTTGCCCAGGGAGCCTGAAGAGAAACAGGAGGAGCACTGGAAGGAGCTCACGCAGTATTTTGGCATCAATGATAGACTCAAGCCTCCTCCTTGTAGCAGACCTCCTCTCATGGTAACAATGATTTCCTCCATCTTCCTCTACCACTCTGTGGGTGTCTTAATTCCACTCTGATGCTGAAAGCGTTTTTATCCCACTGCCTCTCTCTGTTCTCTGTCGACTGTATATGTAACTCGTAATTGTTTCCTCTATCAAATGTGAAAGACAGAGTGAGGAGGCGTCCTTTCTTCCACATGACACTGAGCATAACAGAATAGATCATATTATATTTAATGATGAGATTACCTTAATCTTGACATGAGGATGTAGCTGCACTGTCTGTTCTGGTTGGTGTTTAATATTTCTTATATGAGGTGGATTTCTCCATTGAAAGCCACAGTACAATGGAGTCAGGAGCTCTCTGTAATGCTGTAATTCAGAGATAGGGAGGGGAACACTTGCAAATCAAATACACTGGACAGCTTGTGTAACATACAACAGTAAGATTTTCCTCACTCAGAAACTGAAAGGGCATCATACGTAGAACTGCATTGAGAATATAATAACACAGCATATGCCATTATTTGTCCTCTGTAAATGGACCTGTTTTTAGTATTTCCCACTCTTCCATCATCACATTTAAGCTGGTATTGAATATCAGCCTCCTTGAGTTTCTCATTTTGTTAAAAATGTTGCTGTAGAATCATAGTTTCGTAGAGATGATTGTTGCATAGCCCTTTCGTATTAGTTATATTAATACTTTCTTTAATATTAATGTTGAATGTTGAAATCTTAATGAAACTTCTTCAAACGGTTTAAACATTTATGAAATGTTTGGATTTGAATTAAAGATCTGATTATGGCCACATTGGTTGATTTTTAGAAATTGGTGTGAGGAAAATGAAATTTTTTGAGAAATGTTTGAGAATTTTTACGTTTGGTAATAAATCGACTCTCAAGTCATGATTTAAAAAAAAACATTTCTGACCTTCTAACAGTTAAACTGAAAATATGATTAAAAAATTATAAAAGGAAAAATTGCAGGGTTGTTTTTAATTAACTTTTACAGTGCAAAGAAGTAATTAAAGAGCCATTAAACTATTTTAATATCTAATATATTATTTTCTTTTTCAATTATATTAGGATTTATGTTGGAATTTAATGTGTATGGCTGCATTGTGCTGGCACATAAACCTTGTTGCTTTACTTCCTCTGAGTCTGTGTCATAAAAAACATTTTTTATGGCATTTACTCAACAGAATTCACCTTATCAACATTATAGCAGGAACAGTTTTTTTCCTGTGGCATCTGCTTATATATTTTACAGCTTATTTCATTTAAAGCAATAATATATCTTTTTACAGTGTATGATTTCTGTTCCTTGTGAGATGAGAGCAGAATATGTGAGAAAAGGATTCAAGAAAGCTGACTTTGTACATTGGCTCATAATTTAATTTCGTCATGCAGGAGTTTCCTGATTAAATTTTCTATAAATAAGTCTCTTTAAGTGCAAAGCTTTGTAAACAGAACTAATTCATTTGTAACTTCAAGCCATTTTTGCACTAATGCACCTTACTTATCATTCTGCAGCAATAGCTCAAAACATTTTTTTTTGCAGTTATTTTAATTTATAAATTGTCATGTAAGCAGAATATTGGCAAATGTAATTTGTTTTAAGTAGGAAAACGCTACTAATTCAATTGTCTGTCTCGTTTAATGTTGAGCTCAAGTAATTTTGCATTAGCAAGTTAAAATATTGGGTTATTGAGTTAAAATATTGTTTTGATTATATATATATCTGGTTGTCCTGTTAATTTAGACAGCTCCGCTGCTCCATTTTCCCTCGCTTTCAAAGGCTATATCTTTTTTTATGGATTAAACATTATTAAAAGGCTGAGCGTATGCTGTGAAAGTACATTTTAATGGCGTTGTGAGTGAGGCTGATTGGAACAGTCCCTCTGAAATGTTTACCTAAGCAGAATGAATATTATATGACTGTTTCTGAAATCACAGCATGGAATATACATTAGCTTAGGAATAATTACGAATTGAAGTATGTATTGCGTTATGTATGCATTTCTAGTTTTTCATGTTTTTTTTGTTTTTTTTTTACCATAAGGAGCAACAAACACATCTAGAATGATTGAAACTGGTAGAAAATGAGAATGTTTTGTCTTTGTTTTTTGGGATTTGTCTTATGAAGATCTGTAGTAGCAGACAGAGAGCTCTGCTCCACCAGTCCTGCCGCTTTGATGGAAATATCTAATTAAAGACCAACATTTCTGTTTGGTAACCTCCTGTGGCTAGACAGATTTTTTTGCCTAATATTTAATCAACCAACGATTTTCATTTACGAGAGGAAATCTACATATTTGTTGTAATGGCAATCATATTAAAAAGAATGCCTGGGGGAGTTTTTAAGTTACTCTTTGATTTTTTTTTTTCTTCTTCTCGTCCTTCTATTTCTATTTGAAAATCACTTCATTTTATTTCCCTCCTTCTCATCTTCAGTCAGGCCTGGAAAAGAGCATAGAGAGTGCCATCGCTGAAGGGGACTATGGGAAGGCTGAAGAACTGAGTGACAGTCTTGCTACTCGAGAGGTATGTTGCCCAGATAAGCCATCTCGGGGGGCGCGCCAACTGTGACAAATTGAGCTAATGGGTCTGCGGACATTTTGCCTTGCAAAGACAGAGGCTACAAACACACACACACATTCACACACACTTGGGCTGAAAGTCTTGCAACCCTTTTACACTAAAGTTAATGGAAAGCCCTCCCCCAGTTAGAAGTACGGCTGTGTCTATAGAACTTTCGGTTCTGCCTTTTAATGAAGGCTACAATGCTTTCAACCCGAGCGCTAAAACATTTTCAAGGTGCCAGTTTTACACCTTTGAAGTGGGCTCATACCTAAATACAGTGCCTGCAGTTTTAAAAAAGACACATTTTAGGAGTGTACGTAGGATCAAGCGCTTCGAAGCTAATTTGGCAGAAAATGTAACATTCGCACAGCTGTAATTGCAGTTAAAAAGACATTCAACTTTTCTGAAGTTGGGGCAATCATGGCGGGCAATATTTTTAAGCCTCGCAACTTTGATTCAATGGAATCTGAAATGCATTCCACTAAATTCCGGCCTTGGCTTTGATTCCAGCATTACTGTGTGGAATTGATGTTCACTGTCAACCTTCAACCGTTTAGTACAGAAAAGATTTGGGTGTGTGCTTTCAGTCCACTTATCTATACATTTGGTGACTTCTAAACATTTTTATAGAAAACGTGATTTTTATTTCTTCAGTCACTCAGTCCACCCCAAACCAAGTGTTTTTAATGCTGAAGTGCTTTGACAAAAGAACAATTGTTCAAATGTTCTTTCTTTAATTTGTTAGTTCGTTCTTTCTTTCATTCTTTCTCTCTTTTGTTCGTTCTATTTCTTTCATTCCTTCTTTTTCATTTGTTCTCATTCGTTCGTTTGTTCTATGTTGTCAGGCAGATTTTATAGCAGGTGTCAGTCTGCATACCAACAATGAACCAGCTTTATTTCATCATGCTGTGCATTACAACATATTGCATAAAGTGGTAATTAATCTTCTGTTAATAACTTTATATTTAGGTGTGCTAAGTGGTTTGTGATACTCATTCTGCAAATCCTTTTTGTGATAATTTTCTTTTACGGTTTATTGCTGTACTGCAGCTGTATTTATTCCTGGCTTTGGTGTATTTAAATGTAGTTTTCAGTTTCTACAATAATTAATTTTCTATTAAGATTAATTTTATAGTTTAATTGTGGATAAAACAGTCTCAGGTCATGCTTCGATAAAGCTCTCCCATCCAACTGGGAGGAGCAGTGTTAATCGTGTTAACCTCAAATATTAGTTTCCTACGTAATCAATTACAGCTTCTGTTTCTCTTGGCGTAAATGCGAAAATGACACCATTTACTCCGCACTAATGAAATCATATTGTGGTGCTGTTGATTGTTGATTTGAATCAGTTCAAAGCAAGGTGATAATCATGCTCCTAACAAGCGTAGAGCCATGGGAACAAGCATTAAATAGCTCAGTAATGCCAACAACAGGCCCTTGGTTTATAGGCAATTTTCTTCTGAGAGTCTTTACGCGGTAATCCATACAGATGCCTCTTACGCTTATCTCTGGAGTATCTCTGTGGTTTTATCTTTTTCTTTCCCAGGTAGACAGAGACATAACGGTTTCTTTGGAAACCATTCTCGGAAACATTTCATCATTACATGGGCTTCATTGTGATGCCACACGGCTATATCAGCCTTTGCCTTTGTTCTTTTGTTTGGTTGAGAATGGCAGATTTAAGCATTCCTTCACAGAGAGTTTATCTAGACTTCAAAAGCAGGTAAAGAATTTCAGAGATGCCATCATGCTGTCTAAATGCTTGCAAATGACAGCACTGAAATGTTTAAGGTTAGTGCCTCTTATCAAATAACACTGGTATTGTAATTCTAGCAGGCTGCGTTATTAGTTTGCCATGGCTTGCAGGTAAAAACACAAACACAAACTGCATGGCTTTCCTCTTTGATTGACTTACCAGGACCATGTTGTCACAGAAAGCTTCTTAGAGCATCAGTGGATTTGAGCAGACTTAGCAGTCTCGAATCTCTCGCTCAGCCAGACAGCTGAGGTGTGCCTCTGACAGAACACTGGCAGTCGCTGCGCACTAATGCCACTGTTAGCTGCTTTATTTGTTCTCCACTAAAGACTGTATATTACAGTTTTCACCAGGTAATGTGCATTTGTCATCTGCTGGACATGTCTCTTATGCTCTATAGATTGATTCAGCATCCCTGAGATGTAGGTATGGAGGTTTTTTTGTGTGAACGTGCCAAGAGAAGATCAAACTTGCATGTTCTTTCTTTGTATCCAAACGTTCCTCAGCCATGTTAATGGTAACATCATTCTCATGTAGTTTGTGCATTGATAGGGTAGGTTGGTTGCACATATGGAAGATTATTTCTAAAATTTGAAGGGTTTCAGATGTAGGTATATGAGTTGCACCATTTGTTATTGTAGCCATACTTTATGTCTGTAAAAGTCTCTTATTCTCAACAAGGCTCCATTTATACAATCAAAAATACTGTAAAACTGTAACATTTTGAAGTAAGGTTTTAATTGAATATATTTTTAAATGTAATTTATCCCAGTGATTACAAAACTGGATTTTCAGCAGCATTACTCCAGTCTTCAGTGTCACATGATACTTCAGAAATCTTGCTAATATGCTGATTTGGTGCTCCATTCTTATTATCAATGCTGAAAACAGTTGTGCAGCTTAATAATTTAGTGAAAACTGTGATACAATTTTTTACAGCTTTCCTCAATGAATAGAAAGTTCAAAAGAACAGCGTTTATTTGAAATGCATATTTTGTAACATTACAAATGTCTTTACTCTCACTTTTGATCAGTTTAAAGCATCCTGGTTGAATTTTAACTTATCTCAGAAAAAATAATCTTACTGACTATCTTTTGAACAGTAGTGTAGCTGTTGTTTATTCCAAATTTTATTCCAAAACTTTTATTTAGAGGGAAGTAAAGAAAAGAAAATGATAGAAAGATTAAAAGGGAGGAAAACGATCTGAAAGTTGCATGCCGGATTTGAACTTGCATGTCCCATATGAACACCAGAGCTCAATGTGCTATTATTATTATTTTATTTGAATGGATTTAACCACTACACAACCAACTATATACTAGATAAACAGAAATATGTTGTTCCTTTTAAAGAGTCCTTGGGGGCAATTTGGGTATTAGTGAAGCATTTTATGCCCTGATTTCTAATCCGGCTAGTATTCATTATCACAGCGCTCCGTGCGGCCACAGAGAGCTCTGCCCAGGATAAATGTTGTTGCAGACAGCTGTTTAAAATAATGCAGTGAACAGGCAATAATCCCAGCTGTGGCAAGCCTCAATTTCAAGGTTCTAATAATGTTTGTGTTTACTGCTCTATGAAATATCATACATTCTGTAATATGTTTACATGCTAATACAGCGTTAAATTAAAGGGTTTAGAAGTTGATGAGACAGTGATATACTAAAGGTCGTGTTATATTTTTTTGAGCAACTTGTTTTTAACTAATGCATGGAATAGAGGTATTTTTATTGGTCATAACCGGTTAATCTTTTTTTCTTTTCTCTCAAATCAAAAGTTTTATTGCTTTTATATAAAAAAAATCTGCTGTTTCGAAATGTTTAAATGTAGCCAAATTATCGGCTGCTTCCTTGTTTAGCTTTTTTTTAATCATATGATGATATTTTCCATGTTTCCTTTAATCTGCAAATTAAAGCAATTTGTTAAAACCTTCTTTCAAGTTATCATAAAAAGAGTGTGTTATGTGGGCTTTCATCTTTGTTTAAACACAAATGTGGATAGCAAAGGGTTTCTTTGAGATTTTCCTTTCATGAAAGTATATTCAGATATTCTGTAGAAGGTTTAAATTGTTTTTGTTTTTTATTCACAAAGCGTTTTATAAAAATTGTGTAAAAGGTGAAAGCTTTTTAATTGATTATAATTAAATACAGTATTATCAAATTCTTCATTGCTTATCCTCTATCCAAAAAAGGACACAGGTACTAGTCCAAAATCCAACTGACCTTTTAAAGGTACACTCTTATAAAATAAAGGTTCTTTATTGGCATTGATAGTTCCATGAAGAACCTTTTACATCCATAAAACCTTTTGATTGCACAAAAGGTTCTTGATAGTGGAAAAGGGTATTATTAAAATGTTCTTCACACAAATAAAAAAGTGTGAATAACTTTTCACTGAAATAATCTTTTTTTATGGTTATGCTGTGTTTTTTCTTTATGTTTTGCCAAATACATCTTCCCAAAGGTCTATGTACATTGTTGGAAGAGTTTCAGGTCTCAGACTTTAGGACCGCAATATAATACCTTAAAACATAATTTAGTTTACCTTTCAGAGATTATGGCAAACCTGTGACTGTTTGAAAATGTTGTTTCTGTTGTGACTTTTAGATTCATTGTTTTCAGATGTTTTGATTTTGAATGGCTTTTGTCTGTAGAGAATGAATTACTTCCGTCAACTTATTTTTAAGGGGTTTCATTGAGCCTTCTAAGCATATTTTAATAACAAGAGCTGCAGTTTGAGTCTCAGTGGTAAAGACGAACTGAGCAACGCTGAACAAAGGACTGTCACACTTTATTATTTCCTACAGTTTTTCTTTGCCCTGATCACAAATATTAGCTCCGCATTACCACTTCAAAACGTAGACTTTCTAGTCTCGAGCAGTGGGGGGTTCTGCGTCCATTTCAAGTTCTCCAGGAGTCAGACAATATGAAAATGATTAAAAGGAGACGCAGTCTGAAAAGAAGTTGTTGGAGGGGGCGCAAAAAGATAAAGTCGGGGGGAGCTAGCGAGAGTTCGAGAACACAGGCACATATATTCTTCAGTATGCGAGTTAGATGCTCGCATTTCTTTTGAGTCACAGTCAAGATTATACATTCGCGTTGGCTTTATTATGATCGGTACACCTATTAAATGTGTTGCATTGCTTCATCTCTGAGCAATCAGCTGGTGTTTTGTCCTAATATGCGGTTGAAATACAATGTGTCTCAGTAACTACGAACAGGCATATCTCTAACGACAAAGTTCTTTACAGGGGTGTCATGCTGTTTGAAGTGCCAGTATTGCAGTTAGGTTAAACTCATTGACACCAATCCAATTAAAATGCACTTGTTTGACAGCTTTTGTGAAGGAAGATAGTTGGCTTTTGTACAGGCTGCTATGGCTTGGTGCATTAAACATAATGTATGTCTATTTATTTATTTAATTATTAATCATCTTAACGGCTTTCTCCTGATTTTTAAAGCAGCGTGATTAGGTATTTTTAGCCCTTTTCTCTGTCTATAACACCCAATCTGTAACGAAACCCAGGACTGGCTCTTCCTCCTGTGCGGGCCCCTCTGGCAACAAGAAAACTGCAAAGCAAAAACTCTCCTCTTTGTTCCAATTTCTTTCAGTATTAGCAATTTATCACAGAATGAACTTTTATTATATCTGTAGATGACTCGCATTAAATTTTTGCCCATTAATTTTGAAATGGGTTTTGAAATGGGTCCTAAGCTTTTATCAAATGCTGGGGAATCTCATTTGGATTATTGTATTTCATTAATTACTTAATAGACAAAGCATACTTTTCAATGTAGATTTTTTGTGCTGTTTAATTAATTAGCATGTTTTCTCTTTTAATTAAAGCCATTTTTTTCGAATGAAAGCCCACAGCAAAACACATATATAATTTGTTTGTAATTAGCCCTTAATTGGTGGTAGTGGAAGCTTAGCACCCTCGTTTCCTTTTTTTTCCCTGATTGCCATTTTATTGCCAGTCAGTCATTAATTAAACTGTTTTTCTAATTAGCTTATAAAACTGTTGATGGCACATTATTGTAAGTGTGAGTTCAAAGCTTGCTAATAAGCCTTGCCTGCTCAGAAGAGGGAAGATAATGAAATGCGCACAAAGCCAGCGAACTTTCAGACTTTTTTCCACTCCCTTGTTCCCTGAAGATGACAGTCTTATGTATCTGGAATCAGATTATTGGGGCTGAAACATAGAGAAGCGCATTATACCGAGAGCTTTTCCAACTAGATCCCCCTCAGAGAGGCTGCTTCTCTGTATGTCTTGTAATGCTGTTTGTCAAGTTGGTGGCAAGATTACAGGAACTCCTTGTCTTATTTCCCCCACCAACCCCTTGAGACTGATAAGCTATGTTAACTGGATCTTTCACTGTATACAAGGATATCAAGTGTAGGACTCTCAATATGTCACTTTTGTTGAAAGGATTTCGTCGGGTATTGTCACGGGAGCGTGGCCTGTTTCGTTTCATTCAGGCAATGCAATGGTTTCCATGAGATTTCCCTTGGTATTATTTTAATTCAAGCTATGATTATTCCTATCTGTTCTAACGTGTTTTAGCAGAATTACAATGTTATTGATTTATTGGTGATATTAGAGAAAGGCAAAACAGTGTTTGTAAGAAAATGTAACTAGTCCTCAATATACAATGTTGGTATGATCAATTGATTAAGCAAGTTATGGGTTCCACTGGGCTTTGAAATTGGTAATATTGGTTTTTTTTGGGGGGAGGGGTTTGTAATATTCTCATGTATGTGAAATTTAGTAGTTAATTTAATTTAGTAAGTGCTATCTATCTGGCCAACTAAAGTCCAAACACAAACAGCCTTAATTTGTTAATCATTCCAGCCTTATACAAGTCAACTATGTCAATGTTATTTTGGCTTTAAGGTGTGTGTATGTCACCTGTTTTACAGAGTGAATGTTATGTGTAGCAGCTATTGTATAAACCAGTTTACAACTGTAGCAGTTTTAATGGTTTGCTACCCTTGCTTTTTCGGTATGTGTGTGCGAGTGAGAGCCTGGGTTATAGATGCGGTTTTAACTCATTTAAAAGCTTTTTTTAAACAGCTGCATGAAAATCAGATTTTTTTTCCACCACACTTATTTATTTTAAAGCCAGTTTTTCAAGATATTATAACTAAATAATATCAATATATATTTATACTTTGCTCCAATATACAGTAGTTTGCGACCTTTATTGTCATATATTTGTGGAAGGCTCAAAAATGAAAGATTGAACAATTCCCTGGCATCAGGGGGCGGACTAGCATTGTAAATGTATGCAGAATGCATATATTGCACATTAGTGTTTTTGTGTACTTCACAGCAGCCACTGTGGTAGGCAGTGATCTACTATACAACACCAAGTAGGCACTGCACCACTGTTGACTTCACCCACCTAGTGGCCCCACGTTGCAGTTACAGGGCTGAGCAGAAGGTATTCATCCCTTGCAGACCTTTCAAAGGTCACATCATTAATAGCGGTAAATAAACCCAGCACTGAATAAGGTTTTGCTGAAGACTGGCGTAAATGGCACACAATTCCTTTAAAGAGGAGAGAAGAGAGGTAAACGACAATGGAAATGCACTGAATGTAATTCTTACGGAAATATGGTAAGGTTTAGTGTGACTACCTAGAACAAAGAGCACAAGCGCTTTTTGTTGTGAATGTTACCCCCCCAAAAAAGCCCACTTTTCCCCCCTTTTATTTTGGATTGTGATTTTCATTCCTTTTTTTTTCCTGCCCTGCATTTTTCCTCTGTGCCCGCATTTGATGTGAAAGGATTTGGCACTAAGTCACAAGAGAGGGAAAAGGAGGGGGGGGGGGGGGGGATAAGGATGAAAAAGGAGGGAAAATCATGAAAAGTGGATCAAAAAAGTAAATGAAAAATAATGTCATATTACGGAAAATATGAGAGGCTAATTTGTGCCGACTTTTTGCTAATTTTGTTCTTGCCACAGAAAGAAGTGCTGTCACCTGCTCTGCGCTACACTGATGACAGTGCCAGTGATCCATGAAATAAGCTGCCGCCGGCTTTGTTCTGATAAGAATGAACAAATCTGCACAATGTACTGCGCTCCGAATCTCATTTTCATACTTGCATGCAGGCTAAAAGAAATAAGCTGTTTGCAAGGCTTGATTAATCAGACATTTGAGAGCGCTTTTTTTTTTTTTTGTCTCTTTGATCTGCTCTGTCTCCTAGGTAACTTGCTTGACATTAATGTTGAGCCCCGGTAAAGACAATCGTGGATTGTAGACTGGACTGATTAAAAAAAAAAAATTAAGACCTTTAATGCTTTGAATATAGTAATGTGTGTGAAAATTGGGGAGTCCCGGCTGGGGTTGGGGGGCTTTATTTTTGGTGATAGGGGCAAAATTTGGTTAAAGCTGGAGCGCAGGTTAATGTGGGTAATCCTTGTGTCGAAAACGCAGATAAATCTTAAGATTTAAACCTCAGAAGCCATTTGGCATCCTCTCATTTTGTTGTCTCAAAATGTTGCTTTTCACCAATGTCATTATTGTGTCATGTTTATCGTTTCCCGTCCGCGATAGCTTTAGCACCTATTCCGCTTAAACGCGCCTCTCCAAAAACACCCTGGTGTGAATTATCTGCGAGCAGATCTGCGCTAAACACGGGCATGATCACCCATTATAACTTCCCTCTCTGCGCTGTCTTGCTAGAAAACATGATTTATGGCTCTTAAAACCTCCAAAAAAATGGCAAGGATTTAAAAAAACTGTCATAGTGTGTTAGCCTCAGGTTATGCAGACGCCTTTACAAATCTTCCAAGTGCCTGTATAGATGAATGCCTCGAGGGCCCAGCCGGAACCCCGCTCTCTCAGCCTGCTAAAGGCCTTATCTTAAATCCAAGCAAAGTACCATTAATCTTTTTGAAAGACCTTTATGGCTTTTAATGTATCCCAAATTAGAACATTTTACACCCTTGGTTCCTGAAATATGGCGATAAAAAGCCTTTAGAGTTTAATTTCTCCTTCCTGCTCGCTCTGACCTGCCTAATCCCAGCATGCATTAGGAGATATTTTAGTTTCAGTCTTTCTAATAAAGTTTATCCCACTTAATTATAATTGAAACATTTTTTTCCACTCTCTTGCTCTCTCCAGGTTTTTTCGAGCCTACAAATGGTGGCACATTTCCTCATTACCAATTGAGTTTTTTTTTTTTGTCTGTGTTCCCTCTGATTGTGTTCTTTTACTGTTCTAAAGAATTACCCTCATATCCCCTCCCAAAAAAAAAAAAAACAGGCAGTGGGTAAAAAAAAAAGAAAGAAAAAAAAAGGGTTTGCGAATTGTTCCAAGTGTTTATCATAGTTTCTTGCGGTCCAATAATAAACCCATCCCAGGAGTGATGGAAGAGGCCCGGACTCTCCTTTTGTTTCCTGAGCCCTCTGTGTCACTCTGGCTATTGGAATTAATCTAGCCACCCCACACACATTTCCCCTCACTGATACCGCCGACATGTGCCTCTCGCCCTCCTCCGTTCATTTTGCCATCCTAAGTGCGTGCACTGCAATTTTCAGAATTAAAGGTCCTCTTTAGATGAACAGATTAACTATATGAGATAATAACATTAATTATGCACATCCATGCTGAGTGGTGGAACGGAGGGTTGGGTGTCCTACTTCTATCTATGAACCACAAATTCTTTTTTTATTTTCCAAACTCGAGCATGTGCATGTCCGTGCGGGATACGCCATCCTCGCAGTGATGAAGATATGAACCAGAGGCATTCTTCGAGCACCACCTTGACGCACTGGCAGTGTTGGTGAGGTTTGCCAGGCAGACTGATTTTCTCCAGCTAATGGAGCTTGTCTCTGTCTCCTTCTCAATAGCTGGCCGTGAAAATCGCACAAGCCGCCGATTGCCGTGACTTCGCTAGCACCAAACAGGAAGCGGAGGCTTCCCGGGCAGCCCAAAAAAGGAGGAAGCAAATCGCTTGGGGGTTTGTTGTGTTTTTTTTTTCTTCTATCTGTCCCCAGTGCTGATACCCTGCAATTTCATTAAGTCACTCTGCATTTCACACTTTAAATGTCCCTTCTTTCCTGGACTATGTGTTAACTCGTGTATTCACTAGAGCTTTCTAATGAGTATGCGGGTGCTGCTTATCTCTTTGGTCAGTCTCTGAATGCCCATTGAATAATGTGAGCTAGAAGTAACCACAATATCCAGATTTTGTTTGCATTGACTGCAATTATATGCAAGCATATGTATCCAAAAGAAACTGCTTTGATTGCTTTTTCTTTGCATTGCTTTTATAAAAAAAATTCTCTAAAATTCTTGATTATTTTAACTCAAGTTTGTTACTTTCAATGTTTTTTTGTTTGTTTGTATTTTTAGGTTTGAAGCAAAGAAAAGATGGGAAACCAAAAGCAATATGGGATTCATGTGACATTCACATCAGTTGAAATGTTTTTAAAAAGATGAGTAAAGATTTGGCATATTGATAATTGTTTCTAGAGGTAATCTTTTCATAATACATTATTATCGCGCTCAAATTCCCTTTTTTGTCATTTAACATTTTATTTCTCTCTGAATCAGCTTTTTTGGTCATTCATTCAGATTTGTGGGTCATTTTTAGATAGCTAAATAAATTCTATAAGCACACCATTATTGTAAAATTGGTCGTTATTGTATGTATTTTCGTTCTTTCTCTTATAATTAAATCTGGCGCATACAACCACACACGCCATTTATTTACTGCCGTAAGTGGGTTAATCAGCAGCTGCTTTTTTTCTTCCACGGAGGTATGGAGCGAGGGAAGAGAAAGGAGAGATTAGGGGCCTAATGCAATGTACAGGATAATATGCAATAGGATTTGCCTGGGCAAAATGAAATTTGTCGGCTGTAAGGAGGTTTGAGCAGTCATAAACGAGGAGTTTAGTCGGGTTCGAGTGTAAGATGACTGTGTGTGAGGGAGAAAGCGAACATGGAGATGGAGAACGGCGTGTATGACACTGGACTGAACACATGATGCATCTTTGAGAGGATTCCTGTTGGCAGTGCATTTTTATTAGCCCGTTTATCAGATAAAATCCAGTTGACTGCTCTTTTCAAATATGAAATGTATTTATTTCTGCATAGAATGTATAGATTATATTACAGTATGTTAATATAATTATTTAAAGCAGCAGTTCACCCAAAAATGCTAATTCTGCCATCATTTGTTTTGTTCCAAACCTGTATGATTTTCTTTCTTCCAAAGAACGCAAAAGAAGAAGCTTTAAAAAATGTTAATGCTGCTCATTTCCAATAAATTAAAGTGAATGGGGACCAGAAAAAAAACCCCACAACAAAACACCAATGAAAGCATATGATTATATTTGAAAACTTCTTAGTCTAAGTTTATTGGGTGGACAGACTAAAATGTAAGTTGTTGATCAATGGAAATCTTGCTCGACAGCCATGGTCACCTTTTGCTTTCATAGTGTTGAAAACAATGGTATAATTCTGCTATAAACATCTCTTGTGTTCCACAGAAGAAAGTAAGTCACATGAGTTTTAAAACACATGATGAGGGTGAGTGTATATTGTTGAGGGGGATATATATATATATAGCAGAATGATTCTTTATGCTGAGCACCTTCCTTTTTTAAACATCCCTCCCACCTTCACAGCTCTGTCTCATGAGGTCATTAGCGGGAATGTGGAGACTCACTCTCTTGATTTATGCTCTGCTGGCCTGAGGCGGAGACATCTGTAATTTTTAGGGCTTTGACATACCCACCCTGACAACAGCCAACTGACAACTGTAGCACAAACTTGTCAGTTCTGCCTTAAGGTAATGAGCATGGTTTCAGGCCTGTTAGTTAACACTGAGACATCTCGCTGAAGGAAAAGCACTGCTCTGTTGTAAATGCCATCT
This sequence comes from Scardinius erythrophthalmus, assembly GCF_964197995.2. Taxonomy (NCBI): domain Eukaryota; kingdom Metazoa; phylum Chordata; class Actinopteri; order Cypriniformes; family Leuciscidae; genus Scardinius; species Scardinius erythrophthalmus. Next base: position 26,647,651 of record NC_138241.1, read on the forward strand.
TTAATACATAAGTAAAATTGTGATTGTTACATCACTAGGAAATGAAGTCTTAAAAGATTGCAGGCCAATGATTCCTTATGATTGAAATCTTGAAGTCTTTTAGAAATTACTGTTGAGCATGCTTATTGAATATACTGAATAAAAAATAGTGTAATATGTGTATAGGGAAATAACCAACTCAAAAGTTTGGGGTCTCATCAAATCAAATATTAAGCAGCACCACTGTTTTCAACATTGATAATAATAAGAAATGTTTCCTGAGCAGCAAATCTGCCTATCAGAATGATTTCTGAAGGATCATGTGACACTGAAGACTGGAGTAATGGCTGCTGAAACTTCAGCTTTGCCATCACATGCATAAATTACATTTTTAAATATATTAAAATAGAAAACAGTTATTTAAAATTGCAATAATATTTTACAATATTACTGTTTTACACTATTTCTTCTTCAGTAGGGTTTTGTGTTCAGTATCTGAACATTCAATTTCACTGACATCTGTTATTTACCTATTATTTATCTATTTAATAGTACTGTTCTGCACTCAGATGATCTGTAAAACATTACAAGATCTTGCTGAAACTTTGATTTATGCATATTTCCATGTGTCACAAACCTCCTATGTTTAAAACAAGTCCAAGGCTAAACCACATCTCATCAGTCTACCATTAGTCATCTTAGGCTTTTTGTCTTTAAGGAGAGCACATGTCATCACCTATGAGGTGCTAATTACACTCATCTTGCGGAAGGCTTCACACTGAATGTCTCATCTGCTGAAAGATAACATCTTTTCACTGCTCCGCCGTACATCACTGGACTGAAATTCACACTCATTTACAGTAGGAACGATTGGGTGCATACGCAAAGGCTTGTACAAAATATTTTTATTGTTACATTGCACAACAGCCTGAAGAATGTTTCCAACAGTGTTGTGAGGTTTGCCAGAGACATCTATAATTATTAGGTATGAAACACACTGTTAGCCAGATTTTGTCTTAAAGTGGAATGTGATGTTTAAAGTTAAAGCGAATACAAATGATCAACCCTTTAGTTTTCTACAGAATTGCACTCTTTTAGCAGATGCGGATCCTCCATCCATATATATAAATATATAGTGTCAGAGACTGGCACGTAAAAGAAGAAATTGTTGCATAAAGTCGTTATTTTTGTGTGTTTTTTGCACACAAAAAGTATTCTTGTCGCTTCATAACATTAAGGTTGAACCACTTGAGTCACATTGACTATTTTAAAGATGTCTTTACCTTTCCTGGCCTTGAAAGTGGCAATTACGTTGCAGTCTGAGGGGTCAGAAAGCTCTCGGATTTCATCAAAAATATCTTAATTTGTGTTCTGAAAATGAACGAAGGCCTTGCGGGTTTTGGAACGATATGTGGGTGAGTAAGTAATGACAGAATTTGTATTTTTTGGTGAACTAACCCTTCAAGTACAGTTACGAAGTAAAAATACATTGTTACTGTCCACCACTGAAAACCGAGCAATGATTTGTGTGAGCAGAACCTACTCCACACTCCTCAGCCTTTTGAAAATAACCTGTACATCATTTACAGTAATCCCATGTCCTCCAGGAGTCTGGATGGAACATGCATCTGCTGGGAAGCTAGTCTCGGGCCGCATACATAAACCATCTCACCATGAGGGAATGTTCCAGAAACCGGCTTTCAGAGAACATGACCATCCTTCCGCTTAGAGGGGTTGCTTGACGGCTCGGTTCCCTATCAAAAGCATCTCAGTCTATTAATCTCTTTGAACGTGGCACAAAGCCTTGAGCTGTGTGTTTGTTGCATTTAGTACAATCCGCTCTTCGAAGTCTTCGTGTAGCTTTGCATCTTGTGCAGCGTTTCTTTACTGCAGGCCAGGCTTGCACCCTGACCCGTGTTGATTTGTTGTGAAGCGCAAAGGAAAAACTCTTGATGCACATGTTGAAACACTTAAGGGGGGAAAATGCTTATTGTTAGGAAAAGAATAACAAAAAAAAAGTCTGTGACATCCAATCCTATTAGATGCTTGAACGTGGCCACGATGCGTTAAAATCCAGGTTTATGCCATGAACATACAGGCATGGTAATCCCTCTTCACTAGAAACCTGCATCACTTGAGGAAAAGAACATGTAAACAGAAATACTACAAGTGGAACCTTGAGGACACAATCATAGCCGAGATTCCCTAGATAAGCGGTTTAGCACATGTCGAACAGTGTGATTAACCAGACTTACAAAGAAACGCCGATCCATTTGGGAGGAGAATAAAATTTAGCTTCAAAACAATTGAATGTTTTGTCGTGTGCGTGTGAGAGCACTGCTAGCACTCATTGGAAAAGAGGAGCTGTCTGAGGATGTTGACTTTTTCCTCCGCTGATTTAACGACCTGCTTAATTCCGCCGTATCCGCGGCCCTTGCAGATGTTTTGCAGTTTTAATTAGTGTAATCATCGCTCTCGAGAGAGGCCAGGAGGTCACTCAGCGGGCCTTGTTTGTCAAGATGCTCGGAATAATAACACAAAAGACGTGTCATTTATTCTGTCGCTGCGTTCATTAAATAATTATATGTGTCAAGACAAAAGATTCCTAATCAGTCAGGAGAAGAAAAAACAGACTCGTTACAGGGTCAAACGAGCCTCCGTGCTAAAAAAAATGAGTGCCAGTAATTCAAAAGCATTAGATGGATGTTTTCTGAAATTATCTGCATATTTTGGATGATGAGGGCAGATATATTCAGTTCAGATAAAGCATTTAGTATCTGTGTCTTATGTAATAGGTTTGGATGGGTGTGTTTATATAGTTTGCTTAAAGAACTACGTACACACTGTAAAGTTTCAGGAATGACAACCGCATTTAAATGTGGGAGTGAGTCCCCTAAATTAATTTTGGTATCCATTATTCTGACCAAAGAAATATTACAGTGAGAAAAGACTTGTGTTCAGCAATTTTAACTAAAGCAGTTTATTAGCGGCTGTTTTTATGGACAGACTGTGCGTCTGCAACCGTAGTATGACGCATGTATGAATATCGATATTTGCAGTAGCCTAGACATCAGATGGTTTGTTAAACTAACACAATACAACAAGACAAAGGTTAAAAAGTTACCATGGTATAAAAACCTGTAATATTGAGTTAAGACATAGAAAAAACATAAACCAACACATTCTCATATGTGAAATGTCATCACATTTCTTTGGGAATTTAAATCTCAGTGGTTTCACAACCAGAAGCTTCACAGTGTTGTGGGATCATTGATTCTTATTGTGAGTGATGTCACTACCTGGTTGACACTACCTGAGTTAAGGTTGTCAGATGTGGTTTTCACTCCCGTAAATTACTGAACTATGTGTGTACAGAACAGAATTAAGCACTAAAAGGTGAACTGACAACCGAATTTAGCTGTTCGTGGCTATTTAGCCTAAAAATATATAGTCTTAAAGGGTAAGTTCACCCAAAAATGAAAATTATCCCATAATTTACTCACCCTCAAGCTATCCTAGGTGTATATGACTTTCTTCTTCCAGCCAAACACATATCCTGGCTCTTCCAAGCTTTATAATGCCAGTGAATGGTACCTTGTTTTTTGAAGCCCAAAAAAGCACATCCATCCATCATTAAAGTAATCTATACGGCTCCAGGGGGTTAATAAAGCCCTTCTGAAGCCAAACGATGCGTTTTTGTAAGAAAAATCCATAATTATAATTATAACTTTATAAACTGTAATCGCTAGCTTCCGGTAACAAGGCTTCAAAAAACAAGGTAACATTCACTCCCATTATATACCTTGGAAGAGCCAGGATATTTTTAAATATAACTCCGATTGTGTTTGGCTGCATTTTTGGTGAACTAACCCTTTAAGCTATGAATGAGAATGTTTATGTCCCTTCAGTAACTTTTACAGAAACTAACTCTTATTTTGTCATTTGTATCATGTACAATAAACTGCAATGTCAGTGGAGGCCAAATTATGAACGAATTATGAACATTTGTTACTTCAAATCTATTTTGGTAAAGACTTGATAAATTGCCATTTGAAAAAAAGATGATGATGTTAATATATTTGAAAGTTTTTGTTAACTATCTAGATTACTTTATGCTTTTTTAACGAGGACAAGAGGACAACCGTCTGATTAAAAAAAAAAGTATAAATGCAATTTCTACATAATTAAACTAAGCTGTACTTTGGCTGGATATGGATATGGCAACATGTAAAACAGAACATTGTATTTTACTTAGAAAGCACTTATTATCGTCTAAAAATAACTCTTGAAACAAAATGGAAATGAACTTCCAATTAAAATTATGGTATCTTTAAATGAAATAAATGTTCCCTAGAACAAATATGCTGAATGCGCAGACATAATACTCTTTCATCATTAAAAAATAATGACATTGCGTGTCATCTGAATTAATTATTAATTCATCTTCATGAATATTGCATATTACTTTTTAGTGAAATGCGCACAAATGTAATGTAATCTGTGAAACTATAGCAAAATATGGCATTTCAGTGTCTTTTTTAAAACACTAGCTGACCCATAATTTCAAGAAATAAGGTTTCATTTTAAGTTGGTTAAACTCCTCCTTTTGCACATTCATTTTGCACAGTTTTAAACACAAGAGCGTGGTCTGTTGAGTGACCCTGTGAGAACGGCCATAGAGTCGCTCAATGGTCAAGACGCTGCTGTGTAAACACACCTGCAGTGAATGATTCACCTTCACCCTCAGGGCTCTGACACCACTGACCGAACTAGAGAAATGCCCCTGTCTTACAAATGGACACTAAGCGCTCGCAAAAGCCTTCAGGGGATCTGCCCAAATCATCTTAAGTGACGTAATTACCATTAGCTTGATTTGTCTTTGTAGCCGGTATACTGGGAAGCGAACGCTGATGTGGAAGTCGAATGAAACCTTTTGCCTTTTTCGTTGGGGATTCGGTGTCTACATGGTAGACAAAAAGTATCCCTTTCCCCGGCTAATAATCACAAAAGTTAGCTTGATTAGAAATAACCATTAAGGGGCCTTGTTGTAATAGCATCTTGAAACACATTTTGGCTGAGCCTAATTCTGAAATAACATTCGATGATGAAAAAGATGCCATCAAACAGGTTTCAAGTAAAAAATACTTTTTTTTTGCAGTAAAAGTCTTGGCCAAACAAACTCGGACAGGCCGGTGTATATCAGCAAGTTCTAACGAATGTCTGAAAATTACACTTGGCAGCAAGCGAAACAGTTTAGCGTGCATGTATTATAATCAACTGGGTCATTAAATTTGTTGGAGTAGCTGTAAGTCTGTGGCGGTGTTGTGTAGCCGCGCTCCTCCGAGTTATGGCAGCGTCAGTGTTTTCATGTCGAGGGCTGAGCTTATACTTTCAGCGTAGACCTGATGAGTGCTGAACCAATTTGTCTCGGAACCCTTAGGAACTTTGCACAACTCTCTAAAGTAATTCCCTCACTTCTGGCTGCCTAAAACCTTGTCCCAGCACAAACAATAGCAATGCTTTGTAAAAGCCATTCTAAAACCTCTGCCAAGCATAATTTATCATTTGAATGACAATAGGCCACTTAACACAGCTTAAATTATTTCTTTGCACTATCAGCTACTTGACTGTATATGTGTTGTAACTGCACACTATCATTAACTGCAGAGTTTATGAGGTAGTCCCTTATCAAAGGCTTTGCACCACAAGTTTGGGTAGGAACTATGCTGAACTTTCTGTTTTCTCTCGGAGGTAGAAACCGAATAACACAAATCACATATTTCATGGTGTGAAAGAGCTGGTCCTGAGGGAGTGAGCTGTAGTTTAGTTGTTTGGAATATTTGCAATCATTTGCGCAACCTCGGATTGCTTAATTCACAGTCATCATTTTAAATTAAAAGTCTTGCGGATATTAGTATGTGTATCTGTGAGTATTCAACCTGTTCGTTATATAAAAAAGGTTAGTGATTTTAAAGGGATACTTCACCCTCTATCAAAAATTCTGTTTTCATTTTTGGGTGAAGTATCTGTGAAAATGTACAACCCTCATGTTGTTTGAAACTGCATAACTTCATTTGTTTTGTGTGAGTAATTTAGCCAAATGTCTGAACAGTGTTCATTTTTACACATTCATTTTAATGAATTTTACTCTGACTAAAATGGCATCTAAGATTTAGTTGATGAAAAACCAGATGTTGAAACATTTTATATAATAATTAATTATTTACTTATGTATCAGCATTTAACAAAACATGTGAAAACCATGCATTATTCATTTCATCATAAAATAATAAAAATGTTTTCATCAGTAATTTTGTTGATCAGTTTAACACTAAGTCGCTTTTTCTATACAATGAAAGTGAATGGTGGCCGTGGTTCTGATTCCCATCCCCTTTCATGATTACTATTTATTTTATTTTATATATTTTTTTATTTATTTTTTGGTAACACTGCCATTCAAAAGTTTGGGGTCAGTAAGTATATATATATATATATATATATATATATATATATATATATATATATATATATATATATATATATATATATATATATATATATATATATATATATATATATATAAATAAATTAATACTTATTTAGCAGGGACACATTAAATTGATCAAAAGGGACAGTAAAGATATTTATGTCACAATAGATGTCTATTTCAAATAAATGTGGTTTCCACAAAAATATTAAAGTACATTTTTTAATACATTGTAATAGAAAACAGTTATTGTTATAATATTTCACAATGTAACTGTTTTCACTGTATGTTTGATCATATAAATGCAGCCATGCATGGTGAGCATAAGATACTTCTTTCAAAAGCAATAACAAATCTTACCGATCTGTACTTTTGAACCTTTTGTTTTGATCAATATATTGAATCTGATAAAAACAGGTGCAGCCAATTTATTTCCCCCCAGATTTGTACATTTTAAAACATTTTTACAGTATAGTGTAGCTAAAATCAACATCCACGAATTCCAAGTTTTGGCTTGGTGTGCTTAAACCAACTAAGTATTTCCAGCTTAGGAATTATTAAAAGTCCAATGACAGATGCACGGTCACAGAAACGGGCCTATTTCATTAGCTTTACTATAACTGATATAATGCATGCCTGCATTAATCCTTTTTGTCTGAGAGGAAAAAGTGGACTAAATGAAGTTCTCGGTTCTCTAAACTAAGCTTGTTCACAAACAAACTAGAAGGCTGAATGCTAAATATCTGACGTCATGAGGCTTAACAGCATTAGGCCTCTGTTGTGTGTGCAGGAACCAGTACCGGCGCTCTGCTCCGCGATTCTTTTGGAAAGCTCAGATTTAATTAGTGCATAAATCCCCTGAAAAATTCATGAATTTGCCTTGCCCCCTCGTTGCAAGTGACTCGGGCAATGGTGTGAGGCTTGCAGGTCGTCCCAATAAAGCAGGGTCACGCATGCAAACGCTCGCACACGCACACACGCATTCAAAGTAAGAAAGAGAAAAGAAACAACTGTTTATGTAAATAGGGGCTGTGTGTTTACTTGATGGAAGAATGGCAGGGCCCTGGTCCCCCCGTTCAGCTTAGCGAGTCCCAGCCAAAGGGGACCTCTCACCAGCAACTCCAGTCTTATTAAACTGATTACCAACTCCAACTAATTAATCAGAAACGAGGAGGGAGCAGTGTGCGTCGCTCCCAGAATACCCCCTTTCTCTCTTTCTCTCCGTCTCCTGGTCCAAACCCCCCTCCTCCACTTTTCTCTCTTCTCTTTCCTCGGTTGTGATTGAAGTAGGGGAACGGTTATTTTTCATGCATCATCAGAACTGGTGGGATGGGAGGACGAGTAGTAATTACCTTACACAAACAAGGCCGAGATTGCCTGTGAAGCCACCTCTTTATTTTAGCTGGTGAGGAGAGAAGTGGGTGGAGGGGAGGGGTTGGGTTTTGGTGGGGTGGGGGTGGGGGGGGGGTCGCATAATGACTTCAAAACAGAAGTACAAGTGTGCCTCTTCAAGAGGATGTCGATTCTTTTATTTGAAAACACGTTTCCTTAACGCATCAAGCGACCGGGAACTTTCAGGATGAATTAGAGGGATGGTTCACCCGAGCAAATGAAGATTCTGTCATCATTTGCTCAAATGGATATGACTGGTTTTTCTGTTGTTGATGTATTCTGTCGTTCTCCATGCAATTCCAATGAATGGGAACTGGAGCTTTCAGATTTAAATAAAGGTGCAAAAGCACCTTAAAATAAATATATAAATAAAAGTTGCCCATAAGTCTACTGAAGTCATTTGATAGCATTGTTTACGATACAGACCAACATTTACATTGTCCTTCATTGAAAATCACTGGAAATGTACTAAAAGTCCAGTAGAGAAGGAGCAGTGTCCAATTGGTGAACGAATCTTTTTTTTTTTTTTTTTGTCAGATCAGAATCGGTTGAACTGGTTCACAAACTAGTTTGAATGATTTGTTCACAAATTGTACTTTGGTTTGGTTCTCGAGTTTCTTACTGGTTCATTGTTTCATTCCCAGTGGATAACTTTAATTATGAGTGAATAATCTTCATCAAAAAACCTTGTTAGTGTATCTTGCAGGGGTGGGGTGGGGGGGGGGGGGGTATATTTTCTTTAAACTCTTTAGCCTGTTTGCGATACTTGCGGGACACTTGGCACACTTTTTTATTCCCTTTTTTTCCTATAAAATATTTTAGGAATTGTCATAAATTACAGTAGGTATCAAACACATATCGTTGAAAAGGTCTGAGATTCAAGGTTTCATATTACACCACTATTTTGTGATAGAATTGTGCTATATTAATTTGTGGCAGCCTGTAGCTATTTTGCTATAGTTCCTAAACAAAAACTTATAAGAACCTCACTTTTTGTGATATCAACATCAAATTTTGTATGCAACTTGGTTAGACATATGACTTTTATTTTATACTATATGACTTTGTGCTTTACAGTAAACTTAAACTTCTATAACTTTTTTTACACTTTTGTTTTTTAAGTGCTTTTACTTCAGCAATAGTCTGCTGAGTCGTCTTAAAAAAAGAGTCCAACCTCAAGTCTGTATTCCAAAACATTCATTAACAGGTTTAATTATTATTATTATGATGCACATTTTACAATTCATCAAAATGTCTTCTTTTCTGTTCCACATATGAAAATCATTTAGTGGTTTTAAATGACATGAAGGTCATTAATGTCAATAATGACCATAGTTTATTTTAGGATGATTATTCCTTTAATATGATGTGTATCCTGGCGCCATTTGCCCCTTTTTGTAAATTGCGGCAATAAAAAAAAACTCACAAACACGACACTATGGTCTTCCAATATTCCCTCAGTTCCAAGCCCTCCAAACAGAGTGAGATGCCATTGTCAGTGTGTTTTTCCAACACGTTTCTCCGGAGACCAGACTAACACAGTCTTTTCTTCGAACAGCCAATCTCTTAAAATGCCAAGTGTAACTGGGTGCCCTACTGTTCCTAATTAAAGCATGATTAAAGAGCAAAATGAAGGATTCCACAAAAGATGTATTCTCTCTCACTCTCTCTCTCTTTCTCTCTCTCCGTCTCTCTCTCTTCAAGGAGTTCAGATTAATCCCCATTGGATGTAGTCGAACCATTTATGCATTCCTGTTCTTCTGTTTATCAAATAAACCCAAGTAATTAGAGACTTTAGATAAGTAGGCTAAATGGATGCCCACCCTGTGTTATCCAAGGCGCTCTATCCTGATAGGAACTGTAGCGTGTTTGGTTAATATCTGCTGTTATCCTTGTTGGAGAACAATGCCTTTGTGTCTGGCATCTGTTATTATGCTCACTGGGGCTTCTTTGACCTTAACAGACGGGATAGTCTGATTACATAAACCACTATTCTACACATTACACACTGACAGCACACTTTCATTTGGATGGAATTGAAGAAAATATATTTATAGAAATAAATCATTGATTTATATTATAGACAGAGCTTTTTTAGACAGCTCATTGTGTTCCTACCAGATGAAGCTAGTGTCTCTGTGAAGATCACAAACACAGATGTTTTTGTTCAAGTCTTCATTGAGGTTTGATTTTCCAGCTTTAAACCGAATGCCATTGCGGCTGAGAATGTGGAAAACCCCTTGAAAACATCTAAGAGTAGAGTACCTGAGTTAGGCCTGTTGGCAACCCTTATGTCTAAATTACGGGCAACTAATCCTCTTTTTGTTAGTCAGCTATAGAAAGTGAAACCAAATGGAGCCAGAGATTTCCTTTCTGTTCTTGGTGTTATAATGGCATCTATATCATTCTTCCATATTACTTACCGGACACGCACTTTAGTGTTATTGAACGTTCTGAAAGGAAGAGAAAAAAAAACAATATTAGCAAATCAGCCTCTCATCTCCACACGCTAATCTCGCAAATCCTTTTTGAAAATAGAAATGATTTGACAGTCCATTTGAGTCACTTTTAGAAGAGAATCAAATGTGTTTAATTGATTGCCCGACAAGCTTGTTTCGTCATAGGAAAAGAGGATGTTGAATCAGATCATCGCATTGTCTTTGTTTATGTAAGGATTCAGAATCGACAGCTCGCTTTTGCTGGATTTGGCTTCTTCTCCGAGGATATCCGTTGTATTCCTTTTCATTTACAGAAAGAAAAGGCTGGCTATACGATCTTGTCTATCCCTTAAGAGATACCTGATATAAAATGCTTGGATAAAGAAGATTTAAACACGCCTGAGATTAAGATTCTCCGTCTGCCATGAATTAAAAGCGTTCATTAGCATATCTCCTTTTCCGGAACACACTGTCCAGTCGTCCAAAACCAAGCAAATCATTTCTTTTTTTGAAAACCTCGCATTTAATAACCCCCCCGTGTTGAATAAACAGAATTAAGTAGGTCAAAATATGATTATGCACCGTTAAAGTGTGTTAAGCTCTCTTCTATTTCAACCGCTCTATAAATTATGCTAATTATGTTAGCTATTCTCAGTTGATTGGCCTCCAAATGATTTAAAAACGATCATTGCTCTGAATTGAAATATGTATTCAAATTTAGCAAGCATCTGTTTAGGACATACTATGTGTATTTTGAACATTAAAGCAGCCGTATTGCAATTTTTCATATGATTGGTATTTAATAGTATTCTCAGTTTTCCTCTGACCCACTGTTAAAAAAATATATATATATATAATAAATTATGACAATTATGATGTTTTTACATTGCTGTAATCAAAATAAGTTAAGCAAATTTCAACTTTTTATGTTATACAAGATTCAACTCATTCTTTAAAGTCATTTTAATGTAATTTAAGTTGATTGTACTTAAAATTTGAAGGCAACCTTTTTTTCACAGTGTAGCCATTTCAAATGGTCATTCTTTCTCTTTCTCCATGTTTTGCATTATAAAACTGCTGTGAGAAGAATGGCAAACACCGTTAATCTCTTCTCTTGCTCACTGCCAATACATTACAAAAGGCCTAAGATAGGATTCAGCTCCAGTAGAGTAAACACTTACAATTCAGCAATTGTCCATTACGTCTAAATGCGGACGATAACAAGCCTCATTAATTTAACTGCGAGCATAAGTGGGGTAACACGAATCAGAATTAATAATTGGCCTCCAATGTAAATGCAATTGGCATTTTCCAAATTGTTTCTCTGGATGTAGCTCTCACAGGTTTGTTTTTTCTTCGTCTCCCCCTCCCCAATCCTAGGGATAGGTTTAGTCATGGATGGCTCTTTTAATTTGTTTACCACCTTCTCTCCTTTTCCCAGAAAACTGATCAAGAAGCCATTTAATTGTTGGAAGAAAAGGAATCACTTCCACCCTTCCCTTGTTTTGTTGCCAAGTGTGCTGCCAGGAACATGAAATATCTCACCATTTGTTTGTTGTAAGTCCTTGTAAGGAGAAAATCAGGTCAAATATAATGAAGGGCTTGTTAAAGGCCCCCAGATTTCTCTCCTGGCGACACTTATTTTGATTAGAAGCTCAGAAAAGCTCGGCTCTCGGAAGAACTCGTTCGCAACTTTAATCCATTCCGGGGTTAAAGCTAGAATGGCGAATTTAATGAGCAACTTTTAAAGACTTCAAAACACTGATGAGCTGAACTGTAACGTTGAACTCGCATAGAATCAACTTTAAAAACAATACTATCAGACGTTTTTTGACCTTGTGAATTCTCTGCTCGCTCTTTCCGTGCTCATTACTCTCGGTCACTTGCATCTTGTTGTGAAAGTGCGGATGTCGCTGAGGTAAGTGCATGTGAAAGGTGAATTCTGGAAACACACCTGAATGTGTGTGACAGGCAGGAGCTCCAGGGAGACAGACAGAGAGAGCGACAGGCTCAGGCTTGCCCCTCATCATCTGGCAGGAGACGCAGACACTGCGCTTTTTAAAAATGGATGGTAATTTAATTAACTCTTTCCTCCCCACAGGCCGTTCTGCACAGATGGAGCTAAGTGAGGGCGAGGGCAGCGGTAAAGGACTTGCTGTTGTTGCCAAGGGTTGGACAGTGTGAAAGTTGCTATGTGGACTTTAAGCAGTGTGGATTATGATGACTAGTCAGTCCCAGGTGATATTGAGAGACACAAACCTCCTGGGGGAGACTGGAAAAGTTGTGTTCACATAGCTTTAGCAGTCAGTGCGTCTCTGTCAAAGTACTGCGGAGCAAAAACAAAAACAGCTGTCGTTGTAGTTTAACGCTGGTTGCTCAAATATTGTTCTGGCAATGCAAAATAGATCAAACTTAGTCAGAGCCTTTACCCTATGCTTACATTTTTTTAATATAGATTTTTTTTATTTACATAAAATGAATTATCAATGTTTTTGCATATTTAATTATTATTATTTATTTAGTAGTTCAACCAAAAAGGTAAATACTATCATACTCACCTTCATGTCATTACAATATGACTATGAAACAGAAACTTGAAACAGAACATTTTAAGTTCTTTTTTGTGTGAGCGCATGATTTTTTTTTTTTTATTATTTTTTTTTTTTTGCAATACCATCAATCTCGTAATGCATCGGCATTCCGTTGAAATCCAATCCAAAAGCCATATACTGTAGTGCAATACCTTTATGACAGGGATGTTTTGTTTGTATCATCTACATAGGCTTTTGACCAGTGGTTACACAGGTTCATGGGTCTCAGCCATAGTCGTGGGTATTCCCAGTCGAGCGCAGATAATTGGTCCAGTCCCGCTCAACACAAGTCCAGACTTGAGAGGCATGTATGTGCATACATGACTGCCTCATTGGCTCTGTGGGTGGGCAAAAGGTGGTTAGGCCTTCTGGGGGATCTCATGTCATGTGATTGGAGTTTTTTTCTAAAGCGAGGAGAAAGTGTATCCCAGAGATGAACTCCATAGGCACAGGGTCAGTTCTTTTAGAGTCAATGGGATGAGGCCTCCTCATGATGGTGAATATGTTTTGACCACACTGTCAGTTTCAGTGTGGCCCTGGAGACTGAGGTCTGTTTTGAGAAGGTTTAACGTATTCTCTGTGGAGGCGTACTCAGTCTGTGGGTGTGTGTAATTGCATTTGCAGTCCTTTAGCCAATAGACATTTGGTTGTCTATCTATCTATCTATCTATCTATCTATCTATCTATCTATCTATCTATCTATCTATCTATCTATCTATCTATCTATCTATCTATCTATCTATCTATCTATCTATCTATCTATCTATCTATCTATCTATCTATCTATCTATCTATCTATCTATCTATCTATCTATCTATCTATCTATCTATCTATCTATCTATCTATCTATCTATCTCTGTCTGTCTGTCTCTCTGCATTTTTTGTATATTTTCCATTTTTATCTATATATCCATCCATCACCCATCATTCATCCATCAGCTCATTTTTAAATATCTTTTTATCATCCATTCATCCATCCCTTTTTCGTTTAATTCATCCATTTTTAAATCATTTTATCCATCATCTATTCTTTGCATCTTTTCATCCATTGTTTATATATATTTTTATCCATCCATCCATCCATCCATCCATCCATTTTTAATATCTTTTTATTTCAATATCATGTTTTAAATATATCTTTATCCATCCATCAAAACATCCATGCATTTTTAAATCTTTTTAATCCATCCATCCATCCATCCATCATAAAGATGTCATACCTTTCTATTTGAGATTCAATGAGACAAGTTGACTCTCTCATAGACTTACCAAGAGTCCTGTTTGGAGTGAAGCTTCTTCACCTGTATAATTACACAAGAGCTAGTTGAGATGTTGTGTGCTTTAAAACCATGCACTTAAACAGCACTTTGACTGACATAATTGATGTGGGAATTTCCTGGTTATTTCTTGCGCTCTCTCTCTCTCTCTCCCTTTCCATGTATATCCCTTTTTCTTTCTCTGTTTTTCTAATGACATATTTAACAATTTGTCATAAACACCACAATCATACCCTCTACCCCGGGAATTTCTATTAAAGGGGGTTGAGGGGAGAATCAGCGAATAAATAAAAAACATTCTCGGGGGAAATCAAGGAAACATGCAGATACATGTTGAAACTCTAGAGAGGCTTCTCATTGAGACTTGAGAGGGATCTGCCAAACGCTGATGTGATGGAACCACAGATGCCACACAACAAGAGGAGGGGGAAAAAAACAGAGGGCCCGAGACCCGCAAGAAATAATGAAGCAATTAGAGAGACAATTATGAGCACCTGTGATGCTGATTGGCACACTCACACTCCATCTGTGTTTTCCTGATGCTAAAGATGCCTTAATGTTGCTAAGTTAACCTCTAACAAGGCCAGTAATGATTAGGAGTGCCCAAACGTACCGTCTCTCACACACACACACACACGTCCTCATCTGTGCTCCATACACACACAGGAGGTTTGCATTAGGAAGAAGAGTTCATCCCATAGAGCAGTATTGCGTCATGTATTATTCAAGCTCTTGCTTGTATAAACACAACTCCAATAAATTGGGGTCTCCATTTTTCCGATTCATTAACGTTAATGCAGTTTTAATTAGTACTTGATTTGAAGCCTATTAGATGTAATTTATAAGTCCTCTCTCGGACCTGCAAACTTTGCTGCATGGGATTACTAAGATAAAAGGGCCGAACTGAATTAGTCACTGTCTGGTACCGGCATGGGCTCTGAGATTCCTTTCTATCAGTTCTAACTGCCTGTTTATTTGCACAAGTGCTTTCAATCACATTAGGTCGGACTAATGAATGGTGGCTTTCTCTTCTGGGATTGCATCACCAGTCTTGTCAACTCTTTCTGTCAGATTAAAACCATCCGTAATCAATTCTGAAGGAAAAGGGTGTTCCTACATTGACGTTTCTCTGCGATTTCCTGAAACAACTCTCTCTCCCTCAAAGCTCTCTCATGGGCGAGTCTCTTTTTAATAGCTGGTTTTATAAAGGATCAATTATTCAAGAGAAGAGAGAGAGGATATGGCCTTGGAATTAATGGAGCCGCTGAGCTTTTCAATTGCACTTGCGATTTATGTGTGGCCTTTTGCCTTAGTGGGAGAGAGATAAGGCATTAACATCATCATCTTATAACCTGACTTACACGTCATACTTCTTTGTGTATCATGTCGTCTGTTGTGATCAGCTCAGTGAATGCCATTGTGAATGAAATTGTGATTATTATTAACATAAAGTCAAAGAACATGACTGTTCTTCCCATGAGCTGTTTAACCACTAATGAACAGGTTTGGATGAAAACAGGCTTGAATAGTTTGAACTTCATTTGTGTGTGTGTGTGTGTGTGTGTGTGTGTGTGTGTGTGTGTGTGTGTGTGTGTGTGTGTGTGTGTGTGTGTGTGTGTGTGTGTGTGTGTGTGTGTGTGTGTGTGTGCAAGAAATATACAAATTATAAATTTATATATTTAAATCATAAATATATAAATTACTATATATATATATATACTGTATATATATATATATATATATTTCTAAAGTCTCACTTTTTATATTCATAGTTATGACTGTTCAGGATTTACATACTGTGTACAGTATATTCCAATTTCAGACATTTAAATATATTTAGACCTACAAATGTAGATATTGAGATTAACATCTGTATTTTCATGATATCCATTTATATATTCATATTTACATTATATTCACTTATATTCAGATTTATAAATAAATATTCAGATTTACATTTCTATATTTAGAAATGTGACATTATATTCAGGATTTATGCATGTAGGCTGTATGTATTTACTTAATGTCCAAATATACACTGACATGAATAACAGTAGGCTTACTGGACTACACGCAAACATCTGTATCTCTCAGTATCTGTTCTCTATTATAGTAAAGGTCTTTGTCAACGTGTGAGTGGCAGCGATATTACCTGTTGCTCATCTGTTTCTGCTTTCACGTATGAACACCACAAAGCAGTAAAACTTCCAGTGCGATAGACACCAATACAACCGACCTCCTCGTTTTGTTTTGATATACTTATTCTGGGAGACACAGACTGAAATGTTAGAAGAGAGTCAAATTTAGCAGAACAGGACAGATACTGTAACATGGTTCCCCTTTGTTGACAGCCAAAGTCACAACAGATGAGAAAATCCCCCCTTTTCAACATGACGTGCTTACTGTATGGAAGAGAATCGTTAACATGGTCAATTTGAAGGCCATGTCACACACACAGATGTTTATCTCAAGCGTGGAAAGACAGGAAAACTTTCTGACAGGAGAGCAGCGAGGAACAGGTGGAGCACTTCTGCTGCACAGGTTCTCTGGGAAAGAGATATTCTCTTTCACTAGCATGTGTTTGTGAATTGCCCCTAGACGTGAATTAAATGGTCCCATCTGTAACCTTATAAGACGCAGCTTTGCTCGCAAGACCTGAGATCGATTTTGTGCACTTATTCTTTGAGAGGAAAAACGCAAAAGAAGCTCGCCGGGGATCCGTTTTCAGACGGATAATGGCATTGTGAAACAAGGGGGCAATAAAGGGCAGCGCTTTCACACATTCTTACATCTTTATATCTACATAACATGAACCATATTTACGATCAAAATCGCAGCCGCACACACAGAAGGTTCCACTTCATTCAATCTACCTCAAGCTATTACATTTCTACTGTGTGCTGTTCGTTCCTTTATTAGCTTATACAAACAGCTGTACTGGAACTGGATATTTCATCCACAAGGAATCATACGTTTCACTTTTCTTAAGTAAAAAAAACTTTTTTTCCCCATTTTGCTGTATTCCTTTTTATTCTTTCGTATGGACTTGCATGTGTAATAATAGCTTTTGACTGACACTTGACCTTTGGCTCTGTTCCTCGTGCTTGCAGACAGTGTGGTGAGGAGAGAGAGGTTTGCTGGCTCGTCTTAGTTTATCAGTCTAACCGGCTCCAGCCACTAGATGGGGTATGATAACCATGAAGAGATTCCCCGCAAGCTCTCAACTACTTAAAAACCTTTAGATCAGTGGCTCCCAACTGGTTTTGTTTGAGCATCCATGTTTACGCTGGTCATCATGTGGCGAATTCTAGAATTATTTTGTGTGTAAATGTGAAGAATATTAAAATTTACAATTGAAACTTGATACATTCTTAATATGACAGACTGAACAGGACAATTGACATGTTTAAATCCATGAGCAACAGAAGATTTAACAAATGTAACAAACAATATTACATTGGGCTATCCATATTGTGTTGTAGCTTTAGGCTTAATTTTTTTCCGTTTTATTTTTTCACTTTTAAAAACAGAAATTCTAAAAACCTAAATTCTTTACTGTCCTATGCACAATTTGATGGTTAGTTTCAGTTTATTATTTGTTTATTATTATGTTGTTCGCTTTCACGCCATGACTACATGAAAAAAAGACTAGAAAGAAAGAAAGATTTAAATCTCTTTTTTTTCCACAGGTCTTGTTGGTGATTTATGGTTTCTTTTTCCTCAAATGAAAACTTTGCACTTGCAGTACACTATAATAATTTTTATGGCTGTCTTTAAAGACGGGGAATTTCATAGAAAGTGATAGACCAATAAAAGTCAATTGTAATTTACATTAACAACATGATAACTGGTCTGTATTTCTGTACTTGAAATGTGGTGACATACCAACTTGCCATGATGCCAGGGCTTGATAGGAAATTCTGCTGTTGTAATACCATGTAAATCTATGTGTCTAAACAACTGTTGAACTCACTCTTTTTGTGATGATGAATCTGTAATATCAAAGCTGCAGTGAAGTTAGTGAATTGAATCAGTGAGAAATACTGCAAGCATTTTACAATTTTTATGTATTAGAAATAAAGTTAAAACAGTAGAAATATTTTTGACTTGATGTCTAACTTGAAACGCAATTACAGCAAATTTCTGACCCCAAAAAATTAAAATGCAGGTGTGCAAGAATCAATTTACATACAGTTTTTGGTTTCAACTGATAAATTCCCAAGCTAGCGAAAATGTCAGCATGTAACCAAAGCAAAACACTCTCTCCATGGGTGGATATTCCATCCTTCATGAATATTAAAATCTTTCCAAAGTAATCACGGGTGTTTTGGGTTTCATCCATGTAACCTGATGTAGGTTTGTGTATGTGCTGATGGACTGTATTGAATTTTTTTTACAATCCATACTGATATTTTTAGAGAAATGAGAGAAAATCACACACTGTATATATATATATAAACAATTTGAATATATACACACACGCTACTGTTCAAATCTTTGGGGTCGGTAAGATTTTAAATTGTTTTGCTCACCAAGGCTGCATTTATTTGAAAAAAAAATTAAGTAAAAAGTAATAGTGTGCAATATTTTTACAATTAAAAATAACTCTTTTTCATTTTATCTTATGTTAAATATTTAAAAAAAGTATTTAAATATTTTAAACTAACTTAATTCTGTGATGCAAAGCTGAATTTTGTTAAAATTTCACATTTGATTTTTTTTAAACCATTTTTTTTCAGGATTCTTTAATGAATAGAAAGTTCAAAAGAACTCGTTTTTAACATTATAAATGTCTTTACTGACAATATCAATAGTTTGATGAATAAAAGTATTCATTTCTTTAAAAAATATATAGTTATGCAATAAATGCACTGTCACACGTCATTTTTTCATAGCCAGATTTAACCTCTGAGTCTGTGAGTGAGAGAAGTGATAAAGCTCTACTGGTCACTAGAAAATTTAAAGCAGGTCCTAGATTACAAGAGAGAGACACTGAGACAGAATATTTCCCCACCTGCTCTGAGTTCAGCAAGGGTTCACTCCTCAACGTTAAGCCGCTTTGAGTTCACTCTCCTCAGGGCACCCTCAGTGTAACACCAGTCAGACTCACACTCACACACATGCACAGTTCAAGCCATCTGATTGTAAGTGCTCAAATATTTTTAATGTCTTTAGTGGTGCAGTGAGCGGACAGGAGTGGAGGAGCATTCCTGGGACTGAGTTGGTACTAACGTGCGCTTCTCACCGCAACTGGCCAGGCCGATCGTGCTGTTATACCGAATAAAACGCATAAAAGCAAACATTTGCTCCCCACAGTTTAAACACACTTTTGGATGAGATGGTGTGGATATATTGTAAGTGTGGGATATACAGTATCAAGGGGAATTTATTCCCTGCTCAATTGTAACACCCACCGACCAGCACCTCTATTAAAATCAACCTACACCATCCCCATCTCTTATTTGACCTTTCTTCTGAAATTTTCCCTCGCCCCAAAATAATGAATGCCTCCTGACTACTTCAGAGAGATGACCTAACACGTCGTCCTGCAGTAGTGGAATGTCATATCGCTCCAAAATCGCCCAATCAGCATGCCGGAGCACAGAGCAAACAGAGAGGGGGCCCGGTTGTGGGCCGAGGATGAGTTCGCGCTGGGCTGAAGTGCGCTCCTCGGGATGTCAATGTAATAGACTGGCTTATGATGTGTAAATAGCACGCTGCTTTAATGGCGGCTGTGTCACGCCGATGCTCTCAGCGATTGAATTTAAATCACAGGGGAGAGGAGATGGAGGTAGAGTGAGGGGAGGCTCCACACCAGGCCATCCCTGGCTTCCTCTCACGTTCCCCGGGCTAATCTCGTTGACCTCCGGGGTGGCAGGAACTGGTGGAAGACAGGGGCCGGTGAAAGCGGGATATGGAGTGCTGGCTCACATTTTACGTGACATACATTTACTGCAGAGCAGCGTTGTATAGTTCACATTTAGCATTCTCCTTTTGATGTCAAGAGCTGGATCGGTGCATTCAAAAGATTCACATTGTTTCATTTGAAAAGTGAAGATATTTGTACAGTAAATGTGTTTTTCTGTGAGCCTTTCTGTGTAATTACTGAAGTTACTAATCAACACAGAGATTGTAAAATAAGGGAAGTTCATAAATTCACACTTTTTTCCTTGTACTTATCTGTTTTTGTTTCTTATACAAATAAATCTAGTCATTTTTAGTCCCATGTATGAATATATATAGGATAGCAGACAACAAGAGAGTCTTTTAGAGGAAAAATGCATTTTCAGAATGCCCTGCATTATACATTTTTTGTTGCATATATGTATCTCATATTTTATCTTTAATTTAATTATATAACAATATATATTTATTTAATATTTAAAATAATTATAGTGTATTTATTCTATTAAATCATAAAAATGCAAAATATTCAGATAAATGAAATAAAGAACACATAGCCTTTGTCTGAATCTGGCAGCTGAAACTCCTCCAGCCGGGAATTTCTTTTAAACACACACAACGTTCACACACCAAATGCTTTTGTCTCTGCTACTGTCAAGACCTTTTAATAGCTGAGAGAAAGGTTTATAATGTAAGACTTATAGATTTAGTGTAGAGTTTAACTAATGAAGCTTTAGATTAACATCACATCATAAAGGATTTAATACTGAATCAAAGGTCAAATATAAACCTTTTATTATTTTATTTTGTTTTCACTTCAATCACAGATGCATGGAAATAATATTAATAACGTATAACGTAATAAGTTAATACGTTTAGCAACCAAAATACACCCACCATCTCCGTCCTTTATTAATCTCTTTCTTTTTCATTTTTTGGGGGAAAAGAACTCACATGGTCAAAATTATTTTTGGATTGACAAGAATACCACATTCATCTGTTTATATTTACTTATGTGGTTACATAAGTTTCACTTACATTTTAATTTTGTACTTGGCTGCATGTTTCCAATTTTACTTTGAATTAAATGTGGTAGATGCAAACTTACTTTTAACTACATTTAGCCCCCCAGTTATGCCACATATACTTTACAAGGCCTCCATCAACATGAAGTAGACATATGATAGTGTCCGCTGAGAGAGGTGAAAGCAAGAGTTTGAATCCAGCCTCCGTGGAGGTAGCAGCCTTTGATACGTTCTCCGTTTTCTTTTTCATTCTGGCAAAAGTGTCGGTTCCCACAGCAATTGACCTTGGAGTCTCTTCAGAACTTTCTCCCCACCCAATCTGCTGGTGCTAAAAGCTTGCCTGGAATCTGGATGTTGTTTCATTACATCACTAAACTCCGACTCTCTCGAGATCCTCTTTTGAAAAATAACACCTGAGTTTTGGTGCAGCAGTGGCACGGGAAAGGAGGATCGGATTGGAAGCGGCAGGTTGGAGAGGGCAGATAAAGAGAAGAGGAAGAAATAAACAAAGTAGATGAAGTGAAATATAATTTGGCCTCCTGTGTAATCCAGGGCTGCTGGAGACACCTCTGATCTGGCAGTTTGTGTGGTTAGCTTAGCGGGACTGAGCGAAGCTCGACTGGCTGCTGCTTTTCGTTCTGATCCTGAGAAGCAATCAGGCCTAGGTCGCTATCTCAGGAGCTGAGGAACACTCTAAGCCCATGTGCGTCTGAGGCAAGTCAGCGCAAAGTGGAAAAACTGAACTGTGGCTCGACATCCCATGATGCACTGGGGGAAACCATATTTAATAAACATTTACTGAAACAAATTAACACATCTTAGTTATTATTATTAGTGGTGGTTCAGCCAATGTATTTTTTATATTTATTATGATTATTATTATTATTAATAATAATTATTATTGTAAATAAGAACTACTACTACTAATAATAATTATAATTATTATTCGTGGTGGTGGTTCAGACAATAAAATGTTGCTCTTATATTTAGTAATCTTATTCTTATTATTATTCTTATTATTAAATATTATGAATATGAAATATACAAATATTATGAATATATGAAACTACAACTAATAATATTAGTAGTAGTAGTAGTAGTTCTTATATTTAGTCATATTTAATAATATAATAATACTTATTATTATTATTAGTAGTAGTAGTAGTAGTTATTATATTTAATAATACTATTTATTATTATTATTATTATTGGTGATGTTATTAGTTATTAGTGAGGCAATAAAATGGGCAAAAAAATATCCCATAGAGATTTTTTGCAATGGCCTATCAATTCCCTAGCAACCATTCACAACACCTTAGCAACAGCATAGCAACACCCTAGCAACCACTGAGTACACTCTAGAAAGTCTTCTAACTCCAACATTGTGGAGGAAAGTTTTGCACGAGCAAACACTTTTGCATGAAAAATTTAAAAAGTACATTTAGTAGTAGTAGTACTTATATTTAATAATATTTTATAAAAAATAATAATAATTATTATCATTAGTGGTGGTGGTTCAGCCAAAATAATTTAGCTCTTATATTTAGTAATATAATTTGTATTATTATTATTATTATTAGTAGTAGTAGTAGTAGTAGTAGTAGTAGTAGTTCTTATATTTATTAATAATAATAATAATAACAATTATATGTATTATTATTATTAGTGATGTTATTAGTTATTAGAGAGGCAATAAAATGGGCAAAATAATATATCATAGAGATTTTTTTTAAATGGCCTATCAATTCCCTAGCAACCACTCACAACACCTTAGCAACACCCTAGCAACCACTGAGTACACTCTAGAAAGTTTTCTAACTCCAACATTGTGGAGGCAAGTTTTGCATGAGCAAGCACTTTTCCATAGAAAATATAAAACTCTAGTTAATATTATTTTGGTCTTGTAAATGTTATGCAGTCTTTTAATGTTTGACACAGGCACATTACTTAATACTTCCATAGAGTATTTTTGCTTAAGTTGTGGATTAATTTACATTTTGCTCCGGCATATTCACAGTCCATCTTGAGCGGAAACTGCACTTTAAAATTATAAACACAAGTGCTTGCGTAAAGCATATTTCAAGACATTAGTCTCTCAGATGTGTTTGTGTTCTCTGTTTATACAAAAATCTTTGGTGGTAAAATGATATATCACAGGAAACCTAATTCTTCGATAAACCTTAACACAAGGGCAAAGAAAGAAAAAGAAAACAGTGAGAAAGAAGAAAAACAAAGTGCTATGTCCTCCAGAGGAACTCGCACTATATGCTAATAATGCGTCTGCAAATCATCTGGACAGACAGACCATCTCCCTCTCCTGATATACTGCTTCCTTTCAGCCCGTTTCAAATTCCTGTGACACTTCTAATAAAGGGTGACTAATACACATTAGTCATCATTTACTAATTAAAGTCCTAACATGTTTATACACTTTTGCTTCGCTGACATGTCAAACATTTTGAAGAGTAGTTAGATGAATCTACATGAATTCAAATGTTTATTGTGTTTAAATTACTTACTGGCACAGAAGGAGAGTTTGACAAATCACATCTTGGAAATTCTGTTTGCGTTGTGTTGGATATTTGCGTAGCATATACGCTGGTCAGGCAGTATGAATGAATTAAACTCTGATCATGTAGCTAAAAGTCAAAAAGAGATTATGTGTGAAGCTGAAACACTTTACCAGCTCTCGCAAAGACCATGACGTAATTTTAAGTTTGTTTATGAAACTTTTACAGAAGAACTTTGATGCACAAACTCTCAAAGCTTGTGTTTGAAGAAGAAGCTTAGTGTGTGAACATACTGTATGATGAACGACTCAGTTATCATATCAAGAATCAGTAATGCTTTCTAACAGTGACAATAATGCACACTATAAAGTCAAATGTCTTGCAATGAGCGCTGAACATGATATAATTCCCACTGCTTGTGGAAAAATATTACCTTCCTGATTTCTACCTTGTGAAAAAAGATTATTGGAGTATGTTTTACAAGAAAATACTATTTCAGTCTTTCTAGTTCAAAATTTCACGTTTAATTCAATGTTACTTGCCGTTTCATTTGTGAAAATAATTTGATTGAAAACTTTTTTAGTGTACAGTACCTGCTTCATATCCCATTGCATTCCATGCTACCATAATGTTTATTGAGTGTCATGCTAAAAGAAGTTTATTGTGACATCCTGAGTAGCGTGACCATTGAAATCATTTGATATGTGCTTGTTTAGAACCGCAATCAACTGTATTTCAGTCATTTGGTTCTATTTAAGTTATTTGATCCATTTCACTGATCAGATTCACTCCTAGAAATGTGTTTAGACGAAGCTTTTCCTCCTTTTTGAGCACCACCAGATGACTGTTTCAGGCTACAGCGTTTATCCCAGGCCCAAGGCATGGCGAATTCCATGCATGTGCGTTTATTTGATTGTTTAAGAGTGATTTCCGGAAACCAAGTATTAAAGCGCCAGGAGCTGCCTTGTAACAATTAGGGGGTTAAATGGTAGTTGGCCACACAGGAGGGCATCGTCACACTGCACCCCTCTTCCTGGTCCCCACAGGTCAAAGTTCAAGGAACTTTTCAGGAAACGTCAATTTCTCAACTGCCCCAAAGCAGGTGGACACCAGGCTGGCACTGTTTACCCAAACAGAATGAGGGAAGTGAGGGAACGAAGAAAGTCCAAGGATGAGGGTGTCCCGTTGTCTCTCCTGAAACCCTCATCTCCAAACTGTGTGGCGTGACGTGTGCAAAGTGGAGTTTGTTATTATTATATTAGGTTAATCCTGCCCTTCGGCAATAGCAAGTCTAATTTAACTTAAACTTTAGTTCAGGTGCTCCAGCTTTGAAGCTGATGCCCTTAAAGCTGATGGTCCCTCAGAGTTATGCACTTCCTCCATGTTATTGTATTGAGACCTGAAGATGAACCCTCCGGGGAAGAGTTAGCCATTAGTAAAAGGATCAGACTGTTATTTGAAGAGCCAGGGTCAGATTTAGAAGATTGAAGGAGAGATAAGCTTTAGGCTTTAGTGTTTTGATTATGAGGTAAACATCATGGTCTCGGTTGGGACGTCTCTCGAAGGAACGCTCCGCCCTTTCTCCACCGATCGCCACGCACCTGCGAGAGGAGCTCGAGGAGTACAGCAGGGGACAGAGGTCCCGGGAACTCTGTGGCGTTGTTCTCCTTGACACCAGCTGCCATCACCAGCGTGGCCAAGGGCAAGGTCACTACGCCGACCAGAGGGAACAGCAGGCAGATTGTTTTCGCTCCAGCAATAGACAAACAGCCGCCGTGGACACGCTGAGAGAGCCAGCTGTGGCCGTGACCTTTACACCCCACAGCCTGACCCCAAATTAGCACTATAAAGGCAAGCAGGGATGACAACTAATTATTGGCCTCTTGGCCGCCTCTGGCCCCACCTGAGAAAAATGCAGCTCAGATGTGCTGCTATGTGCTGCTTGTTTAAAGGCATACATTTGAGTTATGACTTCAGTGGGTATTTAATTTTATACAAGCAGCAACTTGTATCATTAATTCATTCATCATCTATGACTTTTACGACAAAAACTGCTAATTACTGTTTATTAATAGTTACTAAGGTAGTTGTTAAGTTTAGGTATTTGGGTAGGATTAAGGTATGTAGAATATGGTCATGTAGAATAAGGCATTAATATGTGCTTTATAAGTACTAATAAACAGCAGTAACATGTTAATAGTGAGAATTGGACCCTAAACTGAAGTGTTACCATATATTTACAAATCTTTATATATGAAGACTTCAGTACTATAGCCTTATATAGTACTGGGCAAAAGTCTTAGGCAAGTTAGGTGTTTTGCTCCTTACTGCCTACATAAGCATTGCCTTCTAAGAAAGCATCGGATCTGAAATGGGACTTCATTAGTGATGATTTGAAATGCTCCACATATGGGCAGCAACTCTGCACAGCACGCAAATAACGCTTCACACGGTAGACTTGACTTGCAATTGATTTCAATTGAGTTTGATGTTAGCATGTTGCTAAGCAAAATACTCAACAAAAATTACGGCACAGATGTTCATGATAATATAACATTAAATATTTGATGATTTGATTATATTGAACTAATCTGAACAATGCTTTTTTTTGTAATGAATTAAGGAATTGTGATATATATATTATAATTGATTAATTTATATATTTTTGAATTGTAATATAAACATGGATCTTTTCTCCCATCTTGGATTTTTTTTTTTTTTTTCAGTGAGCTTGTTATGCGGCATTCTGGGATCGTCTTTTCTGTGAAGGATATGCCAGAAACATTATAATGGGAGGAGAATAGATTTTAGTCAGGATTATATATGTTTTTCAAAAGGACTATTCATTTCTTAATTGTGCACCTCTAATTTTTATGTTTGACTTGTAAGTAAATTTGGCTTGTAATTTTATCTTTACCTCTTAAATACTGTTATGCTCAATATTTGTCCGTGTGAATTATTAGTATTATTATAGTTGGTGTATTTTACTACAACACTCACATTCATCCCATGACCTATATTCACCGTCAGACAAGCCTCTGTAATGACACCGATTTTGTAGTCTGTCCCCTGACAGACTGCTTGCCTAAAACATAGGTTTTATAGGTTCATATGACATAACATTTATCGCTAAATTAAAGAACTGCTTGCAGTGTTGGCTCGGTTCCCTCCGATGGAAATACCCACATAGTCGTCTAATTATTATCATTTCAGCACTGTAATCACGGAAACGTTTGGTAAAAGCTACAGGTTAGCATTTGAAAGCGTTTTGCACAAACACAATTCTCACGAAGATTGTGCTCCACCTGTTTTACCACCCAAATGAAAAAATATAGTTCCATTAAAACAACTCAATTTTTCCATTGCGTTTCCCATCGACCACAAGCTCATGAGCTCATAGCACATATTGTGCTGATGTTGCCTGGTGTTCTTTGCGCAGTATGTCGCTAAGTTGGCCTTATCCCATTATTAGGCTAATGTAATGGGCTGTCCTAATCCAAACACACCAACTCGCTGGACCACAGGGGGTGAAACGTTGGGGCACCATGTTATCTGGGCACAATGCGGCTTCTTCCACTGATACTCTGGCAGGCATTAGGCCTGTTCAAACAAGTCCTTCACACCAGCTCTCTTTTAAAATGATTTTCTCCCTTCAGTCTCTCTTTTTCTCTCGCCCCGACTCTGACTGACAATCACATCGCTGGCTGTGCACATTCTACGGTCTTTAATGCCAAATTAAGCTCCGGACTCTTTTATTTTAAATGGGGGAGCCAGAGAGAGTGCTGACAATCACGATTGTGCCAGAGAGAGGAAAAATTAAACGGTATTTAAAAAATACAGAACCCCACATTAAAACCCTCCGCCACAATTGCTGCTAATTGGTAGATTATCCGGCCGCTCTTGGAAGCCTAACACACGGGGTGAGGAAGAGGAGACCCGGCCCCCGTACTCTTCCTCGGAGCGGCGGGGTGTGGGGGTCCAATCGCGTCTGAGTGGGCGAAGGATTAGAGTAGCGCCATTGTCGGAGAACATGACCTTGAGTGGAGTTTGGTTTAGCCCCTCCCTGTCCTCTCCGCAATCTCTGTCACCATATTCTTTAACGGCACATAATGATATGCTTTGGGAGAGCCGCCGATCCCACAACAGACAGGATCATGCTCGCCGATGCCAAAGGAGGTCTGATTTACAAGTATATAAAAGTGTCACGTTTCATGTCCTTTTGAAATAAAAGAGAAACAACTGGTAATGAATTCCTCCAACTTGACCTTCCAGAGTGACAGACATAAAACACACTGATTTGGGATTTCACCCCAAAAAATATATCCTCATGTTGTTCCAAACCTCCATGACTTACTTTCTTCTGTGACACACACACACACAAAAGATATTTGAAGAAAACAGTCATATGGATTCATTTCGTGTTAAATACACTATTGGTCAAAAGTTTGGATTAATTATGATTTTTTAAATGTTTTTGAAAGAGGACTTATGCTTACCAAGGCTGCATTTATTTAATGACATACACACTGCAAACAGTAATATTGTGAACTATTATTACAATTTCTGTTTTAATATATTTTGAAATGTAAGTTAGTCTGTGTATAAGAATGATTTCTGAAGGAGCACGTGACACTAAAGACTGGAGTAATCACTAAATTACATTTTAAAATACAAGTTATTTACTGTATTTTTCATCAAATAAATGCAGCCATGGTTAGCATATTTCTTTCAAAAGGATTTAAAAAAAAGTAATCATTTGAATGCATGTGCTTTTTAGAGCTTGAAGGTTTTGCACTGCACTGATTTTCAGAATATGGACAAAGGAGATGATGCATTCTTCAAAATATCTTCTTTTGTTTCCTGAAGAATAAAGAAAGTCCTACAAGTTTAGAACATCGTGATGGTGAGTTTTTGGTCGAACTATCCCTTTACTATTCAGAATTTTCTCCAAAGTTGTTCCATTTGAAGGGAGAGATCAAATGCCCAAGCTGTTGACGAGCAATTATCTTCATTAATAAGAAAAATATTTAATTCCTGTACATTATAACTAACTGCTGTACTATCTCCCTCACGTTTATTGCAAAGCCTCTTTTAATTAATCACTACT
This sequence comes from Scardinius erythrophthalmus, assembly GCF_964197995.2. Taxonomy (NCBI): domain Eukaryota; kingdom Metazoa; phylum Chordata; class Actinopteri; order Cypriniformes; family Leuciscidae; genus Scardinius; species Scardinius erythrophthalmus. Next base: position 26,676,362 of record NC_138241.1, read on the forward strand.
GCACCATAATAACACTCAAATTACATTTAAACTTCATTACTATTTGGCTTACTGATCCATAAACAGGGGGCTGGGAACAAATTAGCAGTGTGTTGTCCAGTATTGCGCTCCTAATAATTTGAACCCTAATCCTTTAATTGCGAGTGTGTGTGACTCGGATATCGTAGCAGGAAGACGTGTACAATGTCCACACCTGTGCAGGCGACTGCTTTTCAGCACTCTGAGTGGACACTTTACACAGTCCTTGGCTGTGTGATTTCCCAGAACGAGAGCGAGACCCATTACCGTCCCAAAGAAAGAGATGTTTTTCGGGGCTGCTTTTGATGAGCGTCCATTTGCATCAAAAAAGGCCTCAGTTTCCGACTGTAACTTGTGAACTGATCAAAAGGCCAAGCGATGTCTTAAAAGCTGAGCGGCTTTTCCCCTCTTTTGACATAAGAGAGGCTCTCCAGAGGCCCCCTTGCTGTTGTGGCCTTGGAGGTTAGCTAAACCAGCCTCTCAGACTGTACTGAACAGATCTGTGCGCTCCTCTCCACTGTGACCCGTTTCAAAGGAGAGGCTCAGTCACAGCGTATCGACGCCCCCTTTCACGAAAACACAATGAAAGCAACTTGTGTGCCTGCAATATGTGTATATGTGCGTATCGGTGGTCATAATGTGCGCTGCTGTGAGTGCATGTTGGAATGCTTTGGAATAAAACGCCTGGAATTCTAGAATTATCCCTCGAGTTGCATTATTCGCGCTATGCACCGAGTACATTTATACTCCCGAATCTGCTTAAGATATATGAGAAGAAATACAGTGAAGGTCTAAATGTCTGAGAGCACTATAGTGATTTTTTTTTTTGTGCAAATATTTAGAAACATAAAAAATAAAATAAAATGTTTTATTATTATTATTATTTATAAAATATATTTTATATATATATTTTTTTTATTTGAATATTATTTTACAAATTGTATTATCAGCGTGACAATTTGAGAGAAAGATTAAACTTAAAAATGTCAAACCTGATGATCATATTTTCAGCATGATTTGAGAATGATCTAAAGAGTATCATATGCTTTAATGGAAGCAATAATGTCTATGAAATGGAGTTTGCATGATCAATATCATAAATTTGCTTTTTGAAATTTGCTATTTTATTACTGGCATTGAAAAAGCACAGAACATTAATTATATATATTTAAATAAATATAAAAAATATATTTTACATCATAATTTTTCATAAGCCCTCTGTTTATTTCAGTAAAAAAAGAAAAAAGAAAAACAGATTTAAGATTTTCAATTTGAACCCCACTATACTGTATGTTCCCTTGACCTGCTTTCCTCCATTTGTTCTGCTAAGGTAAGTAATAGAGCACTTCCTTTTAAAAATAAACGTCAATTTAGTTCATTTAAGAGCTATCGATCCATCTCAGTTTTAAAATATAAATATTTGTAAAAACCTTTACAGATGTCATATTGACCCTTCATAACGTTCTACATTTTGTGAAAGGGTTTACATTTTTTCATAGACCGGCACATTATTATAACACAGAATAGAGTTGAGAACAGGTTGTATGTGTGCGTGTATGAGTGTGTACATGTGCAAATCTCTCCTGATCTGCACCCAGCTGCTTTCACTTACAGGACATAGGGGTATAGGGGTCACAAGGTCACAGCATGACCTCATCAAATTAGCCCCAACCGAGCGAGGTGTTTAGCACGAGTTAACGCTCGTAATCTGAAGGGCATTAAATGCAAATGCAGCAACCATATGCCCACTTCAAACAGGCACCTCTCGCTGGCCCCCCCTACCAGTATGTATTCACTGCCCAATCATTCACATGCCTGCCTGAGTAGGGGGCTGTTAAAATGACAATGGTTTTCTCTCATACTGACCAGGTGCAAAACATTTCCATCCCTGCAGAGGGAAAGACTGGGAATGGAAAGGCATTTGATATCTGTTACATCAAAATATCTAATGTTGAGCACCAAATTGTGTTTTCCAACTCTTCCGCACTCCCATGCATATCTCCTGATGAGTCAATGACGTGATGCAGATTCTTTGTCCGATCTATTACTTTATTTAAAAAATACATAGTGCAATTCAGATACTGTATAATTTGAATACAGAAAAAAATTATAAATATGACATATTCATGACAAGGCACAGGGATTTCAGATTATAAAATCCCATGAGGTGCAACTCCCAGAAAGAGATTTTTTTTTTATTATTGTGATCGAGACATTCAATTTAAAAGTTTTAAACATTTGCCTCTAACATTTAAACTAACTTTGTTTTTTCATTTTCTTAATCGTGGACATTCTTATAAGACACTGACCCTTATATATACTAGAGTACTGTTGATCTAGTGAAGTGAACTTTAGGGTGTATTTACAAAATGGTTTGCTGCCGTAGTCGATCTCTCATGAGACAGAATGAGTGAGTAAAAGAGAGAGAGTGAGTGCTGCCAGGGTTGCTGATGATTATGGGTGTGAGGGCTGATTGTACACCCTGAGGCTGTGTTGCATGCTGGGACATATGGCAGCTCCTATGTGCTAATAAACACCTGTGGACAAAGTGAAACAGGGGAGACCCCCACTGGGCCTGAGGCCTTTAATGCCACCTGTGCAGACCTCCACTATTCATACTCTTGTTTTTTCTCCTCTTGACTTTGTAATTTTACCCAATAGTTATCTTTTATCTCCTTTTTGGTCTGGATTTCTTTAATGATGCACTCAGGAATTTTCTGATTTAAAAAAAGTAACCCAACTAAAATTACTGAGTACACCTTGAATACTGTTTAAAAAAAATGGAGAAATTTGAAGATACTCACCATTAAAGCGTAATGCAATGTTAAAACGTGTATCATGACCACCACGTACTATTATTATGGTGGCATTTGAATAAGGAAATGTTTTCATAATGCTCTCAGAGTGAGATTCAAGTGTTGGGTTAAGACGCACCTCTGCACAGCTGCTGTGGAGTAGGAGGAGTTCCCGGCAAAAAGAGAGCATTGTGGGAGAGCTCCCCCCTGTCACTCAAAGCTCCTCTGATTAAATTTGTTTAAGCTGTAAAAGCACTTTGACAAGAGTTAGACTGTGTGCCTCATAACATATTCCAAATGGTAAACCTGAAAATTAGGGATGCGCTATCAGGGATTCCCAGAGAACAGTTTGCTGCTTTGAAACCAAGGGAAATCGAGTCTACTATGGTTAATGTCTTTTAAAACTAATATCACCACTGCTTTTAATATAACCTCAGAAAATATTTATTTCTCATCATTAATGAATGACACACTATCCATTATTGTTATGTGTTGGTATAATATTATGTTGGTGAAATTCATGATCCCTTAAGGCCAGGGCAGAGTGGCCAGAAAGCACATGATGGTATGTGTGTGAGATGTACACATGCATTTATACCCACTTAAAACTCAGATAATTAGATTCTTTACTGTGGGTCCAGTCTGCAAAACCACATTACAGAGGGGCAAAATATGTGGGGCTTTAATCTGGGAAAAAGGCTATGAGCGATGTCCTGGTACATATTTCAACTTATTTCAAAATAATTTATAGAATTTCATTTTAAACATCTGCTTTTCATTAAGAGATTTGTGTGATGTATGCTGACCTCTGTGGACATTCTGTGTATTTCAATGAAGATTTGAAATTTATTTTAATAAATGTTTTTCTGCTTTTATCCGTATTTGATAAATTACACAGAAGTTCTGTAAAACAAAATAAAAATACATCAATGGGTATAAAAGAAGTATATTGTAACTGAAGAATTTACTGTAAGTGTATAAGTGTATCTTTTGTCGTCCAGCTGCTGATTTAAAAAAAAAAATTACATTCTAATCAATGATACACAATAAAGAGTGATTTTTAAAAAGGAATATCATTTTTAAGAATAGCTCAAATGCACTCACCAGAGAAATATTTGTAGACACACAATTCAATCCTTTACCTTCTATCAAAATAAAAGTTCCACAAGGACTTTTTTGTTCTTTAGCGGTTTTCAACTTTTTTGTACTGTCTGTCCGTCTACACATGACTTATTTATATGTATTATTTGATTGCATGGACTTATGAAATAAAAATGAGTTTAATTCATTTGCAATAGATCACATCATCAGTTGCCACTCGGTCACACGTGTTTTGCGTCGTTTTCTTGTTTGTTTTGGTGGCAATATTACAAATCTGAGATTTAGTTCACCCTACACAGCCAGGATTCTCAAGATTACGTCAGTTCAATTCTTTGTTACGCCATTTATGTGAAGACTAACATTAGACTACCCACCTTTAATCCTTTTCCTGAGCCTGTGTCCTAAACAAGGGCCTTTTGACCCATTCATTGAGCCTGTGCCCTTTGATATTGAGGACTGGTTGTAGAGGAGCGCAGCCCCTTTTGCAATGCCTTAATAAGTAGCTTCAAGCGCAAGGTATGGAGATCTGCTCTTGAAGGTGAAGGGTTAGCATTGCTAGGGCATGAGATCAAGCACTGGTTTATCCCAGCATGGTATTGAAAAGCAGAGCCACTTCAGACACTAACTGCCCGGACAATGCCGATCGGGTCGAACAGCGTTTGGATGAAGTGGTGCCCCTTTCACATCCGCAACAAGTGACAAAAGAGGCAGAATGAGAGACTAACCTGCTGTTTAGATAAATAAAGCTACTCTATCAGCTCTCATAATTGCTCCGGCCCCCTTCTCCTCTTCAGAGTCCCAGCACCCCTATTGTCCAGCGGCGAGTGCTGCATGGCCCCCTCAGATCCTCCTAATTGCTGACAGATTTGATTTCTCAGTGACGGCGGGAGCTCTGTTCGTGGCCTTTACATCCAGTAATTGCTTTCTCTTCTCCCCCCTCGTTCTCCCCTTCCCCTTCCCCCTCCTTCTTCACTCTGCAGTCCGTTCTGCCCCCACTCTTCTCCCAAAACGGAATTCCCCCCTCCCCGTTCCGAACCCCCTTTTAATGGTTTCCTTCTATGTTAATAAATCCTCGCCATTTAAATCACATTTAGAGATGTTTTGAATAACTGATTCCAATTACCCCGTGCCCCTCTCGCAGAGGAGAGTCTCGGTGCGAGACCGAGCTGCATTTGGAAAGTGGGAAAAAGTACAGGGTTTAAAGTGAAAGAGGGGTCCTCGAGTCTCTCTTCAACCCTCAATAGTGCATGAGCGCATACTGCGGAAGTTTCCAGAAGCCGTCTGAATCGTAGAATCACTGGATTTGACTCTCCTCTTGAATATTTCAGGGAGATTAAAATGATACAGTTGTGCTTCGTAATTCTTTTTCCTGTCTAAAGGTTATTATTATTTTATTCATTATTATGAATACTGTATATCCAGTAATTTCCATTTTAAACAAGAAAAGTAATTAATAAATTAAAAGTAATAATAATAATAATAAATATTTCTAGATAACAGTTCAATGCAGCTTCAATGACATGAAAGACAAATCATACAAGTTTTCTTGTTTTATGTTCTTATTCATGTATGTGTGTGTGTATACAATATTATATATATATTACACACACACACACACACACACACACACACACACACACACACACACACACACACACACACATATATATATATACACACACACACACACACACACAGAAATTAATTGATGCAGCCATGCAGTTAAGCCATAAACATGCCTCAAATATGCTTATTTAGCCACTAAAAATTCAGCTTTTCTAAAATATAAGTTCAGTACTATTTTATTCTATTTGTGTATTATATTACATATTCTAGCTTAAAACAAAAAATGTTTGATATATCAAATATTTAAAAAAGATCTGTCTTTATATATATATATATATATATATATATATATATATATATATATATATATATATATATATATATATATATATATATATATATATGGTGTAATTTTCATATACATACTGTAAAATAATATGATAAAATATACTGTAAATAATTACATGTGTAGGTGCACCAAAATATTTTACGATGAAATTCACGAAGCACATTCAAAACACAAAGCAATTTTGGCTCTGTAAATGTGTTTTAAACATGAATGAAAGGGCAATTTCAAAAGCAACTAACCTATTAATGCAACTCCATTAAAATATGTACAAAGCCTCAAGCATAAAATCAAAAAGAAGTCTAAACAAACAAATATGCTGAACTACAAAGTTATTTACAGCCAGAAAGCCACTTTTCCCCGCTAATAAAAGTCCTCAACACACATACACAAGCAAACACAAGTCTCATTCCCCTCAGGAAAGCTAGAGGGCCCACTTGAAAAAAGAACAGGCACCAGAGCACAGCTCCCACAATCACTCCAGCAAACATTAAAAAGCTAATTATCCCGGGAACAAAAGTGCCAGTTTATTTTCACTTAACACAATTAGTCATAAACTGCATTTTGAGTTGTTAATCCAAGCCAGCTCCCATTCTCTGCCAATTATTCATAGTTGCATATTCATGCCGACCGTATTCAAAGTTTCAAAGCAAATGTTTTTTTTTTCATTCGGTTGTGTGAACGTTAATCACCCCACCCACACATTGCATGGATTAGCCATTTAGATATGAGGCTGTATCAGGGCCCGAACGCAGCACCGCCAAGTGCTCGCTTTAATGTATATAGTGTTTATTCTCTTACTGTGGTAAGTGGCTAGGTACTATGTTCTCTGTTGAAATCGTTCTAATCCACTCTCAGAGTGGGTGGAATAATTAAATGATTAGCAAAATATAGAAATATTTAATGCGTCTTGCCTTTTATTCACTGAGCATCAATGCAGCCCCTTGAAGTGTCATAGGAGCTTGAAATGCTCAAAATCAAATTGGCTTGACATTCATTTTCAAATGCTTGAAACTAATTCAAATGAACTCTGTCAACGCGTGACCCTGAAAGCCACAACTTTTCATTACCGTCCTGCAGACTCACACGTTCACAAGTGTGCGTGAGCTTGTGAAACTGACCAACTGCTTTTTTGTTTGTCCTGCCCACCAAATATTTAGTGAATGTTCCATAAAAAGAAATGTGCAGAATCTCTTGTTTGGAAGTTGCATCTCTGTTCCGTATGTTTAAAAATACCAAATTATTATTTCCGATCCATCGCGGACATCACCTCTGAAGGTCATAAACCTCAATGTGTCAGTCAAACGCGTCTAAGGAGCATAATGTCATCTTGGTAACCTTTAATGTTAAGATATCATTTTTTAATCGAAACACCTCTCTGATGTGAGATGCCCTTTGTTCAGCCAGCAAATATACAAATAATTATGTGGCTTGTGATTCAAAGACTTGACGCTGTCGAGTATGCAACCTCCTCGTTTGTTTGACTGTGACAATGAAAAATAAAAGTAGATGACCTGCAGGCCACGTTCAGGATAAGGCACAGAGAATAGTAGGTGTACAAAAATATCAAACATAAAGCCGAATGCATAACATCTGGATAGTGCATTAGCAGTCTGGTCAGATATAAGTGATTTTTTGGTAAGGTCACTAACACGTCTTGCGCAGCGCTGGATGAAGAGTGATGGCGACAGTAAAGCAGTGCTGTGACTCGCTGACCCTCCTGTGCTACCACTCCTGGGACACCTGGGAAGAGTTTTTAACAATACCCATGACAGCTACGGTCTACACAGAGGCGTTATTTAAAACATTTAGAAGTTACGGCATTTCCGCTGCAACTTACTTCATTTTAGCGTCCTAGTGCAGACTTATAAAATACACATACAGGAACATCACATAAAAAAATGTAAAGTGTGACCAAATTTTCTCTGATTTGATTGGTTACATTTTTTTCAATAGTGCACTTTAGACATTCTACTAAATATAAGTAACTTTGCAACTACGTCAACTAACTTAATTTGCAACATCAACTAAGTGTACATTTACAAGATTGCGTTGCGTTTTTTTGCATACAGACAACGTTTTCAAAGTGATCCCCATTCACACAGATCCTCAAAAATGATTAAAAACGCTCTATGCCAGGCCAGTAGTTGATGATGTCCCTTTGTAAAGAAACAATATGCACCTATAGACTGAAAACATAACATGCATGCACATGACGTCACTTTTTTTTGCTTACACAGAAACGATAACGGTATTGTTTTTAAAAACGTTCACTCTGAAACCTGTTTTTAGACCTCCAAATCGCTGTTGTCGCGTACATGAGCGTCCACAACGCGTAATACGTTGTCGTGTAAATGGCCTTTTACTCTCATTAATTTGCAATTACATGTCAACTAACTCTCATTTGTTACTGGTAGCTTATAGGGTTAGTAGAATAAGTTGACTTGTTCTTGCAAAGTTACTTCAGTATAGTGTCTGTTGGGGAGCATCAAAATAGTGTTAGCAGATATTAAGTTAAAGGACTGCTAGATGACATAGTTGCAAAGATATATTTAGTAGAATGTCTAAAGTGGAATATCAAAATAAAGCGTTGATTTATTTTGATTTGCCTTATTATTCTTTTCTTTTCACTTGCATACATCAGCAAAACTTGATTTATGAGTACATGGCTTTTGCAGGTACTTGCAACACCATTTGCGGTGTTAAACAACCATAAATAGCTCTGTCTCTGCCAGTGGATTTGTACAGTACTAGCCTTGTAACGGTCTAGTGTGGATACCAGTCCCAAAACATTTGAAAATGATTTCTAAGCTAGACGAAAGCATGTCAAGACCCCGAGATGACTTCATCACAGCTGCGGAGTGAAGATGTGTGAGTGTTTGTACAGTAGTTTTGTACGCCGCTCTCTTCTGCTTCAGGGATAAGATGAGTGTGCTGATGTAGCTGGAGTAGAACTTTGCCTCTAGTCAACAACACAGCTCTCTGTCTGCACTGGCCTCCACTCTCACCATTCTGACTAACAAAGGTAACGGGAAAAAAATTATTCAAGGAAATATTGTCTAACCAAATGCATTTGTTATGTATATTTTTATGGATTGTTCATTGTGTTTTTTAAAACCATCGAAATATATTTTGTGTGAGTAACTATGTATGTTCAAAAGATTTTCTTAAGTAAATCTCCATTTAAATGATTAAATAATTATTTGTGAAGTAATGAATTTGTGGTAATTATATTAGATGAATGATAATATTTGTTGCTTTAAAAGGAACGATAAAGACAATCAGCAGTGAAGCATGCAGTCACCTGATAAATTACTCATAGATTCAGAATAAAGCAAAATGTGCTTATATACACTGTCACAAAGATATTATCAGTGTTTTTACTTAAATACAGAATGCAGTTTTCAGCAAATTTTTCATCCATAAATAAATTATACGGTAACATTTATTTCAGTGTCCTTGCTGCATATCTTTCATGCACTTTTACCGGTAAATTATGCATAATTACATGCAGCTAACCCTAAACCAAACAGTAAATCTATAGTAAGTACCCTATAGTAAGTACATATTGTTAATTAATATTAGTATTTAAATAAGTAAAATAAAATGACACCTTAAAAAAATACCAATTATAATTTAATATAAAATCTTCTTTCACATTCCCTATAATAGCTTCGGTTCATGATGTGTCTTTAACTACTTTGCATTTAAATTAATCATTTAAGACAATTCACTTCTTGTTTGCATACATGTTTTTGTATATATATTTTTTAATACCTGCATGTAATTACAGCTGTTATTAATTTCTGTAATGACATCTATAATTACACTGTTGACCCTTCCCTTACCTCTTAACCCACCCTTAAACCTAACCATATTACTAAACTGACCCGTATCTCATCTCAATAGCAGCAAAAGTGTTTTGCAATACAACATGAACACAATAATCACATTGTACCAGACATTTGTGTTGTTGTTGTTGTTGTTGTTGTAAGTACATAGTAGTTAAAGTGTGACCATAGCATAGTAACAAATATCTCCTTGGTTGTGTCTTGAAACTACTCACAATGCAACAATTTATCAGTTATGGTATCGCTCGTGTGCATGGCAGGTCGAGACAACCTTTATCGGTGTAATGCATTCCCGTGGGAGAGAGAAGACCTTCGCCACAATCCTAACCTTTGGCACCAGGTGCACACAAAGGGCATCAATTTAGCTAAATGTTACCAATAAAAAGAGATGCATCTACTTATCTCATATATTACAAAAGAAAACTGCAATGACATTAGCAGCTAGATAATATTTGATGGATAAATATCATTCTGTTCAATGTAGTAAAATCACCAAATGAAGGCTGTCTGTAAAATGATGAAACTGTTTCTTATACAAATATGCAAGTTACAAATCGCTACTTTGCAAATTTGCTAAAATGTATGAATTATTATTATTAGCATTATTTTGATGAGAAAGACTATCTGCAAATGCTGTTAAATCTTGGAGGGAAAGATTCTGTATTTGTTAATGCTAATCAAAAATAAATCATATATTATTCTGTATTTAATGCATTTACACAATGTGGGCGACGAGCACAAAACGTGTCCATTATCTTATTATTAACCGGAGTGTGTTTATCAGTTGTGTATTCAGTACATTTTTTTTTTATTATTGTGCAATTTCTGTTTAATTGACATTACTGATTACTGTAATTGCATCATGTGTTTGTCTGTGTTTAGATTGTGAGAGGTTTTATAAGGCTGTCCTGTCCATACGCATTCAATAATAAATCTTTGCACATTTTCACAAACATCTTCAGGAATTTTGATTGATTTGTTTAAACAGATTGAGAAAAGCCTCGTCTTGTGCTAAGATTTTGCTTATTCGGCGAGGCTTTCAATGTGGGTGTCTTTTCATTGTGCGTGTGATTAACCGCATGGAGTTTGATTTATATATGTGCAATGTGTTTATTTAATTTATTCTAATATGCTGCTCAATATGAGCTATTTTCAAGCATCTTAAATAGATAAGGCTTTATCACTGAGGGAAGACATGAAAACAGTACGCCGTTTAGTGCGGAGTTGAGCTTCCCAGTGACTGCTAATAGGCTTTCACTAGAGCGCTTTAGCACTTTGAAGCCGAGGAGACTTAATGATCCCACAGAGTGCATTTCCATGCAGGGTAAAGCTGTTTCTCACACATTTTTTTGAACTCATCATTACTTTAGATGTATAGCCCCTTTCCCCGTAACACTTCTCCTGCATGTAATACAGCTTAAATATGTCCCTGGTATGCAAATAACACAGGCTCTTATACTCCTACATGGAAAAAAATGGAATGCCGTAACAGCTTTTTCTCCATTTCTCCTACTTCAGGCTATAAGCAAAAAAAATTTGGAATAATAATTTCAAATTCTGAGAGCAAAAATGTTTGACTGCCTTCCTCAAAGACATCTGTATATTTGCTCATCCTTGTTACATAAAAAAAAGATATAGGCCTAAAGAATTTACATAAGAATATACACACAAACACATTACTCTATCAGAACAATGATTTTTTTTGGTAAAACAGCTAATACTTATTATACGCATAAAATGTTAATATAATGTTGACAGTCGTTATATTAATATAACACACGATAGATAGATAGATAGATAGATAGATAGATAGATAGATAGATAGATAGATAGATAGATAGATAGATAGATAGATAGATAGATAGATAGATAGATAGATAGATAGATAGATAGATAGATAGAGAGATAGATAGATAGATAGATAGATAGATAGATAGATAGATAGATAGATAGATAGATAGATAGATAGACAACTTTAAGAAAGTATAGTGTAGGTGTGTGTGTATATCACTCTCAGAAAAAAAGGTACGAAAGCTGTCACTGTGGCGGTACACCTTTGTACCTAAAGAGTGCATTTAAGTCCCTCAAAAGTACATATTGGTACCAAACGTGTACATATTAGTACCTAAATGGTACATATTAGAATCCTTTTGAAGGGTACTGTCCCAGTGACAGCTTTTGTACCTTTTTTTTGAGAGTGTATAGAGAGAGAGAGAGAAAGAGAAAGAGAGAGAGAGAATTCTTTATTTTAGTATTAAATAGTATTCAATTATATATTAAATGTGTGTATTCTGAGACTGAAATCATCATCAACAACCACATTAGGTTGCAATCTCTCATGAAGGCAGTGATGAAGCATCGTAAAATTCCAGCGGAATTTTTGGCTTGTGAAATCTAACCTGTCAGTTTCCGTAGGGGAGATGCCTGGTCTTCGGTTGCCCAGCACATTTCATCAGGCGTCAGAATTACTGACATGCTATAGCTTAACTCATCAGCACCAACAGAGATCTTACTGAGAGATAAACACACATGGCTCCTGTGTTAAAGGACAGGTCTTTGATATGGACTTGACACTTTTCTTTCGTCAAGTGTAAAAATGAAGATGGGTTTGAGCATTTTACAGTTATTCAAACTTTAATGTCACTTTGAAATCAAAATTGATCATTCTTATTTATATGCAGTATCGCAGTATTTATTATAAATGATTTATCCATGCACATTATTATCATTATAATTTGTATGTGCCCTCAAAATATCAAAATAACTTCCCCTCCCTCTTGCAGCGACTTCTCTTCTTGTCACTCACATGAGATCACAGCAATAGCAAACCACAACCATCCAACCATCCAATCAATTAAAGAAAAAAAAAAAAGTCCCGCCCTACATTTTTTCTTGTTTGAGAAGCTGTTTCTCTCTGATATATGGCACAATTAACAAGAAAATTCCATTGCAACTTCCGTTTCATGCCGTCCTTAAATGGAATCAGTCTGCAATCTGTTAATAAGAAATATCTCAGCACAAATGCAGACTGTGGCAGTCAAAAAGATGAGTCATTTATTAATTGAAAAGCAATTAACACATTTCTTTCCCTGTCTACAAGGCACGCATACGATCACCACATTAATCAGATATAACATGTCATTCAGTTCTAACACTGTCACTCCATCCCTTACAATGACTTCTGGTTGTTATTTTAATATTATTGCTGATAAAACCTATTATTTGCCCATAACTTTCTCATCTTTCAGAAAGCCTCTGTGTCTTTTAACACAACACCTTCAAAGCTTTTCTCCTTCGTCTATTCCCAACTTATTTCTGGGAGCGCATTAGCATGTGTCTGAACTATGGCACTGCATACCTCCCCATCACTCTAATATATACATACACACAAGGGGGGAAAGAGGGGCCGCGGGGCACACACATGTGTGTCTTTTCTTTCTTTCTCCCTCTCTCTTTCTCTTTACTATCTCACTTTCTCAGGCTGGGGCACAGGGGACTTCTCTTAAACTCCAGCAGGAGGGACACCTGTTCACTCGCCCCCTGAAGACATGAGTTCAGTATTGCTCTGTCAATCTCTCAGCATCCTGGCTGTTGAACACATGGCAGCGGCTAACCGTTCACTGACTCATTGAGAATGGAATGACTGAGTAAAAACCTGAGCAGTTTAGACATGCTTTACAATTGAAAATGTACATTTGAAAAAGAACGAGAAAATAAACTGAATTACAAATTGCACTGTAAAAAGAGGGTTTCTTTGATAATTTGCGTTTCGTGTGGTAACATCTAAATTAATTGGGGTTTATTCAAGCCATGAATGTTTAATCTGACTAAATAAACTTGGCAAATCACAGTTTTTTATTCACTTTCATACTGTTTTCGGAACATTTTCAAAACTACAAAAATCCAAACTGATCACACTTGTAACACTACTAAATCACTCTTTCAAACCCTAATTTACTGTTATACACATTTTCTTCACAGCTTCAAAACACAATATCATGAGGTACATTTGGTTTAATCACTGAAACACGGTATGATTTAGTACTTATAACAACCCTTTAATTCAGTAAATAATGCAAGATATGTGTTTCAAATCAGCTTTGTTGCTGAATTAAAGATGTTAGAGTAATACAGGCCACTTTAGAAAATAAACCTACATTACCTAACTTAAGGAAATTACATCAATCCATAATGTTTGTAATATTATATGTGCAGTGTGTTATTAAAAGGTGTGATATGGTGTGAAGTGAAGAAATGACATGACTACAAGGTTTTGTGCTAGAACAGTTTGCTGCAAATACAGTTATGACTTTACCATATGACTGAATATACTATATACTATACTGTATACTATACTGTAGTTGTCTATACTGTAGTTGACACTTTCAGCGTGAGTTACGGTGATTTTGCATTCTCTACCATGTTAAGGCATCTGTTTACAGTATCATGTGGCATACTGTATGTAAAATGCCTGTATTTGATCCGATCTGTCTTCTAAAGCATCTCTGATCAATCTTATGGACAGACAGTCATTGATTGTTTCATCTCTCTATATATCTCTCTCTCTCTCACACACACACACACACACACACACACACACACACACACACACACACACACACACACACACACACACACACACACACACACACACACACACACACACACACACACACCACTCTCACACACACACACACACACACACACACACACACACACACACACACACACACACACACACACACACACACACACTTTGAACATCATATCAGAGATAAATCGCTACACTGTAACAAGAAATTTAGGTATACATTTTTTTATACACTGTGAAATCTAATAGTTGTTGTAACTATCACTTTTTAGTTAACTTTACTTAACGTCTAAACTTAATTGAAAAAAATCTAGTAATATTTGCATACTATTTCTTTGATGCCAAATTAAGATTAATGGTTTGAGTATTTTGTCATAAAAAGAGGGTTTGAGGTGAGGAAATTCTTAATAGAATTTTCATTTTAAATCTTGTCTCTATTTAGACCCTTCCCTTCCACCCCAAAAAATATAAATGCAACATAAAACCAAGAAAAAAGAAAGAAATTAAATAATAAAACTAAAAACAATTAAAAAATAATTATAGATTCATTGTTAGAAATTAACAGAATTTATAGAATTATATTATCGAATTCTCACTCATTTCCTCCACGTGTGCAGTTATCTTTTTCCTAGTTGCCTTCGTTCATTTTCCAAAGTTATTTTGAATGTTGAATTGTCAATACAACTGAAACATCTGAGAGAACATCTCGTAAGTTGACTTCAGAAATTTGTTCATTTCCTAAAATGGTTTTGTTGCACCATTATGGTGATCAGTGTCCCATTTGGCTGACAGCCTGGATCTTTATTTATATTACTACAACTCTCTTCCTATTGATGCAGTTATGCAACAAGAAATCAGTTATTTTTGGTTTCTAAGAAAAATAAGTAATAAGCTGTTTTTAAAAGGTGACCTAACTAAAAACTAATCTATATCTATGGAATCTATTCCAAAAGAAATCTACTGATGTACCAAATGCAACTGAGCGAGAAGAGATTCAGATGAAAAGTTTGATAGTAAAAGCATTATGAAAGGCAGTTACTGTGAATAAAATGTTTAAATAGATGAACTGTAATTTCTTTCTTTAAACATTTTTGATGTAACTGATTACTTTAGTTTTGCCAGCTTATTCGGGTTTACAGATTGCATCAGTTTCTTTCTTGAAAAAAACTATGATTTTAAACTCCCTTGCAAAAATAACACTTCTTGGAAAGCCAAAATTAGTTTTAACAAAATGATAACACATAAAACCCAACCTTATGAAAGTATGTTTTTTTTTCTACATTTCCCAACAATATTATGAAATGCAATGCCGTTTGAGGATTTCGACATGACGAACTCTGACTGCAAATTAAGTGCTTTGGAGAGAAGAGCTTTATAAAGACTTCAGCTGAATAACAGCAGAAGGACACAGGGGATTCTACTGCTAATTTAATGTAATATGAATTGCACAGTAGAAACAGACCATTTAAATTAATGCAACATCTGAGAAGCGCAAAGTGGGTGTACCTCATTTGCTATATAATTGCGTGCATTTGCCTCCATAATTCCCTGAATTGGTCATGCCATTTGTGGATCCAGCTGTTTTAATCACTCTCATTTGTTTAATTTGTTTGTCATATCCCTGGTCTGCACGTCCTCTCATGCATACAAAAGAGCGTTCAAAGGCAGCGCTTGATTCATGCAGTGGAATGTGGATAAAATCCAGATAACTTGTTTATTTTACAACATACCAGCAGTATGTTTACATTTGCAAATGACTTGCTTGCCAGTTCACAATGCTCAGCATCATTAAATAAGCACCACTCGACTGTGTCATACTGGTAGCAGTTTTGCACTTCTGTGTGCAGCCATGAAAAATAAAATAAAAAACTTGTTTAATTTACTGTAATTTGTTTGTAGTCATAAAATAGTAACCTCAATACCCTCATATGACTATTCAGACAGATATGAATGCACACAAAATACACTCACGGACAGTTGCATCATGAAGAGAATTTGCGCTGACACAATATGAGATAAAAGAAATGTGCTCTCATAAAACATCTTAATGTTACTTTTGACAATGTTAACATCGTTTTTTTTTTTTTTTTTTTTTTTTTTCATACCCATCACCGTTTATGATTTGGCCTCAGAGGTTTTCTCGACGCTCAAAGTGCAAACCTGACTTCCGTGACTTGAAGGGGTGAGAGGTGATAGCCTTTAGTGATACTCAAATAAACACTCTTGAAGTATTGTTCCACACAATGGACCTTTCGGCAGCCGTACGCCCCCAACAATTTCTGCTCCAGCCGTCGCGGGCTACATGCACATCTGCAGATCTATATATCACCATGCATTGCACACCCTAACATTCCACAGAGCGCAGCGCCGGCAGTGATTTGTGCTCTTCTCTCCTACCTTTTTTTTTATTATTATTAAATTTTCATCTGCAATCTGAATGTCCTCTTGACTAAAAGCACAGCCTTTTAAATCAATCTCACAACCCGACCGTAAACCTGAAGTGCATTATGAGGCTTACTGATGTTACAATGGCATCCGCTCACCTTCTTTTGCTCCCTCTGCACTTGGAACGCATATATATTGTCGTGCGCTAACAGATGGGCAATCTTGCAGCCAGAGATGCTTAAAAGTGTTTAATAAATGTAAAACAACCTATATAGTGTTGAAGAAAGGGGCCTAAAGCAGAACCAGCTGTCTGACCGTGGCAAGAGACCTTACAGAGGATCCAGGCCCATAAAGATGATGCCTAATACAGGCCAACACGTGGACCTTACTGATACGCAATACAGGGTCCTGTTGAATATTGGACAGTTTATGGGCTACAACATCATTCCTCTGGAAAAGTGGACTGAGGCCATACGTTGCTCTTGGCTAATTTATGACTTGATGGATTTTTTTTTCCCCTTTATATACTCTATCAGAGGAGAACAATAAAAGGAAGCAGGTGAGGTTGGAATGTAGAGCCTTTCATGTTTTTATCCCACTCCAGAGGCACACAGGCGTATTATGGTCTTAGAAGGTAATACATGAAAGTGTCTAACAAATTGTCAAATTAAGGATTGGTGTCATGACCCCTGGTGGTGTCTCTTTACAGCCATGAGCCTTTAAAACTGAACAGAGCAAAATTGAGAGCTAAATTTATGGAACGCAGAGGAAAAAGCTGTCTTCTTTCCTATCTATCTTTACTTTGTCTGTTTTTGCTCCGCCAATGAAAATAGTTCCAAACGCTACAGGAGAATCAGTACAACACACAGTAGTGATGCTTTATTATTATTACTAATATTATTTTTTTGCCATTGATTCAGATAGGATAGTTAGAAATTGGACAAGAAGCAAATTGGAGATGAGAAAGGATCGAGAGCCAAGATTCAAACTACCCTCTATGTCGAAGCACTTCCCATGAGGCTGACGATAGTGGTGTTTTGTTCCTGAATTTCAAATTATTTGAGTAAATGATTCAGTGATTCATTCAAGACAGTCACTTTTTGCATTCCTGAATGAATCTGTGTTTTTTAATAGATTGGTTGAGTGAGTGAATAATTTGATGACTCATTTGTAAACACAGTTGCTGAATCAGTGTTTTTTAATGAATAAGTCATTGAATGATTCAAATGACTGACTCAACATAAAGTCCCTTGTTACCACCAACTAACCATGTAACCTGCAGAAAGAGTCCCTGAAAAAAAATTTGTAAAAATAATCAACAGAGTGATACAAACAAGGAACGACTATACATTAAACATGGTTTCATTGGTCAATGAAAGGACCAGCTATCTCCAGGGCTTGAATGTGGAGACTCTTCCACTCTGGTTCCTCAGCTGTTTCCTGGTGTTTGCAATGAAGCTTAACTGGAAATGGCACATAGAAGGGCCCCTCCTCAGTTTAAGCTGTCTTAAATGCATTTTATATGACCTAATATTTCACCACACCAGGCCCATTTTCATCCTGAGATACAGTCCAGATAAGAGTGTGACAAATGTGCCAGACTCATGCCTCTGACTCTGGTATGTACACAACACTCTGCGGTTATGGCAGACTGATGGGGATAAGGAGAGAGAAAGAGAATAAAATGAAAGAGCAGGTGTGTTTGGTTAAGATCTACCTGTCAAGTGGGTGACACACACATTTAAATGAATCTCTTATCAGTACCTCAATGTCCCCACTCAAGAAACATTGGCAGACAGTATGTTAACATGGTTGGTTTAGTTTTGTCAAGAGCCCCCAATAGACAGTTATTGGCTTTACTGTCGACATTATAAGAATCCCAGATAGCCTGAATGGGACAACGTTATGTGTGTCTATCTATCTATCTATCTATCTATCTATCTATCTATCTATCTATCTATCTATCTATCTATCTATCTATCTATCTATCTATTCATCACTATCTATCTATATGAATACTGCACTGTAAGAATGTATCTATATGAATACTGCACTATAATTATTGTTGGTTTAACTTAAAAAAATAAGTTACCTGATTTCCTTAAAATTTTGAGTTAATTGAATTAAAAAATGTGAGTTAATACAATGCAAAGGAGATTGGTTTAATAAATACAAACTCAAAATACTCTTATCTGAACCACATTAATTATCGATGTTGATTTGACAGAAGTTGTGATAACAAATCATGAAAATAGCCTATTTCCTTAGTGTGATGAAGTGGGACATGTTTTTAACATATGATCCAGATCCATTTCACCTGTATTCATCTGACTTAATACATACACCCTACGCAAATGATTTACTGATGAATGACCTGCTATTAACAAACTAATAGGGCTAGCCTTCTACTGATTATAGCCTACTGTATCATCAACTATCTAAAGCTAACGTAGCCTATATCTATAGCACATTTGTGTATCTTTAATATATTGCAATCTTTTACAAATCTTTTACAAACAAGCTGTTGTTTATTCATTTTCCTCTTTCTTTTTTCTTGACATAACTGACAACAAAAGAAAAAAATACCGAAATGCTCAAAAGTCTAATAATCCTCCCAGTCATTCGAATCCCAGGAACAGCGCCAGGCGCGCGGTGATCAAATCCTGTGTTTCTACGGCAACAGAGGAGGAGTTTCCACTTCGACCCGTGACCGCATCAGCGGAAATGAGGAACTAGGAAGTCGAGTACAAGGCTGATGTGGAATACCACACATATTTGTTTAAGATGAATTAGTGTCGACTAAAGCAATTTATTCATTTCCATCCACCACAGATGTAGAGAATTGATGCCGGTTCGTTTAAGCAGTCATCCCACATGCAGTGGCGTCGCGAGCTGTGCTCGAGGAAAGATGCTTCAGAGGTAATTATCAGAGCTTTGTGCTGTATGTTTGACAGAAGCAGTAACTGTGGCTAATAATAAAACTAGCTGTAATGCTTCAGTGGTTTTGTACCATGTCTGATTGAATCACATAAGGGAAGACCGCGAAGTACTTGGTCAGTAACCAATTTAACCCATGAACACCAATTGTAAATTGAAATTTTAAGTTGTAAATCTATATGAAAAAAAAAAATCCTTAATGTAAAATTTCAGGTCTTTCTTGATTAAAAAAAAATGAATGTGACAGAACTGAACAAAGAACTTATTTGAAATTGCAGTTTTTTCTTATTTAATTTCATATACAGTATAAAACAACCTATTAATCTACATCATGAGCTATTTGTTTAGAATGACTTATATGTTAGTAGCCTATATGTAGGCTACTATATATCTTTTCTGAATGATAACGTTTCCTATACGTTTAACATTTGGTTGACAGGACAGGACATAGGGCAACTATTATTTTGGATGCAAGTAAATTTGATTACCACAATAAATTCATGTGCACAATGTAATAAAAAATACATATGAGAATAATATAGCCTATATATATATAAGTTTGAGATGCATAGTTAAAAAAAAAAATCTTTAAGCAATTTTAACTGTTTTTTTTGTATTGTTAAAGTCAATGTTTAAGTCAATATTTTAATTTTGATGTTATTCATATTGTAATATAAATTTAAGTTTGATATTTAATTTTCTGTTTTTTTTTTTTTTTTTGTCTTTTTAGGTGACCTGAGTTGGAGCAGGGTCAATGTGTGGAGTGTTTTGTAGACACGTATGTTAATAGACACAACGTTTGTAATTACAAATTATGTTCTTCCCACGCTGTTAAACATAACTTTCAACTTTAATCACCTCTTGGTCACTCATTTACTGTGATTAGAAGCTAAAAAAAAAATGCCACGGCCAAATTGAAGTAGCTACTACACTTTATCATTTCACACACCAAAATCCATAGTTTTACACTTGAAGTCATCATGTCATTGGGCGAACAGTCGCAGAAGTGGTTTCCAACTCATGTCCAAGCCACTGTTCTCCAAGCCACAGACCTGCAACCAAAGGGCAAGAATGGCACCAACGATGCCTACACCATCATCCAGCTGGGCAGAGAGAAGTACTCCACATCAGTGGCAGAGAAGACCCTCAGCCCGGTGTGGAAGGAAGAGGCTTCGTTTGAACTGCCAGGGCTGCTGATGGAGAGCAATCCAGAGGTTTATGAGCTGTGCCTCACAGTGATGCACAGGTCCCTGGTTGGATTGGATAAATTTCTGGGCCAAAAACTCATCAACTTAAATGAGATATTTGACAACAAGGAACGACGGAAAACTGAGTAAGTGGGCTATTTCATTCATTGTTGATGCCTGATCTTTAAACTTATTAACGCAAAAGCCACGTAGAACTATACAAACATATTCTTTCAAATGGAGCCTTTTCACATTTCCAGGGTTCTCAGAAGCGGATGTCTTCATAGTTGGGTAAACTTTTATAGTGGTGAATGGGAGACAACAGCAAGTATCATTTTTGTATTCCCATTTGCTCTAATGGCAAAAGAAAAAAAAAACATGAAAGCTTTTGCATGCTACTTTTGCCGTCCCTCTCTCAGCCGTTGTATTATAAATACTCTCGCAGCAGCGTTAATTTACTGCCAATGTAATAAAACAAACTATAGCATATATATTTATTACATTTTTTTTATTATTACGATGAAAAACTACTAGATGTTGATAAAGGTGGAGCCATCACAGTCCAGGAAAAGGGTCCATAAGCAGAAGTGCAACTAAAAAGAGGAACCTGATACTAAAGCTTTGTCCTCTTTTAGTATCACAGTGAAGTTAGTGACTATGAATGGTGTTTAAACAATGCACTTTAATGTTCCAATCCCAACGTGCAAATCTTTTTATGGTACCACAGTACCAGTGATCGTCACTACTGTATTTACACAATCTATATAATTCTTTTGAAATCACTCACTGGCCTTTTTTTCTCATTTAGATTTTTTTTTTTTTAACTAATTGTTTTTAATATTTGTAGGTCACATGTGATAGCTGTTGACTGATTACCTTTATCATAAGAGCAGACCTCAAGGTCTGGCTTTGAAATATCAGCCTACATAGACCCTAGTGCTTGTCTGCATTTTGAAGCCAATAGTACTCAAAGAATAACAGAATGAAAGGTTTTTAAATGGCCTGGGCTATTTTTAACTCCTGTAACTTTAACTCCACGCTGCTGACATTGAACTTTAGAGTAATTAGCCTATGTCTTTGTTTTTGAAACCTGTTGTCTGAGTTTTAAATGTCTTTGGACATGCCATTGCTGTTCAATACTATGGAAGGGCAACCATCTCATGTAGGCCATTTTGTTCTGGTATGCAACTCAGATAAAGGCCGTTTGACTTCTTTTAACGTCAGTTTTGAGTCACAATCCCATGGCGGATGAACCGGTTTAGTGAGGATGATTATCCTGCATGCTGTTATATTTTCCTTTCTTCTTGTCAGGCAGTGGTGACCGTATTCTCTTTAAAGAAACTTCATTTTATGTTCTTCTGTCTTCTGACTTCCTCCTTGTAACGAGGTTAGATGTTATGGGAAGAAGGAAGCAGGAACCGGCAAACATTCAAACAGATTTGAATGAAATAAATAAACAAATACAAAATTAAAGTAAAGACGGCAATCCCTCACAGTCGACTGCCGCCACACATAATAAAACAAAACACAACATAAATCCAGGCCTAGCCTCTCTCGATATTCAATGTCGTCGCTCCTAATTTTATGCTTCCGCTCCTCCGTGAGAGATACGAGACCGGTGCGTCTCACAGGTGTCGCTTATTAGCAATCACGCCACCGGCCTTGCCCGGTTCTCCCACGGCCCTCAGCCTCGTGCTGCTCGCCACACTCCTCTTTTATTTTCAGATGTGACATAGGCTACTTTCTGTAAATAAATGTCAAGACTAATTCATTAGTGCGTCTTAATATTTTCTGATTTTACTTATTTTAGGCATGTACAGACCAGTAATAGCTTATTTGAGTACTGAGAGAGAAACTGTTATGGCTGGTTGAAGTAGAAAAAGCAGTGCTGCATACCTCACGTTATTGAATGCAGAAAATGACAGAAATTACAAAATGTAGTTTTTAAAATATTACTATTTGCTTTTATCTACATGTAAGTTAGTTAAGTGTAAGTATGTTTTGCACTGGAGATCTGTTGATGATTGTAGGATTTAAAGTGATTGATTTAACTTCTCAATAAAAAATCTAAGTAGTGTAGGATTTTATTAACTGCAGTTATTGGCCATAATATGAAAAATAATGTTGCATTCCATTTGTCTTTCGGAAGTGGGAAAGTCCCGGTTTTAAAGGAACTTTTAAATGGAACACCCCCTCAAGTCAGAGTTGCAACTGGGAAACTCTGGGGAAGCGCAACAACCCTGACTTCTGAATTCAATATGGCTACTCTGCGCATCAACCATAGCAAATCAGTAGTAATATAAGTGCTTTTATATAGTGCTTTTCGAGGTACTCAAAGCACTTTACATATAGAAGGAGGAATCTCCTCCACCACCACCAATGTGCAGCATCCACCTGGATGATGCGACGGCAGCCATATTGCGCCAGAACACTCACCACACACTAGTAGCTTATTGGTGGCTTACTGAAGACACAGAGTGATGAAGTCAATCAGTATATATGGGGATGATTAGGAGGCCATGATGGACAGAGGCCAGTGGGCAAATTTGACCATAAATGGGATGGTCTAGCCTATGGAGGATTGTTCTTGTTGCCTAGCAACTGTTACAGCTTCCGTTGACGAGCGGAAGTAACGTTTGTACTGGACTTTTTAAAGTTATATCAAAGACTTTAGATATACTAATATATATATATATATATATATTTGTAAAGTTATTGCATCACTGTAGCTGCCCTTAGAAGCTCAGGTTGCAAAAATACAGTTCTTTTTTTCTCATGATTTGAGCGTTTGGAAACAAAATTTCAGACAGTTGTCACAGATTTCACTGGTGATTTCAAATATGAAATTTAATCATAAGCTTGGTGAACAGCTTTGTAGAATTTGATGTTCCCCATTCAAAGAGATAGGAGCTGTACTGCATGAAATAGCTGCCCGAGAGGCATTTCAAAGATGGCCACTATCTGAAATGACTTGCCTGAAAGAGACTTTGGTTATATTCAACTGTCTGAAAACAGTTAACAACCTTCCTAAATATGTTCACCGTTGTCCATTTCTGTACATATAATAAAGAGTATAAACTGTAAAAGTATATCAGGTCACTCCATGATAAGTAGTAACTATCTTAGTAAGATATGTCAACATTTGAACCTCTTTAAAGTTTTTTTTTTTACACATTTGTATCATTTTGATATTTGATTAAGTTGAAACCCAATACTTGCATTTAATAGTGTAATCCAGCAATTTCTCTAAAAATACTGTCGTCACCGGTGTGCAATGATTTCTGGGGTAGGGTAGGCCGTGAAGGATCCATCTGTTGAATCCTTCATTGCTTGGGAAATGATGCATTTCGAGGTCGCTTTTAAAGGAGATATGGGACAGCCTTCGTCGTGCCGCTCTGAAGCAATCGGCCTTCGAAGGATGCAGCCTCTGAATTGGGATGCAGCTATATTGTTTATTAACTACTTCCGTTTGTCGGTGTCTCAGCAAACTCAGTGGAGCACACAGTACTAACCAAATTCTATTTGTGGGCATGATACTTGGGATTATCTGTGCAAAAAAAAGCACAACTAAGGTTTGCTTGGATGCGTCCAGCTTAGTTTTTCATCTTAGTAGTCCATTTTAACTAGGGTGTGACATCATTCCCAGCTATGGCATCCCTCCTCCGAGGTAAATGGAACACAGCATAATTATTAGCTTATTGGTATCTGCTAGAATATTACTAATATTACTACTGAATATTACCTTACTCTCTTGGATGTTTCAACACTTCCTCCAAGCTTATAATTATTGTCGGTATGTCACAATCCGTGCCTGTATTTATTCAATGATACTATGGTGTCACACCCTTGGGAGGGAGATATGTACAGTAACTGATTGCTGAGATCATTTTTGATACTCGTGGCACAAATCACTCTACCAACCTTGCATCCCATTGACTCTCAGGGTTAGTAGTCCCCAATGACTCTGTTCATGCAAAGGTTTCCTACTAACTGACGCTAGGGTACAAGAGTCCGTTTCGACATTGGAGTCGACAGACCCTAATTATCGCACACCTGTGTTTGTTGATTGTACGCTGGTTCCCAGCGGCCCTCGCAGAGTGGGAGTATTGTGGTTCCAGGCAGAGGAAGATTTATCTTGGCCTTGACTCCCATGTGAAGAACAGGGGCTGGCTGGCTCTCCACATGCCCAGATCAGAGCTCCCTTACTGGGCCTGAGACCAGGTAAACCCTCTTCCCTCGGATCTACAAGCTCCCCAGTGTGTGGATGGTCTTGGAAAGAAACATAATCACCATTCACTAGCTGTGCCATGAAGGAAGAAGAGCACTCAGCAAGATGGCAGCCTTTGACGACCCCAGAGGGAACCGTGTCCCGATACTGAAGGAGTGTTTACAGTAGTGTTTGCATGAAAGAACTGTGTCTAGGGTGGAAGTGTCGAACTACATTTCTGCAGGGCTGGTTTATGAGTGTACAGAGTGTCTTTTTAATCAGTGCTGAGGTCAAAAAAGGGCCCAAACTATGTTTGTACAAAAATATTCAATCCCATTCAACACAGTCTATCAGGTTTTATTCCTTTTTCAGTTGAATATGGGTGCACAGATATAATACCGATAAACCAATAATTATTTTCATGTTAGTCCAAAATTAAAATTCTATAACATTTTGTCTTAATAAATTATCAAATACTAAAATCAGTCAATTTAAACACAAGTGAGTCTAGACATCGCACCATTATAATGTACAGTATGAAAAATGGATGGAAAAAATAGTTGTACTATCCAAAGGAATAACACAAAATATAGAACGATTACAACTTTCCCACCTCAAAAATGTCTAATAATAAATTTACATAAGAAAATTACTTAAATTATACAGTTAATCTGTATCTGTTATTGTTTAAAAAAATCTCACATCATAATTTGTTCACAATCATTAATTATTTGTTAAATTGTGTAAAGTGTAAATTGTGTAATTATTAGTGTTTTTAATAATTAACTTTCTGGGCATTAAATGATGGCAAAAGGGCATCTAAAAAAATAGGGAAAATGAGCATGCACAATAAATAATAAATATACAATATCGGCCTACAAATATCCAACATTGACTAATAAAAAAATCTCTAACATCTTTTGAAATATGCTTTACCACAGTATGTTTGCCTATGCAGGTGTAAGATGATGTATTGCATAATTCACCCATTGAACACTCTGGCCAAATCTCTGTCTAGTATTGTACCTACATTAAGTGTTCACGATGATCATTTCTAAATGAATGATCCTGCTCCAAGTGTCTTATATCGCAGGAGCATCACGCAGCTCTGCTGAAATATTGTCCATTTCATAATCTCCAAATACCGGTGTGAGCATCAATGAACAAAGGCCAGATTTGTGCAAATGCCACCTCCTTTTCACACAGTTACAGCATCAATCACATTACTTCCAGCAGAAAAAAGAGCAAGAGGTTAAATAAACAGGAGCCGGGGAATGGCCTAGATGGTGGCGTATTACTTCACATTCTTTATGTGGCCCAAACCTTTGCAGTTACCAGGGAATTATGTTTATCCCTGCTATAATATGCGTTCTCAGGAAGGGGGAAGGCTTTCAAATTCACTAAATGGACTATGCTGTGGATTTTTGTGAAGTGAAATTGGGTTTCTGGCCAGACAAACACATTGCCCCCATGTCGTTTTTGTATGAATTATACATACAGAGCAAAGCCTGAAAGAGAGTCTTACCACCAGGGGGGTTTCACAGAAAAGGAGAAGTGAAAGAGTGTGTGGTTTTCTGCTCTTTGTTTTTATCAAGCTGTGAAGTACACTAGAACATCTGCAAATTACTGGCGCATGTAACACCAGCCTAGCTGTTTCCAATAACACCTAAGAGGCCAACCATGCATGTGACACAACGATAAAAAAAAAAAAAAAATCTAGTACAACTAGTCACCTCCACTAATTGAGTTTTTGGATGAATAGTGTTGTGTTAGCTGGATAGATTTTTTTTTTTTTTTTTTTTTGTCATTTACCCCGTTTAAACATTTTTTATGGATAATGTGAAATACTTTCTGCCGTTTTGAAGTATAAACAATAATGAATATTCATAAGAAATCTTTCTTTAAAAACTAATTGTTATAAATATTTCAAACATTACATCATATATTGATAAGAAGAGCATGATTGAATATGCACATGTAACCGGTCCTACTCAACTCGCTCCGAGTGGAATTTGAACCGTGGTCTCTGACGTGGGAGGCGAGCACGCTAACAAAGTCGCTAAAGACTGCAGCCGCATGTGTGCCTCTTGAGGACAGGCGACTGAGGTTTACATGCACAGCTCTTACTGGCCTACGTCCATTACACTTACTCCCCTAAACCTCACTCCCATCTGAGTCAGGGCACAAAATGTAACCGGTCCTACTCGACCTGCTCCGAGCGGGATTCGAACCGGGGTCTCTGGCGTGAGAGGTGGACGCGCTAACAAGAACAATAAAGACCGCAGCCGCTAGCATCAGTCGCTAACACGCCTCTTTAGACCAGGGGAGTGAGGTTTACATACACAGCTCTCACTGGCCTTTGTCTGTTACACATAGCCCAGTCCAAAGTAACATAGTGTATCTACTCTGTCAGTTAATTTGTCTTTTTTCAATGTTTTCTGTATTTCAGACAATTTTATTTATAACATTTAGCCATATGCCTCATACTTCCTGTCTCTCTCTTGTCAGCTGGTACAATCTAGACTCACGGCCAGGTAAGAAGAGGAAAGACAGGGGCAAGATTCAAGTTAGCATCCAGTTCATGCGGAACAACATGACTGCCAGCATGTTCGATTTGTCGATGCGAGACAAACCCAGATCGCCGTTCTCCAAGCTCAAGGAAAAGATGAAGGGTCGCAAGCACGACGGTGCCTTTTCAGACACATCTTCTGCCATCCTTCCACGCTCAGGACGGAGCGAGACTGATTCTCTGCCAGACCAGCACCCGCACCCTCAGGCTGCACCTGAACTCAAGCCAAAACGCTCGCTGCTCACTGGGACGCAGAAACTTTCTGCTGCTCACTCCATGTCTGATCTGATAGGAACTCACTTCAGGCCTAAACTCGACTCTATGAACTCAATTGAGGAGAAAGGTGAGGACATAGAGTACATGGTCTGCTCAAATAGTTCACTGTGCTCAGTACAGCAATTTTATTCTTTTATATTTTCTTTTTTCATGTGTTTAATTATTGTGTGATATTAGCAGCAAAAGGTATTCCGTGACTCTGTAAAAGGTAAGGGTAAAGGTAACTCTGTGACCAACAAAAGTTTATGATTCTTAAACGTATTGTTCACCTTCACAAATGAACAACCAGTGTAAACAAGTGAAAAGCTAAACATAGTCTTAAAATGAACTTTAGTATAGCCACTAGACTTTTACATCACCATCACTAAGCTTCTGACAACTCTTTCTGTCTTTATTTAAAAAAAAAATATTTACACTGAAAGTTTGAGTTAGAAATTTGAATAGTTTGCAAGAGCAGGATTATAAACACAGTAAGGCTGTAAAAGCGGACTAGTAAGTAGATGAGATTACCTGTTCAGTGTGTTGTTTAATGTCCCGACAACTTCTGTAGTCCCATTTAGCCACTTGTTAGCAACCGCCTTTTGCTTAAAAAAAAATCACAAGGGGTATTACTTATGTATTTTACGTCGTAGAACAAAACGTGAACATTTCTTGAGCTTGTTCTCCACAGACCTAATTTCATGCGTTTAACCAAAGTGCTAAAATACTAAATTGTTTTTGGGTTTTGGACTACACAAATATGTAATCCCAGCTGCACTTTATGGAGAAATGCTAAAGAAAACATTGTCTTTCTCATCCGTAGGGGGCGCTGCCTCTCACCGACACTCTCAGAGCGATGGATATGGTGTCCCAAACAGCGACGTGCCATGTGACCCCTTTTCCGACATCGGAGACAACATGCCCCAGAAGTTCGCCACTCTCCCTCGCAACCACAATCCCTTCGAGGGAGATCAGGGGATGATGTGGGGGGCAGAGAAGAGAGAGAAGAAGGAGAAGGTCAGTCTTCTGGGCAGAGTGACTGGGAAGAAGGAAGGAAAGAAAGTGGCCACTGGAGCACGGACCGGAAGCTCTGGAGACCTGCGATCTCCAAACCCCTTTACCAGTGAAACCTCAAGTGAAACCAACCCTTTCATCTCACATTACAGATCCAGGTACAATTTGTTTTTAGCCATTTTGTTTTTGTCTTAAATTTGTTTATCAAGCTTTCATTATAGTTACTTGAGGTCAAATGCCATTAGTATCTTTTTTGACACCATACTGTTCAATGAGGAAAACTAAATAGATTCAAATTAATTAAAATTAATAATCAAATAAATATGTAAGTATTATATGTAGTGCTATAATTTATGATAGTATTATAGATTATATTAAAATAATTACTTCCAGTACATTCCCAACTTCTGCTCTTTTGTCAGGAGAGATAGGTGAGGACAGTCAAGCACTTAATGTTTATCAGAGAAAGTCTGTCATTAGGAAGACCTTATCGATGTCATTAGGCCCAACAGGGGCCTGACCAAGTCACAGTAATGAGATCTGAATGAGAGATAGACCATTCAATTAACAATTTATCTGCCCGTAGCCTACCAGGCCGCTCATCCTCTCAGATTACTCTCGCATCTTAAATCAGAGGTCTTCCAGGGGTCACAGGTTAGCTGAAAAGACATTTAACAAACATGCTTAATGTTGTCTAGTGTACAAAGATATCTGTGATCTTTCCAACCTTATACATTAACTGACTTTTTACAACCAGCATCCTTAATGTATCCCATCCATTCACAAGTTTTTATCATTAAAGGATCGGACTATTACTCATAACTGTACTCCCATGTAAGTTTAAAGTCAGTTTATTTTCCTGCAAGTTGCAATGGTGTTTGACTGTTGTGGCATGGGTGGAAAAAATGTGTCAACTGGTTAAATTTCCTAATTTCCTGTTATGTTTTTTTTTTTAATCATAAGGGGGAAGGGGGGAGGGAGGGGGGGGGGGGTTTCTTGAGTGCACCTATGATGCTATATTAAAGGTTCCTAATTTTGTGTTGGATGTCTCCTACAATAGGTTTACATGTATCCAAGGTCAAAAACACTGATTTTCTCATAATATAGTTTGCAGAATCACCTCTTATCTCACAGTGTCTGAAACGGCTTGATCAATGATCCAGTCTCTCTACTCTCCTCCTTTCTGAGAGCATACTCTGCTCTGATTGGTCAGATGGCCCAGCCTGTTGTGATTGGTCTATAGCTTACAACATGTGTCAGAAACAAAACGTCCATTACCATATCTGAATTTCAGATTCTATACACAGTGATACAAACAGTAATGGTGGTGTCGGATTTACTGTCAGTTTTCATCCTTGAAATTCAGAAAACAGATGCATTTGTTTCCACAAAAGCAGAACAACTTTTTTCAACTATAATAATAAGAAAAGTTTCTTGAGCACCAAATCAGCATATTAGAATGATTTCTCAAGGATCATTTGACACCGAAGACTAGAGTAATGTTGCTGGAAATTCAAAGTTTATGTTTATATATATATAGATAGATAGATAGATATAGATATAGATAAAAAAAAAAATCTAAAAACATTAAAAAAAAAATCTTACTGACCCTAAGCTTTTAAATGTTTAAAGCAAATAAGGAAATTAAGACATACACCGTTACTGTGATATAAAATTGCTCATACTGTGATATACGATTTTGGTCGTACCGCCCACCCCAACTGTGCGAGCCGTAACTTACTGTTGCAGCCAGTAAGTTACGGCTCGCACAGTTGGGGTGGGCGGTACGACCAAAAGCCTTTGTTGTGGTTAGTGACCAAATGTTAGGAAATGAAAAGTAGACTGGCTGTTTGCGTGTGAGGGGGCGTCAAACCATTTCCTGACCCCCTGTTTGTTACTTCATAAAGGTCAACTCAAAAATGATATCGAACTTTTGCTGGCAAGTGGCAGTCGCGCTAAAGGATTTGATGTGTTTTATGACAGTACTTGTTGGTGTTGAGCAAGATTTCACCTGTATTGATAGGTCAGAACGGTAAATAAAGGACTTTCTTGTAAGATAAAAAAGGCAGGTAACACTTTAGTTGAGGGTCCAATTCTCACTATTAACTAGTTGCTTATTAGCATGCATATTACCAGGTGTTTTGGAACACAATTTACACATTTATTGGAGTAAAATTTGATCTCTGACATTTTTCTTTTTTTTTCCTGTTTAACAGTGACAACATGAGAAATCCCACTAGTAATGAGGACCTTACTCAGAGATTCAAAAACTCTCCAGAGAAGAAGCATGGCATGAAATATGCAAGAGAACAGGTAAGTTCATTCAAAAGAAATATTGCACACTCCATTTCTTTTATGCTTTACACTATTGTCATACATATAAAGTTTAATTACATGTGACCACATTAAATGTAAGAATATTATTTTCTATTTCTACGCATTGGTAAACAAGGGTGAATTTTCACGTTGTCACTGTCCAGTCTGTCCAGACACAGCTTGACCACATTTCTCACAAGTTTTCCAAACTTGCCCAAAGTTTTAATTGGTCATTTATTGCAGCCCTATTATACATGGAAGTTGATGATGCTGATCTCTGACTGAGTATCACTTGTGGCGCTCTGCTTGGAGGCCCATTTATCTAATTAACAGCTGAAATGGGTGGGCATCGTCTGTGATCTGCATGTAATTTGAAGTAGTGTGATGTTATTAGTGCGCTTCCATTTCGTTCGTGAACCATCTTGGACAGTATGTTCTCTCACTCAATAATTGGAAATCTAATCATTAATAATACGCAATTTGTCACTGGTCTAATTTTACACTGTAGGTCAAACCACGGTCAGTGTTAAATGTGGAAAGGAGCCCTCTCTCACTTTGTCATAATTATACTGATTGTGATCGCCATCATGTCCAGCGCAGAGTAACGCGACGTTTGCTTGTCTGCTGTGTGAGAATAGCTGCTGAAGTGATGTTGAAACTGGAGACGCGTTGCTGAAAATGGCTTTCCTCACCCATTTTTGAGGTTATGTTAACACTGCATCCGTGAAATAGTGTCTCTGGCACTCTAAGGCCTTAATTAAAGGATGGGGGGTGTGGGGCGGGAGAGTCGGCCGAGGCATTTCAAAGGACTTGGAGTTTTAGATTTTCAACGCAAAGGCCCTCATTAGTGCCCATAATGAGACAACTGAAGAATGCCAAGTGGAAGTCTTATCTCTCCCACACTCCTGATTGCCTAAATCTGCTCATCAGCTGCTTGCCAGTTCATGGTCATTTCCTGGGCTCTTTTCCTGCACCCACTTGCTTGTGCCCTGGTGTTTTTGCAATTCACGCAGCATCTCTTTCTCTGAATCTTCCTTTGATTCAGTGTTTGCTTTTCTGTATGTGCCAGAAAGTGTTGTTTTGGCCTGCATTGTCTGTTGACCTGCATTACCAAACATTCAACTCAACAAGCACACCTAAAAATGTTTGAATTTTATTGCATGCAAGTGGCATCAAACAAATAATGAACCTGCTATGAAATAATTACGACTTTTAGTGGATGTATAAGTTCACCACATAGTTCATCACATTAACTAAATATTCCACTACCAGAAACAATAAAGCATCCAAATTATTTTTGCCTTAATTCTGAGTGATATATCTTTCTTTTTATTTCCTTGTTTCTTTCTTTTTTTTTTTTTTTACAGTCGATTCATTCTGCAAATGTTTTTCTTGGAAAGTGTGCCTTTTTTAACTGTACTTTGTGTACTTTTTCCCTTTAAAATAAATGCTACTTGGTTTTCTATTTTGTTATCTAATGCAATGACATTCACATTTTGATTTACGCGTCTAGATGCTTTTTAGGGCCACTGTATTTTTGCATTAGTTTCTAGAATGGCAGTTTTATGGAGTCAAATTTGTTCTGCTGTTTCCTCAGGGAAAAAGAGAAGGAATGTTTTGTTTTCATTACCGTAATCTAAGGAGGATAATCATAATCAAAGTGTCACATGTATAAACATCTGTCCGATATGGTGGATCAAGTTCAAACCCAGAAGCAGTTCAGACTCTGAGGCTTCAGGTTAAAAGTGTAGAGGCTTGTTCCTGCATATTATTATTTCATAACAAGTGCAATGTATTAGTCTTACATTTAATATTATACATACTATAAACACAGATCATTTATACAGGTTTTAATATTTTAATTATATTTATCATCACACATGGCTACCCATAAAATAATCAAATGTGTTTAATTCACTTTTCAAAATTTAAGGCTGTAAAAAGTGTTATATTGTTTGTGGAGGTTTTAAATTTGAGAAAGTAAATTTAATTTTCACTTTAACTACTCTAATAGCCAAATGTGAGGCAATTTTGGTGCATATGAATAAATGTGGTGAAAATATTTTATGAAGGAAAATCAAACGTTTGAGGAAATGTATTGATTATTTAAACTAGAATTATACTGTATTCTACTCATTAAACATTTTATGATTTTGAAACTTTTTCTGTACTTACTGTAGTATGTCACCTAGTCCTAATCTACGTAATCTTGTAATTCAGACTTTTTTCTCACAATTGCGATAAATAAACTTGCAATTGTAAAAGAAAGTCAGAATTGCGAGAAATAGTTAGAATCGCAATTCTGACTTTTTTCTCGCAATTCGAAATTTATATTTCGCAATTCTTTTCTTGCAATTCTGACTTTTTTTCTAGCAATTGCAAGTTGTAAAGTCAGAATTGCAGGATATAAACTCACAATTGCGAGGAGTAGCCTAAAGTCAGAATCGCAAATCTGACTTTATAACATGCAACTGCAACTTTATATTGCGCAATTCTTAGAAAAAAAATCTGAATTGCGAGATAAAAAGTCTGAATTGTAAGATTAAAGAATGCAATTACCTTTTTTTTTTTTTCAGTGGCGGAAACAAGCTTCCATACTAATCACCATTGAACTAACCAAAGCAATGTTATTTAAAACGTCCCAGTTAAAACCTTTAGGCTATTTAATGACCTAATATATTCATTTATTATAATAATTTGCATCAAAAATCTATCTAGGGCGTAAATTTAATTTCTTTAAACACCCAGATAACCTTATCAGAGTAGATTTGGTACGAGTACTTCATTTCTGGAGCTATTTGGATTGTTTGGTAATTAGATGAATTACAGGTCTGTGTCCTGTTGTGTTGATGTTGATTTTGGGTGGCAGTTTTATTTTAATTATCTAAGCATCAGTAATTAAGCAGGACTTAGAGACATTGACTCATATTTTGACAACAGTGAAATGGATAAGCTCTTTGAGAGATTTTATCAACTGACTGCATTTAGTGCTTGTTTTCACCTTGACAGCAAAAAGTGTGAATTTGTCAGATGCATGATAGCAGATGAGCCAATGTTTCTAAATTGCTGGTCCCTCAATATCATGGTTAAGTCAGATGCAGACACTTCTCATGTCAACACATGATCACTCTGCTTCAGAGAACTGAGGCTTGAACGTTTAGAGCAACACCTTTAATAAAAGCTCATTTATCAAGTGAGTTCTGTTTTGAAGGAAACATTAACATGTTTATTTCACTCTTTTACACTTTTTTTGCCTAGTTTACTTTGTCCAGCTACTACTGTATATGGCATTATTGCTTATACACTTGTCCGTTTACAAACCAATGTGAATTGTTTAAATTAACATATTGTTTCATGTTGGAAATTTAGCAAAAATATCAAATTATAGGTCATAGAACTTTTTGAATTCTCAGCATTCTATGAGCAATCAAGAAGAATTTTCTAAATTATTTAATACATGGTACATTTAACAATCATATATCATCTGTTCTTCCTCTCGCATAGGAGCCTGCACATCTGCATGCGAATATGGCGGCCTACAGCAATCTCTCCTTTGAGGAAGTTGTGCAAGAGCTCATCAAGCAGAAAGAGGTGGTAAGAAAGAAAGATGCTCATATTCGGGAGCTGGAGGACTACATTGATAACCTGCTGGTCAGGGTAATGGAAGAGACGCCCAGCATCCTGAGAACACCCTACGAGCCCAAGAGAAAAGCTGGGAAGATCTCAAAGAAGTAAAAGATCTCGGAAGCGTATTGTAACTTAAGATTTCTGGCAAAATATATATTTCTTATATAAGGATACTGCAATGTTGGTAACTTGTGACAGAACGCAAGTGTATTCTTTCACACACGGACACCTTTCATGTCATTCAGTTACTCTAGGTTTGCAAGAACAACCGGATATATTGTGAAGAGAGACGGGCACTAAATGTGGAGATGCCAAATGGCCTTTTTCGATTTTTCCATAACTTTATTTAGATTTTTTTTTTTTTTTTTTAAGAATCCTGTGAGCTGTTCACTGATACTTGTGAATGGAAACATTTTTGAAAATATTCACAAGCTGCCATTTATAGTTTAGAGCGGCGTTTTCGTGCGAGGAGACCAATGTTATGTTCGTACCGAAAATAACTGTGTTTGTTGACTTTTTCTTTGAATTCAGTCAGTATAACATAATTCAGCACTTAATACTCTTAGTAGTACTGTGTTTTGTAGTTATCACTGGGATGGACTATCCATATGAGGCCTTTGCTGTGATTGAATTCAGTGAATTTGCTGTGACTGAATTCACACTGCAAAAGCTGTACCAGATCAATGTACACGTTTGTCCTACACACATATGTGGTGAGGCAAGGAAACACTTGGATTGATGGCACCACGTGACATAGAAGTGAATGTTTACTGGATGGCGGATTGGTTTACTGAACAACCAGGTTGGGTTTGACAGGGTAACTCTCCTATCGCTCTTGATGGTGTTTACACTGTAGACAAAGAGTGATCAGACTCTTGATATTGGCATGTGTTTGGGGCCATATTGGTACGTTAGTTGCAGAATGTTGGTAATGAAACTTTTTGGTACTTTTTCAGAGCATACGTCTATGAAATAATAGACTGGTACACTACTAATTATTTATTTTGAGCTTGATTGTAATGAGCAAAATGTGTATGTGAATAACACTGTTCACTTTACAAGCAACTTTACTAACACAAGGCCAAGAAACAAACTGCCTCTGATGTATAGTGGCAACGGAAGTGTAGAAATGAGCATCCAGTCTCCAAAGACTTTATTCTGAGTGTCATACTGTTGCACTGATGCTCCATATCTTCAGTATACTGCAGGACTGTCAAAACCTGTGGACTGCCTACAGTTGACTACACCAAAGTGTTGACGGTTTCTGATTAAACTTAAGTTAAGCCAGTCAAGTCGGTCAGTCAATCGAGCAATTAACTTCTTTTAGCTATTTGAACTTAATTTCTAACATTAACAGAGCAAGTCTAGCCCATTCAAAATTGAAACCACAGCAAATAACTGATTCATTTGGGAAGTCTGAATAAGTCTTTAGTTCAAAAGGCCTCTTTATACAAACATTTCTGTCGGTTTGATTTATTACAATGTAAAGCATGTTTCTTACAAAACAATTATGAGCAATGTTGTGAAAACCTTGCTAAAGAACAGTTGTTTACAGATTGCTTTATAGTTTCAAGGCAGTATTTTGACATTGTACTACTTTTTTGGTGAGAAAATGACATTGGCTTTAGGTCTTGGTAACTGAGCATCTTTTTTTGCACCTTAGGCTGATAAGCTGGCCTGGAGCATCTGTGTAGTGACATACTGTACAACAGTGGTGCATGTGTGCACCAGATACTAAATAATGTACATTTGAGAAAACTAGAATGATAAATTTAGTTTAACTGTAAAATAACCGGTTTTAATATAGCCCTTCATGTGAAGAACGAAACTGATACAGGGCAATTCTTTAGGCCATAATAAAGACCCCTTTTTATGTTTATTTGATGAAAACACAATAGTGTATACTCTCTGTATATAGCTCTGCAGAAAGCTTCCCAGATGTAGTTTTTCTTATTAACATGGTAAAACACTGTGCTGGTTATTTGTGCTGGAAAGGAAGTCACATCATCTACTACATTGGGTCACAATGAGCAAGCGTTGTATTCAAGTTATAAATGATTGTATTGTTTTGTTTTGTTTACTTACACTTT
The DNA here is from genome assembly GCF_964197995.2 of Scardinius erythrophthalmus. Classification (NCBI taxonomy): domain Eukaryota; kingdom Metazoa; phylum Chordata; class Actinopteri; order Cypriniformes; family Leuciscidae; genus Scardinius; species Scardinius erythrophthalmus. The sequence continues at coordinate 26,713,217 of NC_138241.1, forward strand.
AATATGTATTTGGAGAGGTTTACATGTGTGTAGTTGACGATTCACGTTAAAAGCATTCAGTGCCACTTGCAGTGTTACACAGTGCTGACATTAAAACCCTAGTTTAATGCCCTATGTTTTTTTTTTAATGATTTCAGTTAATAGGTTTATGCAAGAAGTTGGTCTTTAGTTAATTTTTTTTTCTTTCTCAATATAGTTTTCTGTACATGCTAAATTTTTAACCTTTTTAATATGCATAAACGTGTTAACGTGTTTATTTACAAATTTCACAAATATGTTATAATACGCTGGGCTTAATTACGTTTTTATTTATGATTTTTTCAGCATTATATTAGTCACCGGCCAAAAATGTTCCAGTGAATGTGATTCAGTTCAGGAAAGTTATTAGCTGAAGAGTAAAGTTTGTTATAATACAGTTTGCTTTCACTAACTCACCATCTCAGCTTATCCTTTTTTTATTTTATTTTTTTTTTTTTATCTGGACTTCTATGCATTACATGCTTTAATTTTCTTCTCGAGCTTTCGATCAAATAAGGTTCAAAACTTAAGATTTGCTGTAGATCATATTGTTGGGCAGTTACGATGTGTTGCCTCCCATGAACGGTACGCATTGTATTTTTCTCACATTCAGCCGAGCACTTTCCTTCTCCTCTCCATTTTGTCTCATTGAACTGGAACTGCTATGCATCTCTCTCCAGAGCAAATCTGTGTGGTACTCTGAATGTATTTTGACCAATCAGCAATGTCTGTAATCACACAAACAGTGTTGATCAGCCAGTGTAGATATTATCTAGCACTTCTTTTATCACTTTTTACAGTATACACAGCTGAAATGATAATTATACATTGTTTGCCTTCACTCATATTTACAGAATAATGGTTGACACATTGTATATGGTTTCACTGTGGTTGATTATCAAGAAGACACATTTGTTTTTTTAATAAGTACTTTTTTTTTGTTTTATTCATTGATTTAATTGTCTAAATGTTTAGACTTCCTTGTGTTTTTTTTTCTGATTCTCTCATGGCTGTTGATCTTTGATTTTAATCTTTTCATTGTTTTTTATTTAGCTATGTTTATAGCTACTTAAAGCTTAATGTGTTAAGGTTATCATGTTTTTGTACTGTATGCTGCTATTTTCCTGCAATTTCCCAACAGATGGTTAAGGGTGAATTTACGTAACTTTGTTGAGACTTGAAAAATCTGAGTTAAAAAAAAAGATTATATTTGTGATTTTAGCAAAGGATAGTAGCAAGACAAACGTGAAATTAAAACATATGAAAGCCACAGTGTCTACACAAAGTTAAAATAGAAAATAATATTTGAATATCAATTTTTTTCTTTTCCATTTGGTGTCTTATATACATTAAATCTCTGGTGCTGCAATCATATCTAATAAGTTACCAGTTTTTCAGTATTCCGCATCATATATGTTTCCATTTGATGTAAACTACTTTCTACTCAGACACTCCTTCCTTTAAAATACTAAAAAACTTGAATTTCCAATAGTGTGTAAATAACACTACTTAGAATATAGAATTTTACCCTAGGAATTTGCTTCTGGTTTCAGAAAAATCATAGGCAAGTTGGGAACTTTTCTCAACGAGACACTTTCCTGTTGGGTGGTTAAACATTTTGCGTAGATGTAGTTATTGATGATTCATCCAGAAGTAACATGTCTGTCTTTGCATTCTTGGCATGCGGCATGAATGAGTGTAGAAGAGAGAGCTGAGTGTATTGTCTATGTGACTACCGTACAAAAGGGGGAAAATTACGGTACAGCCCATTTCAATAAATCTCCTGTACTTCATGACGTGTCTTTCATTGCTTTGATATACGTGTAAAAGCTTGTAGAACAACGTATTTTCACGTTCCAAGCTTGGTAAACTCAAATATTGCTCTTCACCACAAAAGCATCAGTCTGCATTCAGCATTCAGTGTGTATCTTTATTTCGATGTACTGCAAGCCACTGGTGTCCACATCAACATATCCGTTAATGAAAATTCATTAGGCTTTGCAATTATCTCTCCAAGCTGAGGGATTTTAGCTTTCTATTTGCATTACACTGCGAACCTCACGGATGTTGTTTCTTTCAGGGAAATTAATGGGAAGGAAATTCTCATGCCCGCCCAAACAAATAAAATAGCCTCTTTAGTGACAAGGTAGCTTGTTAAACTTCTCACCTCATTTGTTTACGAGTAACAGGAGTGTGTGTATGTGAACGGCTGCATGTACAAGTGCCACTCAAGCTGTTTACCATCTCCTCCTTCTGAGGAGCAGTATCATTGCTCTTCATTCACAAGACCGGCCCCTTTACAATCAGCCCAGGGTCCTCCACGTCTCCGATTTGGATGAAAATGGAGCTTTTTCAGACGCAATGAGATGTAGATGAACAGAATTCCCCATTGAAACAGAACGCTTCTCAAAGCAAGGATTTCCAGTAGTTCATTCAGTAAGAAACAATGTGCTGTGCCAGACAGATGCTTAAAAGTATTCAGAGAGCTTTTTCGTTCACTAGCTGTTTAGTTTTGTTTATAAGGTTTACAGGCGAATAGGAAACCACTAAAGTGTAGTCCATAAGTCTGGCCGAAAAAATAAAATAATGCATTCATTCTTTTATTTAAGTTTATTTGTTAAATGTAATGACCTTTGCTGAGTATTTAAACAGGTTAAAAGTCTAACACAGCTAAGATATAACATAAATATGTAAATGTGTGAATTTTCAAAGTTTGTGGGGGGATATATTTCCATTCTTGCTTAATGATTCCACAATCTATATATAAATCTTTTTTTCACACGTTTCTATGGTATGCTGGAAAACAATGATGTGCATGTTTAAATGTGAATTAAGTGTCCAAATACTTCCTGGGGTCATTGTAAATGTTCCACTTTGTACCACTAAAGTTAATGATTATGCAGCATTAGACACAGATGGTGGAAGGTGTAATGTTTAATGAGGTGCACTGTGGATCATTTTAGACTGGTAATACATTAATTACCCTTTTTGAAGGACGTCTAAAAGCCAGTAGTTACATTCATTACAGCATAATGTTTTTCCCCTCTGAATCAGAAATGTGATCCTCTTTTGGTCAAGTCAAGTGTATATTGTATTCTGATGTCGGCCAGCAATATGCAACATAATCCTAAAAAATACACGAGGAGCATCTTTTTATGCTAACTTTTCATGAATAAGCAATGACTAACGCTGTAGATGTCCTGGCGTAGGTTTACGTCTCATTTTCATCTGCTCTAATTGGAACAATAACTTCAACACATTCATTGCGAGATACTGTTTCGTTCTGTGTAGTGTCCAGTGGACGTGGCACGCGTCACATCCCTTTCGATCTGAAGCCCATAAGGACAGGGTTTTATATGATACGTGGTAGCACCTGCTTGTGATCATAAATTACAGGACGGACAGCCGTGGTTCGAGCTCACCGGGCGACGCGTGTGTTTACAGGAACACGCGTGCAGGTTGAGGCCACCCACAGTTCATCTGTGCTGGTGTTAAAAATGGATGGGCGTCGTGGCGCAGGATCGGTGACACACGGCACACGTCCATTCAGAGAGAAACACCCGCAGCAATTTCTGTGACAAGATGTTCGACAAGTGAAACTCAACACATGGATGAGCTGTTCGGAAATGACAGGCATAGGTGGCTGTCGGCCCCTCCTTATGGCCCGTGCTCTGTCTGAACCTGACCTAACATAAGCCAGATGTCAAGGTTAGCTTGCACTCGGGCTTCCACCCTGCTCTGAAGCTTTAGGAGAGAACAGTAAGTTAATCTGGCAAAGCACTTGGTTTATAGGGGAAACCTGCACGCGGCAAGGTGTCAAATGAGCCTCTCAGCGCAAGGATGGGCCCCCATCAGGCCCTATTGTGTGTTCCATTGTGTGCTTGATTGGTGCCACGTGTCCTAGATCAGGTGAACAAAGGCCAGATGACACCCTGAGGTGCGGGACGAGGGGAAATCAGATAACGGGACAATTAAAAGAAAAGGATGTGTAAGGACCTGAACCAAAGCTAAGAGAAAGCAAAGAGAAATTCAAAGCTGATAAAGTTTATAAAAGAGATCAGGGCAAGTGGGAGAAACAAGGACATTTTCAAACATTTTTTAGAGAACTGCAATAAGGAATGACTTCATTTATCAAGAGATTTACAGAACTTTCATTAAAAAGCACAGATTGTTCCGCAACTATGTGCATCTATATGGCTTCAGTCCTGACCTTTGGCACATCGCTTTAGTTTACCCTAAACAACATTACTCGGTTGAACAAATATAAGTAACATGTATATATATAGTGTGTGTGTGTGTGTGTGTGCTAAAATAAAAATATATTACAATTATTATCTATAATATTATAAAAACCTATTGTACAAATTGATTTTATGTTACTAGCCACTACACGTCATTTGACTGCTTGATAATCCAACAGATGAGCTGCAATGTCAAAGAAAACAAAAAAAATATTCACATACTATAACTTTAGATTTTTATTGTATTTGATTGTTTTCTTGAGCAGGTTGTAGTTGATGTAGGTTTCAGAAGGACTTTACTCTTTACAAAGAATTACTTGAGGTTTCCCAAACTGGGGATTTTGAACCCCTGGTGGTTTTTGAGGGAACTGCTGGTGTTTTGTGAGTTGATGAAAAATAAAACAATACATCATGTGACCATTAGCCAACATCAGAGAATAATTCAAATAATTCAATCAAATCAAATGGGCCTTAAAGGGATACTCACCCTCAAGTTGTTCCAAACCTGTATGAATTTCTTTCTTCTGCTGAACACAAAAGAAGATATTTTGAGGAATATGGATAACCAAACATTTTATGGGCCCCATTGACGGCCATAGTATGGGAAAAAAATTCTATAGAGGTTTATATTTGGCTTTTTGGTTACTGACATTCTTCAAAATATATTCTTTTGTGTTCATTTTATGCTTTGTGAGAACTGCCATTACTTCTAGTGTCCCCTAATCTGACTTTAATATTGTGATTTTTTTTCATTTTATTTATTATATATTTTATAAGATATACATTTACATACTTATACATTTTATTGTGATTTTACCAGCTTATCTTTTCTCTCTGGTCTCCCAGCCTTGTCAAACTGCGATCTCCATATTAAAATATATGATCCGGGCTTGTCTGCATTACTTATAGCGTTTTATCTTAACTTATCTTAAAATATTTCTGTTTTATGAGAAATGGCTGTTTGGTTGCATATAACTCCTGTCAGATAATTACCAACAAAAGCACTTGTTCAGATCTGTTGAAATGCAAATGACAAACTGAACTTTGGAATGTTTATTAAGGACGACTTGCGTGAGTCAGTGTGTATGTTGATCTGTAAATGCCTCATTAGTCAGTCTTTACATTGTTCATAGTGGACCCATCTGGTGGTACCAGATTTTCTGGTTTAAGCTGATACGACACAACCTCAGGTTTCTCTCTTGCTCTCCTGAGCTCTTTTACTCTCAAATATGCCGCTAAACACGGAGTAATACAGTCAATCAGTCAGTTGTCTGCCCGGCTTTCCTCTAACATGAAAGCCCGGTTGGAGCACCGCTGGACCCTATACCAGCCAAATTACTCCGGCGGGAATTACCAGCTCATAAATTCTAATGTGTCAGAGGGGTGGCGGGCTTTCGGAAGCAGAATGTTTTCACCGTTTTCTATTGGTTCCTGTGTAAGAGCTTGTCATTTTGCAGGCCAGACAAACAGTATCACAAACTGACAAAATGTAATGGTGTTTACACCTAAACACGGCCCAAAATCACAGCAATCTGGGCGGAGGGAAGCGATGGAAGCTGGGAGGCTGAGTGGCTTCCCACCATGCCTTAACAGGTCTCTTCAAAAGCAACATCTGCGATGTGTCAACTCCCAGAGACTCAAATCACCATCCTAAACCATGATAATCCACTTTGTAAATGTGGGGCAAGTTACAGCCTGCCTTTTTCTATTTCCTATTTTGCTCTCTCTTGCACACTTTCTCTCTGTTTTGTTCACCGTAGTAAATGTTTATTCTTCCGGCACCTTGCTGACACTTTTTGTGGTATTTTAAATTCACATCTTCCTCCTCTATGCTGTTTCTGATCATTGAACGCATGGTGAAGAATTGAAGTGGATGGATTTAGATGCACATTAGGGAAAGCTGCTCTGTGCTAAATGTGGTTAATGAAATTTCAGCAGAAAAGATGTTCAATGAAGAGAATATTAGAATATTTCCAGCTCACTCAAATACATTTCAGGCTTTCGATGGAGGTTTTGGAAAATAACACCAAACTACTCACCAAACAAAAATTTGTATATTTAAACTACAGTTTAAAAGTTTTGTGTCTGTAAGGTTTTGTTACGTTTTTTAAATATGTCTCTTATGATCACTGAGGCAAAAATTAAAAATGGTAAATATATTTACAATTTGAAATTGTAATAAATTGTAAATTGTAATTGTAAATTCTATATTAATGTATTTTAAAATGTAATTTATTCCTGTGGCGGCAAAGCTGAATTTTCAGCGTCATAACGCCAGTCTTTAGTGTCACATGATCCTTCAGAAATCATATAAACCTAAACCTTTGTTTTGGAGAATCCAACTCCTCTCATTGGCTAAATCAAGTCACCTGATCAGCACCCTCCGATCTCCATAGCTTTTAACAACTATTCAATTGAACTACATGTATATTTCTCCCTGTTTTTTCTTGATTTAGCACAGGGAGCATGGAGACCAAATGGATGGACACCAAAACATGACAGGTGTAGTATTTGTTCCCCATATTTCAGTGAACAAAAGCATGTACTGAGTTAACGATGATATGAAAACATTCACAAAATGGATGTTTGAGGTGTCATTCCAGCAGCTAGTTTTTTCATTTAGTAAATACTAGGTTGCTTGATGAATTTGTGAATTTTGAAGGAGTGTTGGTGAATTTTAGTGTTATGTTTATGAACAGCCTCGGGTGGGCCGGCAATGGGTCACATAACTGACAGTGCCAGCTAAACAGGCACCAATTTGTTTGTTTATTTATTTTTGTTTTTTAGTATGCTGCCATCTATCCAGTCTGAAAACGTCTGGCCTGCTAGTTTTCTTGTGTCAAAGCTAACAGAGGCCACATTCAGCTGTCTGATCATGCCTAATGGGCAGAGAGAGAAAGAAGGACAGGATGACCGTGACTAGACTAGTCTTGATATATTAAAGGATATGACACCAAGCTACTTTTTAACCTATCGCCTCAGAGTTATAAAAGCACAATCTGTAACACTAGCTTTGGCTGTCAACACAGACAGTTAGCATCAAGAAAATAGTGTTCATGCCTCACTGTTAAGCAATGTGTTTCCCTGTTAAGAAAATGCAGTGAGGGATTAAGCATAAAGAAAAATTGTGCCACTTTTTTTTTTTTTTGTTATCAACTATTAAAATATAATACATTTGCATGAAAATATCTGTTTTTAGAGGTAGGTCATTTTTGTAATTTTTCTAAAATGGCCAAGGTTTTTTTTTTTTTTTTATGTATGAAACCAACATGAATACTACACAGAATATGGCACTTGCGTTTTGATCTAGATTAGCATAAACAGTTTATATCATTAAATAAGTATTCCAATTTTGTATCGCTTTTTTAAATCTGCTCTTCCAATGTTTTTTTTTTTTTGAAAATTCATTCTTGTAATTAATTTTAAAGAGTGATGATGGTCCCGTGCACTTTATCACAAAGCGAAGCAGTATAATCTTTCTCGATGGGACGGAACATATTATTTTGGAAAGCTGCTGGCATAATGGTTTGGTATAAGATTGGTTTTGATAGATCATGATGGCGGGACCCAATCCCTCTTTACACCTGCCACCTCCGTTTTACAGGTGCCTAAAATCAAACCGGCTTCTCCCAGTGTGAATGTCACTTCACCTTTATTGCATCTCACTACGTCTGAAATCTTTGTAAAGCTTTAACAGTCAGTCTCATGTGAATACTCTAATTTCTCTGCCTGCATTAGAGGTGTCAAGGTACTTAGTGTAATTTCACTCTAATCCTCTCTGCTAGCCGCTAACAACAGGTGATATGATTTCCCAGCTGTATTTTTTCCCATTATTCCCATTTTTTGAACCTCAATAGAATCATTCTTTGGGACTTTTTATGTTTGGATATTCTTTGGCCTATAGCTGAGCGTGGATTGAACATACTGGCGGAATGAAAATTGGCAGTGTCTCCAGCGTGAAAAAGGTCACCGTGCAAGAGGAGACATCAGTCTCTCGGTGGTCCCTCATTAAGAAACAGGACAATTAGCCAATTGCCCAATTAATTACAATCCTCTAATCTACAGAAAATGACTGGCTGGAAAGATGCACTGCTGCTTTGGGCGCTCCACAGAAGAGACTTAAAAGCTCTTTAATCAAATTAATCTGAGATAAACAATCATTTACCCCACTATAAAACTGCTACCAGTGAGGATTACAGTGGTATTTAAGAAATGAATTAGCTCGAGTCATTCGCGTTCGCCTCTTTCTCTGCTATCGAGATACTTTCTCATTTTCTTCCTCCCTCCCCCCCTCCCTTCCCTCTGTATACCCGACCGTTTATATTACAGTCAAATACTCTGCTGATTCGACACCACTTGACAACAAACCGTGGACTGAAAACCCATCTCCTAGTAATCCCAGAGGTCACGAGGTCACCACGGCTATAATGATAAGCAGCGATGCCAAATCATGCCGAGTGAATTTTTTGAGCAGAAATGAAGCATTGCTGAATATGAGTCAGCACAGATGTTTTACCCTCTTCCTTTGACGCTGTAATTATCCTGGAGAGCCAATACGGCCTCACAATGCTTCATTTATTTTTCGGCCTTTGTGGCAAACTTTCTAAATGATTGTGGTGTTGACATGAAGAATGATCTTTCAGTTCCCAGTCACGGCCAACAACCCCAGGCTCTCACAATCCCCTCTTAGCGGCGTGCTTGCAAACATGCCAAGGTTTATTTTATAAACACGGGAACATGGCAGATAATCGCGCAGTACTTCTCAAAACAGGCCCACAGCGTCATTCCGGCCGGTTTTCGCCCATATGTCCTCATTAGGGTCTCTCGCGCTCCGTTTCCATAGTGCAGACAAGGTGGAAATTCTCCAATGTTTTGCAAGTGTCACATAGCTGGGTGATGAGCCATCAAGCACAGGCTGGCTGGAATATCACTGACCCTCAGTCACCCCTCTTTTTTTTTCCCACCCGTGTTTTTCTCCGAAACGTTCCTGATTTGCAAGTAAAATGAGCACAAGAGTTGGCCTTGTAAACTACTCGCAGGTGGTTCGATTTGAAGGGGTGTTTTGATACAATTAGGCAACAGATAGAGAGAGGGAGGGAGGGGGGGGGGGGTCAAAAGTGGTCTATGACTGTGAGAGTTGGGAAAATATGAGTAATTAATTGTGAGGCATCAGTTTTGACGGGGCAAGAATTAAGCTGTCAGACTGTAAGAATGGAGATTCTTATATCCTCATCCAAATGGAGTAATTGCTGGCTGTCACATGATGAATTGAAAGAGCAAACCTGTATAGTAGAAGAAAAAGCATGGTAAAAAATCATGCAGAAATCAAAACAGTACAGTATTTTGTTGCAAATATGCTTAAACCTTTTTGCGTGTGTGTAAAATGTACTTTTATACATTTTTATACATCAAAAAACACAACTGTCCCTCATTTGTGGTGTCATTTTATGTGCCCCAAAAACTTTTATCCAGATTTTATTGTCAAAAAAGTAAATGTCACTTATAAGCAAATTGAGGCCGTTAAGATGTAATTTTGTCAAATTGTGAAAAAGTGTTAATATTAAATTGGGTACGTTTGGGATACATAAAATGCTATCAATTAAATTAGTCTTTGCTGACAAAACGTAATGCATCATCTGGTGGGAATTTTCAAAAAAGTATTATGTGTAATCCAAAGGGCCAAAAGTGGCCATGTTGAAGAAACGCCCGTGAATGTATAAAATGTCCTGCAGTCTTTGGCGATGGTATTTTCCTTCTCTTTTGACAGAGAATGTCCATTAGGACTGAAATTCTACATCACTTTCCAATGCTTATCAGCACACACTCAGATGTGATATACTGTATATCCTGAAAGAGCAGGAAGGGGCTGAAGTGAATAAGAAGAGAGACCGGGATGAGCATAGATACTGAGGGAGAAAGCAGATAGGAAGACGGATGGACAGATGGATAGATGTGGATGAGTTTAAGGCCGGAGTATGGAGTACCCTCTGACTCACTGGACCAGAACCAAGTGGGGCTGACTGAGCCATCCACAAGAGCTCTATTGTTCTCTTCATTAATCAAACTCCACTAGGGCAGGTAACATTCCCCTTATACACACATACACACGCACACATACTTAAACACAGACTGCCAGGAGGCATGAATGGGCTGCTTTTTTAGCTGGCAGCGATTGGCGTTTGAGCTGAGGAGAGGATGTGTTTCTGTTTCATTAGTGAGATGAGCTCAGCGCAGGCTCGCCACCGTGTTCAACAGCAGGTATTAACCTCCAGAGTTTGACCTCTGCTCAGATTCAGCTTCCATTTTCCGAGTCTTTCCCTCTTTTCTTCTTAGTATGTTTTTCTATATTAACTGTCATCTCTTTCTGATTTTGTTTTGGGATGAAGGTAATTGGTCATTTCTAGTCACTGTGCTGTATAAATCATGGTAGTCAACATCATATTTTTCAAACACATTTAGTACTGTTTGTTTCTTTAAGATGATTCTGTTTCAGGGTGCCAAGAGTTTACAAGTATACATGGTCCAAAAGTTTGAGCCCACTAGTTAATTATATATATATACTAATATTAGTAGTAGTAGTCTGAGACCACTTTAGTGTATTTCTAATTGACTTTTATTCAAATACAATAATAATTACATGAAATCTAAAATAATGTCTAACAGCTTTTCTTTGTTTTAAAATTATGTTTTGATCCATTTCCATGGCATTTAAATTATGCGAACAGTGTTACAGGTGTTTGATCCTTGTGCTGTGTTGAAAATCCTTTACCTAGTTTGGTGTTCAAAATGACCAGCCTTTTTAATTGCTTGTAAATCTCTGATTATGTTATATTATGACCAATTTATATTATGTTTGTCAACTTATTTTCTTTCAATTAGCACAGGGTTTGTATTATTTGGAACTGACTGATTGTGGGCCTCATTGATCTGAGCTGATACACCTCAGTTTTTGAGTGAAAAAAGTTCATTCAAGCTTATTCGCCTTAAAAAAACTAAGGTGTATAAACTTAGATTAATGAGGTCTATGATCAGTTTGTTCCAAAAAGAAATACAAAACTTGTCCTAATCGAAAGAAAACAGGTTGATAAAAAGATTCAATATTTTGCAATAACATTGTATAACGAGAGATTTATAAACAAATTTTTTTTTGTAGGCCTGTCAGTTTTGATCGACCCCAAAAAAAGGTACAAAAATTATTACAATTTTTGGGAAATTGTTATACCTGTGTGATCAAAGTCAGTAAATTTTAGTCCAATGCAAAAACTATATAACTAGCACAATCCTCTCCGGGTCAAAATGACTGGAACACAAAGTAAGGGTTAAGCATATTTCCAGATAAATGCAAGCATATTTGTCTATCATTTTTCAATGCTTTCAAACTTTGACTCGCCTGTATTGGTCACAATTGACTTTTTTTCCCCCATATAGGTGCAAATAAGGATAGTCAAGCACAGAGATATGTCATAACCACCCTCAAGTGTTTCTCTCTCATTCCTTTCAACCATAACAATGTTCTGTTAACTACATTTGTTAACTAAGAGATAGCAAAAAACCATGAAATCAACAGCATGAGTGTCTATGCATAAATTCCCCAAAAGTAACACACACCTCTTCAGGCACAGTAAAGCTGTGAGCCTCGAATTCTCATTCATGATAAAGATCTAAATGGCACACTCATTAACCGATCAAAACAAACAAGAGGGGGCAATCTGCATGCTCAGACACTTAAAAACAGCGCTCTTTATGCACAGGACGCTTTTCTTTTTTCTCTTTAAAGATAACACATTTAGGTGGTTTGTCTATGGCAGAGCTTGAAAATGAGGTACATGCAGCTGAGATACATGCAATATTAAGTTACAGGTGCTATGTTCCTCAAAAGTACCTGTTCTTTTGTGTGCGCATTCATTTCTATTGTGGTGTTTTAAAGAGTTTTGTATTGGACTTGTGTTCTGAAAACCTCATGCTGGTCTTGACCCCCCACCTGAAGTACTAACTAGCCCTGTCATCTTTTTTTCTTTAGAATGCTTGTATGTGTTAATAAGTGTGACAGTGTCACATGATGCTGGTCTGCACAGTGCACTTGGTCACGTGGAAACTTTTTTGTAGGTTTCTCTCATTAATGAAATAACTTTTAGTTATTAGTGTTGAGTAAAAGTTCACTCAAAAATCAGATTTGCTCATGCCATCTCAACCTTTTTTATCTGTACAAAATAGAAGAAAATATATTGAGAAATTAATTTTGTGTGTGTGTGTGTGTGTGTGTGAGTGTATGGCTCTGGTAAATCTTAATTATAGGGACAAAATTTGGGGGATTGAATATACAGTTTGTACAGTACAAAAATCATTATGTTAATGGAAAGAAAACAAACGTGGTCCTGGTAAACCCTATGACTCACATTAAATCATATTATAAACTGAAATAATATTATCAGATTCTAAAAATATATATATTATAAAAATTGGTCTCTTTCACCATGTTTTTGACTTTTAACATGCATGATAAAAATGTACTGTACTGCATAGCCATAGTAGATTACATAGCTAAAGGCCTGTATATATCTATTCTTCAAAATGAATAAAAACTGTGAAATGCAAACTCCAAATATTATGCAAACCTGCAATAATTAAAATGTTAAATACTTCAAATATACTTTAAACCTTGAACTTTCTGTTTCTTCTCCTGTGTCCTGTTCCAGAATGGCAGCACAGCTGTAAGATTTGTTTGAGCTCCGCCTTCTACTGTACAGGAGTGAATTTGAATTTCCTTCAGCCTGAGGCTTATTAATTTTTCGCCAAAAATATAACCTTTTTCTTGTTATTAAAACAAACAAACAAGCAAGCCCAGCCCAGGTGAGAAAAAGTAACGTAATGCATCACTTCCCATAAAAAGTAACTAAGTAATGCTTCCTTTTTGGGAGTAAGGGCATGATTTAAGGTATGTCATTGTTTAAACATTGCTCTAATTAACTGTACTTCTGTTATTTCACCGCAGCTGTGATTTGTTGCACCGGCAATAAGTATGCACAGTATTTCATGGTTCTGTTGTTCTGGACTGCTAAAATTATTTTCAGACTAGTCATTTAATTGGCTTGTACTACTTTGACTGTGCTTATGAAAATAAAATAAAAAGTCTCTGGTGTATATATATCTTCAAAATCCACAAAACAGATGCTCACTTATTTAATTACATGTTAATTCACTTAACCAGAGTGCTCCTTGACTCATGAATTCAAGGGTTCATGGATATCAAAAAAAGCTCTGCTTCTCTAAAGCACCGTGGATTCTGAGGAAAGGCCTTTTCGGAGTCTGACGCATTAATTAAAAAGCTTGTGGAAAGTGAATGTCTTATTTTCCTGTAATGAGTGTGGCTTTCATCATCCTGTTTTCCCCAACATGATGCTTCAGGCTTAAGTTTGCTTTTTTCAGCCTTTACGTGCAGTGCTGACGCTGAGGCGGGCAACAAAGGGCTGTGAGTCACAGCGTGTCAACTCTCTATAGCATACTGTTTTTCCTCACCGCCTTTGAAAACAAATTATTAATTGGATTTAGATATTTGCAAAATGATCTATTTAATGGGATTACTTGAGCAATAATGATCTTATTTGAGAAGGAAGCCATCCAGGCTTTTGGGGGCGGATTTATAGTGTCTTACTAGTTCTTCGGTAGTTAATGTTGTGTTTGGGGCAAAGATAAAACTCGGTTTGTTGTTTTTGTGTGCTTGTGTGAGTGAGAGCGCAAAAGTTTGGATGAGAGATGGGCAATGGAGTGAAAACGAAGCCGGGCTGGCGAGATGTCGGACGAATCCGATGGGACCTCTCGCTCACTTGCATCCAGGGGGCCCCTCAGACACTGAACTCCTGACATGTTCAAGGTTTGAGAGAGGGAGCGAGAGCGGGACAAGCGAAATAAGGGAGAGGGATAGAGTCTCTCGTGGCTACATAATGGCCTTTGCTGGCGTCTTTATCCAGCCTGATATCTGGCTGAAGCTTTAACAGGCCCCATGTCAACTTAAGTGCTGCTATAGGTAATGTCCTTTTCACTATCACTCCCTCTCTCTCCATCTCTGCAATTTGTTCCCCTTCCCCGTTTACACTCATTTTATCTGGTAATGAATTTTGCAGGGAAAAGTCGCACAGAGTTTACATTGTGTTTGAGTATATGAGAGAGGTGCCTTTACACAATCCGATGACACATTTAGGTATTTGGAAACTTTCCTCATGGACGTTCCGACCTAGAATTTGTGCGATTTGTCACACATATATATGAGTCTACTAATGCCCGAACACACTGCGCACTAATTCCTTCACAGTCCACACCACGTTTACATTAACATTTGAATATGTTTCTTTAATATACATGTATTTTAAAATGCGCTGTAATCTTTCACTTGGTTTATAAGGATGTAGTCAAATGTGATTATGCTAATGACTCATAATTTGCATAAAACGGGAGGATATATTAAACTAGATTAAGAATATTGAATATTTATGGCATTAATTGCTGTTAGTCAACAGACATTTGAATGAATCCTCAAGATAAATTCATTGCATTTTAAAATAGTGCAAGGAGCAAGTAAGAGATCTATTGTCTTGAAACACATTTTTTTGTGTCATATGTTCCCATTCTGGGAGGTCCACCATTAAATTTAGAACATCTGTGCATCCAAAATACATTAATTCGTAAATTCTCACATAAAGACATTCAATTATTTTTAGTCTTTAATGCTGTTTATTGTACTAAAGTGAATATTTGGTTACACTTTTTTCAACAGTCCACTTGAGACATTCTAATAAGTAGAACTTTGCTACTACATGTCAACTAACTCTCATTAGAGTTGTAATGGACTGAGATTTGGGTTGGTTAGAATAAGTTGGCATGACACTTGTAAAGTTACTTCTAGTCAGTAGAATGTCTGTTGGGGAGCATCAAATAAAGTGTTAGCGGATATTTAGCAGACAGTCTACTGTAATACTCTATGACTGGTAGTTGTCATGTAGCTGCAAAGTTACTAAGCTAGAATGTCTAAAGTGGACTATCGAAATAAAGTGTTAGCAATATTTTTAATGTTGCTTGTTTAAGTCTAAGTGTGGTTTGTTGACAATTTTATACATGCAACAAAATCTCGACTGGATTTGTGGTACCCGTGTGTTCGTGTGTGTGCGCAGTGTGTAACAGGAGTGAGTTGTAGGTAATCCTCAGGCTTGGTCTTGAGGCCCACATGTGAAGCCATCCATAAAGGGCAGTCTCACAGACCGCCATTCAGAACATTAATCTGCAAACAAGTGTTTTTTTGTGTCCCTCTTCTCCAATTTTCATCGCCATCAATTTGGTACACAGATTGAATGTGATTCAGCTCATGCTATCGAGTTCCAGTCTTCTTTTTACTAACACAGATCCACTACCCCCATCCACACACACACACACACCCGCTGCGTCTTACACACAGCACCTCTCCCCACCTCACCCCTGACCTGCCCCGACTCCAGCCGTGGATTTAAATTGGGTCGGAGGATGAGTAAGACAACAGGATAGATTTATCATGCTCCTGGCTAGACGTACATCAACGTGGATAAACATTATCATAATCATATACATGCATTCAGGGAGATTAAACCATATGCATGAAAATAAATATGTTTACATACCTCAGAGACTCGATTAAAAGCGTTTAAATGCATTCACATGCACACACCTTCACCGATTTGAGGATGCCAGTTCAAGTGCATAGAAAGCAGCGTATTGTGTTGTATACGATACATTTAAATGAGAATACTGCATCAAATCCCACATATGTCTGTACACAAATAGACATGGACATAACTACAGCTTCTGTGTAGTTCATTTCCTCTGAAACAATCAAATAATGAATTAAAGGAGTGAAGAGCAAAGCCTCCAGCAAATCACAAATATCAAACTGCCAATATGATTATATATAAATGATGTATCCCTGTGGTCACCTTTAATTGCATTTTTGGAAAATTAATAGAATATAATTTAATGTAAATAAGCCTTGGGTGGCAATGGCAGCCATGTTGTTCTCATTGTCTATTCCTTTGAGAGACTCAATTGATTGACTCAGGCCAAGACCTACATGTCACTCAAATCAAGTGGCTAATCGAGTTACACCGTTTCATTTTTCCCATAGCCATTCTCTTAATTTGCTCATCGTTGGATCATTCTTCCTACCAGCACCTCAACATGATGCAATCCATTAAATGAAACCATTCATTGTTCTATAAGTTACAGGCTACAGCTCACATTTATGACACTTAAGTGTCTGGAATTCCCTTCTGCATTAATTGGGAATACTTGGCCTTGGAAAATATCTTCCGGGGCATAAAAAATAATAATAATAATAATAATAATTTGTTACTTGTATTAGGGCATTTTCCCCCTCTAATCAAGTTAAAACTTAGTGTGCCATCCATTTAAGTTAAATATAGCTAGTCAATTAAATTTCAAGTTGTAGTTTAAATAAACTGTCGATTTAAACATAATATGAAGTAACTAATTAAAAATGTTTAAACACAATTAATTCTCTAGTTGCTAATAGACAGTTTAGACATATTGAATTAGATGTACAGTCCTTAAAATGGCAAGCACTGCATAAACATCCTAGATCACGTAATTTTCGCAACGCATAACTTTTAAAAGGTGTTTGTGTATTAAACGTTTTTAGCGCAATTTTCCACCGAACAAATTGCGATTGTTAACTCATGATTTCTGTTCTGTGCGTCTGTGCGCACCAATCTTGCACTTCTATCTACTCCTCAACCAGACCACCTAGTGACTTCGGGTTTTCGGCATTATGTTAAGGAAGGTCTAATCTCGGGAACGCACAAAGGAAAAGATTTACTATCTCTTAGTGTTGTGATCCCATGAGGTGAGAAAATTGCGCTAAAACACTCACCGAGTTGAAAAGACGTTCAGTCTGCTGAACAATCGGATTGTTGTTAAACAACAATACAATCCATTAAACACACTGCATTCTATCCCTCACAACCTCGTTTTAATTTCTGTCAAAAATTAAATACCCTGACTAAGATCTATGTACATTTTAAAGGTACAATATGTAACTTTTTTTGTTCAAAATGAACAACATTTAAATAATGGGTCAATAGCCTACATCATTAATCCTTCTTCCAAAATGTGCGTTTGTCTTACTCTGATGTTAAGTTCAATATAAGTTTTTATTTTAGACTTGAATTCACCCATGCGTGTCTTGTCATATTTGTAAATAGAGAAAAGTTGCTCTGGCTACTTTGAAGCATGTATGGTGTGGGAATGTTCACGGACGACTTTGACCGTTCCAATAAGGCCGACGGATTACATTTAGAAGCCCATAGCAACAGCCGCTTATGGGGAATCTATGTGTATATATATCTATGGTTTTCATAACGAACAAGAAATGACATGGAGCACACTAAACCTGGAACCTCTGGGGAATCACCCGTTTTAAAAAATGTGAACAGGAGAGTCTGCTGGCAAAAAGAGAACGCGACAGAGCTCGTAACAAAACGAGAATCAGTGGCTTGGCTTTTCGGTGAAGGCGGGAACTGAGGGATTTGAAAAGTTGTAAAAGCAACGCAGATATGAGGAGAACAGAACTGAGGGATTTGAAATGTTGTAAAAGCGATGCAGAGATGGGGAGAACAGAACTGAGGGATTTGAAATGTTGTAAAAGCAACGCAGAGATGGCGTTTCATTACTCAACAGGTGAGTAAGGTATTTTATCGAATAGATAAATTGCCATATTTGTTATCTCTTGTGAAGGGTCATATTTGTCTGCACAGTCATGCAGAGCGGTCCGTGTAACGCTTCACAATTCACTTTTCAGACCATACCATGCAAATGCAAAAATGAAAAATTGAAACCAGACATTCATTTTTCTTGTTTTTCCAGTTACATTATCAATGGATATTTGCCTTTTTCTCCCCTTTTTTCAATTTTACTTTTGCTAAATTGTGACTTCAGAAACAAACATTTGAATAAATGAAATAAACCGATTTTCTATTTTTCCATTTTTCGTCTTGTAATTTGTGCCGTGGGCGGTACCATTAGCACAGGGGTGTGGCCGTGGACTAACTTAGTCTTTACTATCATTTCATTGATGTAACTGCTTTATTTACTGCATGCACGTTTGAGGAGAAGTTTAAAAGACGGAACACGGGACGACATTTTTCACCCGAAGTGCCATCATTTTTATTATTAATAGTCTGTGCTAAATTATAAGGCAGTCTCGGAACGGCCATCGGGAGCAGCCGGGAAAAGTGAAATTCCGGTGGCCTGGGTTTGGCACATTGCCCTAGTTTGTATTTACCTATTCATTCTTATTTTATTTTATTAATATATAGCTATATCCTTGTTGTTGTTCATTTTACATGGTACAGTAGCCGAGGCAGCCACAACCACGAGATCCCAGACAGTTCATTTTCAGTGCAGCAGAACGGGGGTGGCTCGCGAGCAGCAGCGCTTTTCAAGATACTTCACGAGAATCTAGAATAACGATAAAAATTATAGCCTACTAAGCAAAAAATATAGAAAAAAATAAGCATATCCCCCCCCCCCCCCCCCCCCCACAATTTTTTAAAGGTTTTTAGCTCTCGTTTGTAGGCTAATACAATAGGCTATTTAATGTCTATAGTGCTGATTCATTATCAAATGGCGAATTTAATGTGCTCGGATAAAAAAATAAAAAACAAGCTGGGCAATGTGCCAAACGTAGCAAGGTATTTATGTTTATTTATTGAAAATAAATAAATATTATTGCTTTTGATTTGCAGCACATAGCTATAGCATATAGGCTATCGCCTCATGCTCATATCCCGGCGAACTGCTTCTATTGTAATGAACAGACTATATAGTCTACAACTGTGATTTAAGATAGATTTAGATAGATTTAAGGGCATTTTACGGGAACGAGAAGCAGTGTAGAGCTAAAGCACACAGAAGCTCAAGCGGATGCCTTGGTAACGAACAATGCCCGCTATAGTGAAAACATCTGCATCTTTATTGTATTGTAGACTATTACAAACGAGAGCTAAAAACCTAACAAAAAAAAGAAACTTTTTTTTTCTATATTTTCGCTTGGTAGTATTTTTTATTAGGTCAATACAAACAGGTCGGGCAATGTGCCAAATCATACCCAGGCCACCGGGATTTCACTTTTCCCGGCTGCTCCCGATGGCCGGTCCGAGACTGCCTTATAATTTAGTAGCCTACACGTAGACTATTAGCCTAATAATACAAGTTATGGCACTTCGGGTGAAAAAATGTTGTCCTGTGTTCCGTCTTTTAAACTTCCCCTCAAACGTGCATGCAGTGTAAATAAAGCAGTTACATAAATGAAATGATAGTAAAGACTAAGTTAGTCCACGGCCACCCCCCCGTGCTAATGGTACCGCCCACGGCACAAATTGCAAGACGAAAAAATGGAAAAATAGAAAATTGGTTTATTTCATTTATTCAAATGTTTGTTTCTGAAGTCACAATTTAGCAAAAGTAAAATTGAAAAAAGGGGGAAAAAAGGCAAATATCCATTGATAATGTACTGGAAAAACAAGAAAAAAGAATGTCTGGTTTCACTTTTTCATTTTTGCATTTGCATGGTATGGTCTGAAAACTGAATTGTGAAGCGTTACACGGACCCAGAGCCAAAGCACAATCAAAACAAAGTTTTTCCGCAAAACGCATGGCGTTTTGTTTTTTAAGCCGCTAGAGAGCCAAAACTTGCATAATGTAGGCCTACTTTGATATGACTTTATACTGTGTAGCCTACTATCATAGTACATTTTAATGAAATTGGTAGTGTTTGCTGCACGTTCAGAGTTTTTAAAGCTAAGTTTTTCTCATGAAAACTATCAGCATTTTAATTTAGCCGATTGAATGACATTTTAAAGTGTTCAAAACTGATTCACAATAACACAGCATGCACTGTGGTTGTCCGACATTGTGATGTGGTAGTTTTTGTCACTGACAGTTAAACGCTGCTATTGTCTGCAGAACATTAGTCATGTTTCAGTATCTTTGCACCCCGAGCATCACAGCAGGTTTGAATATTAGTCTCTTCAACCAGCTTGTATTTCATATTAATAGTCCATCTGACATGAAGAATCCAGAGAAAGCTCTCCACGGGCAGCCTCGATTCTGTGCTGTACAATAACACTTTGATGCAATGATTAAGACTGTGCTGCATATGACAGGCTGGCCTTCACACTCTCTCTCTCTCTCTCTCTCTCTCTCTCTCTCTCTCTCTCTCTCTCTCTCTCTCTCTCTCTCTCTCTCTCTCTCTCTCTCTCTCTCTCTCTCTCTCTCTCTCTCTCTCTCTCTCTCTCCCTCCCTCTCTCTCTCTCTCTCTCTCTCTCTCTCTCCCTCCCTCCCTCCCTCCCTCCCTCAGAGATTATTAATGTAGTTGGAGATACTGCCGGAGTGAAATAACTTAGACATTAGGATTAATGGGGGCTGGTGAGTGCAAAGGATATTGAAGTGTAGGGATGCACAGCTGGGATGAATAACAGACCCATCCCTGTTCGAACAAAATTTTTATGAAAATTTCCATAAGGCCTTGAAATGCACCTTTAGATACACACCGTTACTACAGGGGCATCATGTACCTTGCAGTCCATTCTCACTTTGTGAACCAGGTAGCATTTTTAAATTATTCTACATTAATTTAAACCAAAATAATCATATAAGAACTTTTTTTTTTATTATTATTATTATTTTATTAGCCTAAATGTTTTTCTTTAAATTGCATGTAACTAAATTTATTTTTTCAGATTTTTTTTTTTTTTTTACATGCCTCTCCAAAACAAATATTTGTGGTAATGTCCAGTTGGCAACTTAAGAAATTGATAACATTTTTTAAAATTGAAAATGCATGACACATGCAGTGCCCCTGCTGGGGAGGAAAAGAATTACACATACTCCGTTTACTGCCTTGAGTAAGAAGAAATAGTATGGTCTCATTATAACTTTTTTGCACTGCATCATGGCCAGTTATGCTCTTTGAACACGCTTATGATAAAATCCTGTTTAATAATTGTTATTTCTTCAGACAGTGCTGGTTCATGGTCCGCTTAGAACCAGACATTTAACAGCCAAAGTATGCAGAGAATTCTTCAGTCCAGGTGCTACTGTTTTAGCCATGGAATCTGAATTTGGCAGTTTAAACAGAAAAGGTGTGTATTACCACCCCCACCCCCCAAGTGTAGCTCTCAGACATTAACCACGCTTAAGTTTTATATCCCAAGCATAGAAAATTAAATGTAACATTTTTTATGGCCTCTTACCCTTTTTATTGCAGATGGCACATTAGAAACGCTACTTTAGCAACAAATGTTCCGCTATTTGGTAGACAATCCAAAACCTTTTTGGTATTTGAATTTTCTGTTCAGCAAGCAATCTTGCTCAGATGAGCGCACAAGCACTCATCCATATATAAGTCCGGCCAGGTACCAAGCAACCATATTCTGACATTCACAAACATGGCCCACACAAGCAAACTTTTTTCAGGGAATTTAGCTCCTAGGTTACAGCATGCTGACTTGGAATGCGAAATTTAGCACCTTAAATGAATTGCACACCTTATGAACAAGTGAAAGCTATACTGAAACAACCGTAAACCTTTTGCTTAATACTTGACATCAAACGCATCCTCCTTTTGGTTAATTTGTGCGATTGTAATCAGCAGCAGATGCCTGCCTCGGTTCTTCTTTATCAAGACTCACAATTTATTACTTCCTAAATGATTGTTCAACAGGTGGCTCCCTGTGCATCTGTGAACCTTGCCTTTGTGAACTTGAAGCATGCTTTAAATAGCTGCAAAGTTAGATTAAACATATTCCCTGCTGCGTTTTCCCCCTTTTCCCCCCTTCCATCGCTGAATGTTGAATATGTTGATTTATGAAGTGTTTGGGACTGAGGTCAGCGGCCCATTGAAGATTTATGAAACGGCAACTGAGAACGATTAAAGAAACCCAATCTATCACGCCACGCTGTTCTAGCATTGTTGTGACTCCGCCGTTATAACCTCCATCAAATGCATCACTCTCTGTAAATTGTGGAAGTTTGTTTGAAGTCAAAAGGGGATTCAAAGATCAGTGTAGACGGCACACTTCAGTGGATTGAGCCCATCCCTCTTTCTCAGTATGAAAAAGCTTCATCTAAACTTCCACTGTGTAATGCAGAACATGTTCCTCTATATGTCAAAGCAAGTGGATGAATAAGCCTAATTGTTTTTGTATCCCAATGTATTATGGTCTCTTTAGGACTCTTTATATCACTGAGTATAAAGTGGCACAGTATTCGAAGATCCATAGTGTGAATGTGTTTGCATTTTGAAACTACAAGGATCAATGATAAATAAGCGTGTCCACGATAAGAGTAAACTATCTGTAAGAAAAACTGTTAATGCTTTTTTGCTATTAAGAAAATATTTTTAATAACACATAACATCTTGTAGACATCTTGGTTTTTCAAAGTTTTTTTATTAAAACTTCAGACACTAAAAACTGCTGAAAATTCAGTGTTGCCATCATATGAATGAACTACATTATTTAAGTTATTTTAAAATGTAGTAATATTTCACACTATTATTATTTTACTGTATTTTGATCAAATAAATGCAGCTTTTTTGAACAAGACTCCAAAAGTATTAAAAACAGTATTACAGTACATACATTTATATATATAAATGTGGTCAAATTGATTAATCGTACCTAACAAAAAATTGGTTTACATAATTTATGCGTGTATATATGATATTATATTTATATATATATATATATATATATATATATATATATATATATATATATATATATATATATATATATATTGTGTGTGTGTGTGTGTGTGTCTGTGTATATATACATGCACACACACACACACACACACACACACACACACATATGTATAATGTATGTATAAATATGTTGTGTGTGTATATACAGTATACACACTCAGACACCAGACATATAATATATATAAATATAATATATACACACATAGGCCTATAGTATGTAAACAAAGACTTTTATGTTAGATGTGATTCATCGATTTGACAGCACTAATATATATATATATATACTGTATATATATATATATATATATATATATACTGTATATATATATATATATATATGTATATGTGTGTGTGTGTGTGTGTGTGTGTGTGTGTGTGTGTGTGTGTGTGTGTGTGTGTGTGTGTGTGTGTGTGTGTGTATTTGCATACCACACACCATTGCGTTTTGGGGTAGTCACACCAAATGACGTTTTACGCACTGAACTAAATTTGCCCAGTCATACAAAGGTCAAATTATCTGATATTTTAAATATTTGACCTTGAAACAAATTTTTGTCTGCAAGGTTTTTTTAACCACATGGCTTTGTTAGTTTAAGTGAAGCAGATTTGTTAAAGTATTATTAGTTGTTATAAATATTATTACTTAACTTTTGTCATTTACTTGTATTCTCTTACACTGTAATTTACACAAAAAGGATGTACCATAGCAATAGTTTTTCATGAGCTTATAAGGACACATAGACTAAACACAGCATCTTCTGCATCCACTGTGAAAAAACAGTAGCGCTCAGTTGGCAGAATGTAAAGTTTACTCGAAAACATTTGGAAATGAAGCTACGGCGTTTAAGCTAAAGAGTTTTACATGATCCTTTTTTAAGCGAGCTATGGATGGCTGTGAGTTTAGGCTCGTGGGCGTTTTTCAATGGCTCTTCTGGCCTTAGCAGTGGGCAGATGCAGTCTCTGTCCCAGATCACTGAATAAACTCACATTGTTGAGTGTGTGGGACGACTTGCTTGGCAGTCAACGCTGACAAGTGGATTAGTGGAGGCAAGGCCACCTCTGAATGGTACCCACACGACTTGCAGCCATGGCGACGAGCATCGCCGAGCATCGGTGCCACATATCATACATCTGACAATGCTCGGTGTTTGCAAAAAAGAAAGGAAAGGAATATGGGGGGAAAAAAACAACAGATACGCTACAGCATATTTTGAGGCTTCCGTGCATATGGCAGTGGCATTAAATGGTGGAGTAAATTTGGCATGTCTAAAAACTAGGATAATGATGATAAATGTGACAGCATGAAAACTAATTACAATTGTTTCACTGCATTTTCCAATAATGCCGCAAACGCTTCTATGAAAACTCATTTGAATCTTCCACAAGTCCAAAAGGCAGTCTTGCTCCAAAGCCATTTGGCACGTCCCCTCACCAGTTTACATTTCTAGCGGATTAGCAGAAGAGCTCAAAAATAATCATGCCAGATGTCTCCTTACATCCAGAGAAAGAGCCTCCCCGGTGGCCATTTTGTTTTTATCCTTTTCTCTTTTTTTGCCATATCACTTTTAAGTGAAAACATTTCGGGGCCTTTAGACATGCTAAATCTCATGTCAAGATGTTGTGAATGCAAATTCGAGTCCTCTCATGTCTGTCAAGTTTTACAACATTACCAGATTTATTCATTACTGTTGTTTGTAGTGGTACTTGTCAGAGAAGAAACCCGAAATGCCTCTTTTGTTGAAAATTGCGTAAAAATAAACTGGACAGTAGGCAGAAGAATGAACAGCAGAGAAATTAGTTTAAAGTGCTGAGAACTTTAATAGCATGTTCATTTTCATTACAGAGGGGCGTTGTCGCTTCTGTCACGTTGTTAAATTAACTAATGCGCTTTTACTGGACTTTTCTTCTTTGATTTATAATTTAAGGCTGTACAATTAACTGCCTTAAACGTTTTAGTGGTCTAAAGTGAGTAGCTTACAGGAGAATGTAAACGACTGGACACTAAGCTTCTTTTCTTTTTAAACATATTTCTTTTCTTAATCCCTGTAACAAAGGTTAGTCCAATATAGAGTTTAAGAACATCTTATTAAAGGAATATTTCAGGTACAATACAAATTAATTTCAATTTATAGCATATGAGGCATAATTTTGATTACCACAAGAAATGTGTGTGTGTGTGTGTATGTATATATATATATATATATATATATATATATATATATATATATATATATATATATATATATATATACTGTATATATATATTATTTTTTCATATTAAACTCATGTTTAATCTCATATCGTTTGACTTGTAAATATACTACTAAAACAGTTAGTATTTTCATTTTTATGGTTGAACCTTATTCCCTTGCATTGTAAAAGCATCAGTGTAATCCACATTCTTTGCTTTATTAAAAGAAAATGAGGGACAAGTAGAAATATTTTTTGTGCTAATCATCATTATGCCACAAGTGCTGCCATTAAGCCTGTATTGAAACCCAATAATAATATAAATAAATGTCAGAGGCAACCTGACAACTTGTTCCACGGAACACAGATTCCTCAGCTGACCCTCCACTAGCAAATATCGTCTTAGTGGGAAAATAAAGACACATGTCTCGTCACCCCATGCATGAGAGTGCTACAGTGTTTGTGGGATGAGTGTTTTCAGCTTTAATGAGCTTGGCAGGAATGCTCTGTCTCCCACATGTCCCGAGCAGGGAGGGGGCCATCTTATTGCTGCCACATGTTGAGGTCCCTCTCCAAGCGGTTCCTCCAGCCTGGTGTGGTCAACCAGTTCAAAGCAGCACGGCTCATTTGTTACACAACTTTATGTAACAATGAGCTGAAGCCTATGTGCGTCTGAGAGGAAAAAAGGGGGTAGCAAGTTCTAGCAACGTAGGAATGTATGTGCACTCATCCTTCGTCTCTCCTCTTCTCTCCCTCTTTAATGTCAAATGAGACCTGGACCTTTCACTTATAGCCTCTGGTTTATCTGTTTTGGATGAATATCTTAAATCCAGTGCCCCATTGCCACATTTTCCAGACAGCTCAGTAGTCATTTTCTCCCTTTTTTATTCATGGAAGCCCTTTTAGGAGGGTTTTAAACTCCAGTAATAGCACTTAAGTCGCTCTAAGAGATGAAAACTCTGCACACCACACTTGATCATTGTCATGGTGGAAGCAAAGCGCCGTGCCACATATGGCAACAATCTGCCACACTAATCCAGCCAGAGATTAGACGACTTCGGGTTCGGGCTCCCTAGATCATGCACACTCCATCACATCTTCTATGCACCATTTTTATGAGAAGAACATAGCCAGCAGCCTTAAGTGGTGGCTGACAGAATCATTTGCCAGTGGTGGGGAATCTACCTCCAGCAGTGTCATCTTAGGCCCAACAGCATGAGTAACAACAGTTGTTGATTTGCAGGGTGCTGTAATTTAAGACCACATGGGTTCGAGTTTGGAAAAAAATGCGAATGAGAGTTTGATCCCTCAGACTTAAAAGTGAATTATTGGCTCTGTGCATTGTAATTGTTTTTCAATACATATACATATACATATACATATACATATATTTACACACTCACACTGACATAGAGACATACGTAGATTAGTTTGATGATAAATGTTACTGTTTCTTTTGAAATATTTACCCGATGAGCACAGTGTGAGAAACTGTTGAGATCTTTTCTAAAAAGCAAATGCGCAACATATAACTTTTTTCTAAGGAGAAACATCTCAGAAGCACATTCAATCTGAGAATCTCTCTGTTTATTCTCACTGCTGCCTATAAGAAACAACTTAGATATTAAAGAGATTTTATGTTATCAATGATTTTTTACAATCCGTATTTTCCAAAAACATTTATTTATTTATGAAATAACATCTTAGGGAAAAGTTGAGACAACACCTGAGATCTACAGTAAGTTTATACTTGAATGTAATGTATCTGAGGTGTCCATGAAGTGTCTATCTATCTATCTATCTATCTATCTATCTATCTATCTATCTATCTATCTATCTATCTATCTATCTATCTATCTATCTATCTATCTATCTATCTGTCTATCTGTCTATCTGTCTATCTGTCTGTCTGTCTGTCTGTCTGTTGAACTCAAGACCATCACGCTGTACTCAAACTGTATCCCCTTCCATTCATCCTCCAGCCAGTGTGTCTGCTCTGGGCCAAAGTCCTGAGGGAGTCCTCAGCGCCTCTAATTTGGGCTGCCTCAGGGGGCTCCAAGCTCTGGCTAGCTGGGGCATATGCAATAATCTCCTTTTTACCGTTTAGAGGCTAATTTGGTAACATTACACCTGCCTCTGTGAGCCACCGCTTTGGCATGGTGTAGTTTGTGAGGCTTTTCCCTTTCTCTCTCTCCTCATTTTTTTTTTCATCTGTTGGTAAGTTTTGTAATGAGATTACCCCAAAGCCTAGCTCTGCTTTGTGTCACCCGGAATACTCTGAGATCCGGGATCAACCGAATCAAAGCGAGGAGTTCCAATCGGCGCAAGATGCAGCCCAGCCGACCTCGATTCGGCACATTCCCCCTGCCGTCCAGACCCCCACTCCTCATGTGACTTGGACAACCTCGTTCGCTATCACACATGACATTGTGTGCGAGCTTTGCATAGGAAATATCTTTGTCTTCTCTGTTGTGTTTGCTCGCCGGCAAGCTTCTTGCTGCTGTCTTTATCATGGCGCCCGGTCTATATTTATTGTCTATATTTGTGTTATTTTATCCCAAAAATGGGTCAAATATTAAAACAGAAGGACAAGAAACAGTTCACTGCTTCGTCTGCTTCAGCTGTGGTAAAACCCAGCATTTCCTTTTCTGTTTCTCTTTAATAGTAATATTGGATTTCATACCGCAAGTTTTGAGAGCTAGACAATGCTAAACAGCCCTTTATAGACGGCTGTGTACATGACTGATTCCAATAAAACATTGAGCCACACACCCAAAACTGCCCATATACAACCACTCTCTTTGTTCTTCTAATTTGCTCCAAACCTAATGGCCTTGTGACTACAGACGCTACAACGCAGGAAAAATGCTGCAAAAGGGGAAAAAATGCTGAGAGGAAAAAAAAGAGAGAGAGAGAGAGCGCTTCACAAGACCAAAAAAAACTTCATTCCCAGAACAGTGCCCGTGATCCTCTCGGTGAACACATTAAGAAATAACATGTCAATATTTTGCCCTTCTCCACAAAATATGATTTTGATTAAAAGGTGTAAAGGTTAGGGTCATTGAGAGGGTGAGGATTAGTATCATGGGCTGTGTCTGGGGTTACCATAACAGTCTGGCTAGTGGGACTAGTAATAACAACAGTAGTAATAATAATCACGGACTAATTGATTGAACTTTGTGTGCTTCCTAGCCAGAGAGTAGATATTTTGACAAGCCTAGAGCTCCCCTTGAAGTCTGTAGAATTAAAGCTAATATAATGAGGGATGCTTATACCACTTGTTTTTAAGGATGAGGTTCTGATGATCGTGGAAATTGCTTGTTGAATACCTTTTGTTTGCTAAAGTAATGAGTAGAAGAAGTAGAAGAAATACAGAAGAAATATTTGAACTTATTTCTTTCCCAAGAGTCTGAGAAGAACTATGCATCCAGTCATGTTTGAAATAGACAGAAATATATGATAGTGAGCCAAAATATTTATATACATACTTATACTTTACATGCTGCTAAAAATGCATATTCCTTATTTTACAATGGAGGACAACTGAGCATTTCATTATTAAAAGAACACTCGCCCTTATTTTGTTTTAAACCTGTATGATTTTTTTTTTTCTGTAGAAGACAAAGGAAGATATTTTGAAAAATGTCTATGGGTTTGTTTTTTACAATCAATGAGGTTCAATAAAGTGCTGTGTTGGACCCCAATGACAGTTGAAGCATCCTTCAAAAAAAAAAAAAAAAAAAAATATATATATATATATATATATATATATATATATATATATATATACTGTATATTATGTGTGTTCCACTGGGAAAAAGGTTTGAATACAGGTTTGAAACGACATGAGGGTGAGTTAATGATGACAGAATTTTCATTTTTGGGATGAACAAGGCAGACATACATTTAGCAATAATACAGTGTACACTGAACACTCTTCTTAATGTTTTAAAATGACTAAAATAAAATCACTCTACTTATTTTACAATGTCAATCACAACCGCTTATTTATAGCCCAAATCATCCTTTTTCCTCGTAGCAGAGAGTATGCGGCTCTCCACATCGACTGCAGCCTCTCGGATAGAGAGGTAGGCTATGTTTGAAGAGTGCTTTTGTCACGCTGAAGAAAATCATGTTTGAAGTCTGGCCCCTGTCTTTCACACTTCTGATAAAGCCGTCGGGTTTAGCGTGTCTTCCGTGCAAAGCCCATGTCCTCCCCCTTTGTCTGACGCTCTCTTCCCCTTGCCTGCGCTCCCCCTGGCTCCCCTCTATTGTCTGCTCGCCTGTCACCATGCCCACATTACACTGTGTGGAGAATGGGCCCAAAGCCTTATCCCGAGGCTTCATGGGAGATGTAGTTGGGGGAATAGTTTTGTGGGTTATTTTCTTCCATTTGTTTTTGTGTTTGACCCTTGCTGTTGCTGTGTATATTTAGCATTTTCAGGCTTCAAATTAGATCAAATTTCATCATATGAAAACCATATTCTGGGAAGAACAATGAGGAAATTATATACAGCAAGGTTTCATGAATAAGTTAAATGAGTTTATATTAAATGTACTAATACTAATACTCATAATTACGTCAAATATTGAGCATTTCGCTTCAAATGTCACATTTTTCATAAAGCAATTTGGCTTTGTTTTCCCTCACATCTTCTCCTCCATTGTTAGCCATGTCTCTTAAGCACTCCACGCATATGCATGCACAGTATCGTATCAATGGAATATCTCAAACATTTTCAGAATCCCAAATATTTAAACAGGCCGGACAAACAAGTGACCGGAGGGATTGTATTAGGGGGTTATTTCGCATAGTGTCCTATCAGCCCCCGCGATATTTTCATATTGAATTGGTATGCATGAACCACATGATCCCAGCATAAAGAGGGTGCCTGAACCTAGTCTCTTAAACTGTAGCAGGCATATATTACCAGGCTTAGAGCTTGGCAAGCCCTGTGTTTCCCAAAATAGATTTTCAACAATACTCCACGAGGTTGCATTAAATAAATCTGCACTCAGCTAATCCTAAAAGCAGTTCATATGTCGTGGAGATACTCTCGCGCAGGACAAAGGCAGACACTCGGCTCGTCGCGCCTTCGTCGAGGGACAGACACATTTAAATACAGATATTTAGAGAAGGGGGGTGGATGGGGCGCAAAAAAATCCGCTTTTAATGTGACACAGAATTCGGCTAAAAAGCGAGAAAGAAAATCTCCATCAATGTGCTACAGTGCCGCACAGCAAAGCAGATTTTTTATATCAACCTATCTTCCTCCCTCCCGTTCTTCCTCTCTCTTTCTGCTGCAGTCTATTTTTTAATCTAGACCCAAACACTTGCAGGAGGGGCCATTTCAAACATGTTGTAGATAACTGTTAATCACATTACTGTTTTCCCACTTCCGTAAAACACCATAAATAGCGTACTGAGGTTCATCCCCTTCTTTTTTCCCCATTGAGAGAAAATTACGGTTGATGAATTGCTTCTGCCATGCATGTAGGCTAATGAAAGCCTGGCTCCTGGGCTTTCCTCAACAAAGGCTCACGATTTTTCCACTTTCCACTAAAATAAGAACCTGTTCCACTTTTAATTAATGGTTCTACTCTTCTTCATTCAAAGGCTACGGCAGACTTTTAAATTGATTCCGGAGGTGAGCTTGCTCATTAGCACGGGAAAAACAAAAGCATTGTTCTAGGATTGCAGGGGAGTAATTTGATCACACAGGTTTACAAAAGCTTTTAATTCTGATGTGATCTGCCAAC
The DNA here is from genome assembly GCF_964197995.2 of Scardinius erythrophthalmus. Lineage (NCBI taxonomy): Eukaryota > Metazoa > Chordata > Actinopteri > Cypriniformes > Leuciscidae > Scardinius > Scardinius erythrophthalmus. The sequence goes on from NC_138241.1 coordinate 26,744,231, forward strand.
CGAAATTACGTAACTCTACTGCTCGTAATTATAAATACTCAAAACTCACGTCGACGCAAGTCATGATATGTACTCGGGAAGCTCTTCTGGCAGTTAATTATGAATGTACCTTAGTTGTGATGAAACAGAAGTAGCAACAGACCTTTGCTTCTGTTTTGTGACGTAAATCTGAGTGTAATGATCAGTGAATAAAAAAAAAAATTAGGGCTGGGACTTGGTTCCATGATCCCAGTTGATTGGATGTTGAGATGTGGGCTTGTGAGGTCGGTGTTTAAGCAGACTAAATGATTGGAGAAGTGCTGCATATGAAAGCAGAGAGAAGTAAGACTTTTTCATTGGAAGATTCAACCATTGCATTTTGAGTTTCTAAATATGTAATATAGGTGTGTGTGTGTGTGTGTGTGTGTGTGTGTGTGTGTGTGTGTGTGTGTGTGTATGTATATATGTATGTGTGTATGTATGTGTGTATATATATATATATATATATATATATATATATATATATATATATATATATATATAAGAATATTAGCATATATATATTAGAATATTAGCATATATTAGCATTAGAATGATTTCTGAAGGATCATGTGACACTGAAGACTGGAGTAATGATGCTGGAAACTCAGCTTTGCATCACAGGAATAAATTACATTTTAAAATAGATTCAAATAGAAAACAGTTCATTTTAATTGTCATAATATTTAACAAAATTACAGTTTTTTGTTGTTATTGTATTTTTAATCAAATAAATGCAGCCTTGGTGAGCATAAGAGACTTTAAATACATACTCTGTGTGTGTGTGTGTGTGTGTGTGTGTGTGTGTGTGTGTGTGTGTGTGTGTGTGTGTGTGTGTGTGTGTGTGTGTGTGTGTGTGTGTGTGTGTGTGTGTGTGTGTGTGTGTGGGTGTGTGTGTGTGTGTGTGTGTGTAATATGAATGAAGCATATAAATGAATAAATCATTCACAGTAACATACACTTAATTTTTACAAGAAAATACTGTTTCAAATTGTGTACTTCAAAATTTCCTGATTAATTCAATGTGTTACTTGCTGTTTCGTAATTGTGAAATTTACTAGCAATTTTTGAGTGAAAATTTTTCTACACCAAATTTTTTTCAGTGAGGGTGAATTTTCATTTTATGCCAATTTAAAGCAAATGTGTGGGTTATTAGCAAAACCTCCACCGTAAAGTATTTCTAATCTGAACAGACAGTCTCAAATAAAGCCTAGCCACTCCTTAATGTAAATGACAACGATGAAGGCAGTCTTAGCATGCTTCTTAGACAGCTAGCATTGTGTTTGTTCATCGGTGTGACTGATGTTTGCTTTTGGATCAGTTGTCCACACTCGGCTAACAATTAGCATACATCTGCTGCAGACAGCATGCAGCCTTGCTTTATGTACACTGCTATCAAGACCCCTTGCAGGCAGCTCGGTGCTGTAGTGTGCAAACACGCGTCTGCTTGACTGGATGCTAGCCACCCTACCGAGTGACCCTGAAAGCAGAGTCAAGTGCATCAGGCTTCTAATTGGTGAGCAATTATGCATGTCAACAATTTAATTACACTTAGCCTTGATTAACGGCAACTTCACAGAATCCTTTTTTGACATCAAACTCCACCTTACCTTATCAAGCACAGTTTAACCAAAGCAATAGAACATTATATGGTCATAACTCTTTTTGCACTGCATATTTTTCCAGATTAGACTACAAACTTTATATTTTTGACAATCCCAAATCTTTTAAAGGGATAGTTCACTAAAAAAACATTTCTGATGACAATTCTGGATTCTGCCATCATTTACTTCATGAGGGATAGTGAAAACTCTTTCATTAGTTACTCACCCTCATGTCAATCCAAACCAGTAAGACTTTCGTGTATCTTTGGAACACAAATGAAGATCTTTTTGATGAAATCTGAGAGCTTTCTGTCCCTCCATTGACAGCTGTGCAACTACCACTTTTACACTTCAAAAAGTTCATAAAAAGATAGAAAACACTTTTTCAGTAGATACATGATCGCTTTATATGATGAACATATTGAATTTAGGCTTTTATTCACATTTTCAACATTCATCATCTCACACAGAAGTTGTTGTAAACGGAAGCTCAAGTGTTTTCTTGACGTACGAGAACCAATGAAGTTTATTCACATGTTACGCAGCACGTTTGAGCTTCCACAAGAACCAATGAGGTTCATTCTCGTGTTACGCAGCACTTTTGAGCTTCCGCAAGAACCTATAGACCTTATTTACAGCAGTGCCATCTTTGATTTTTAACGGGAATGAAAGCGAGGCTTTGAGGGATATAGACATAGATCTCTTCATTGGTTGTACTGTCATTTAATGTGCTTTTGGATTGTTCTGATGACGAAATACTGCAAAAATATCTTTCCAAGAAAAGTCAGTATAGACAAAAAACTCTAAACAACATGAGCTGTGGAAAACAAGTGATTTAGGAGCTTTATACAGCTTTTTACAATGGAAGCCATTGAAAACATGATTAATCTATCCACAGCCTCGCTTTCATATCATGGCGTTGCTCTGAATAAGGTTTATGAGGTTCTCGTTTGTCAAGCAGGTTCGGCTGAGCTTCTGTTTATGTTTGCTGATCAATGTTTAAATGTGAATAAAAGCCTAAATTAAATCTGTTCATCATATAAAGCAATTGTGTCTCTCCAGAAATTTTGCACTAAACCGTTCAATTAATATGGATATATGAACTTTTTGAAGCGTCAAAGAGGTAATTGCGTAGCTGTCAATGGAGGGACAGAAAGCTCTCAGATTTCATAAAAAAGATCTTCATTGTGTTCTGTATGAAAGTCTTACAGGGTTGGAACGACATGAGGGTGAGTAATTAATGACAGAATTTTCATTTTTGGGTGAACTAACCCTTTAAAAGAAATAGGCTACCTTATATTTAAAAATATGCTTTGGGGAACTGCAAAGAGTCTGATTGGTGACCTGGGATCTGTTTTCACCAATGGAGAAATGGTCCCCCTGTTGGGTGTTCGCTGTAGGAGTGATTTGGCGTTTGTGTTATTAGCTGTCAGAATGAATACGGGCTGATGCTGAACAGACGCTGTGCTGAAGCAGTGGCGGAAGTGGCACTTTAGCACTGTGGCTGATTTCATAGCGATTAGTGCAAATCACCCAGCACTTAACGTTATTGCCCAGAAGGGCTAATAGCAGCTTGACACCTCGTGTAAAATTTGTGATGTGCCACTCTCCCAAGTTTATTATGATTTTTTTTTTTTTTTTTTTTTTGGTCAAATTTGATAAGAACCCCAGTCACAAATTATACGCGTCAGTGTGTAAAAAAAAAATTAGGCAGGCGGTTTGTTTGGAATAAAGTTCTAAGCTGTAGAATGGGAGTATTTAGGGGTTTACAGGGATCCCCCCCTCCCCTCCCCTCCCCTCCCCCCAGTATACAGAGGCTTGGCATGCCACAGAAGCTACTGTCGCCATGGTGACAAGCCACTTCAGTTCAATCAGTGCCCAGTGTTAACAAGCTTTGAATAAAACTGAATTTGAAAGAATAGAAGAATTTAACTGTTGGGTTTATGGGTCACAATAATTACTGTATGTTTGATGGACATTGTAAATTATGATGAATAAGTAATTATATTGTAATTATTTTCTGGTAAGGTTAACGTTACTGTTTTTTTTTCATTGTTCAAGGTCCCAGAGATCCCAATGATGCAAAAAATTCTTCTTATTATAAATAAAATAAAACTTCTTATTTTCCTTTGAAATTATTTTAGTATTTATTTAATTATTTTAGAACTTAGTAGCCAGTTATGAAATGCACATTTTCTTATTTAAAAAATCATAGAAAAATAGTTTGATTGGATGAAGTCAATTTAAAAACACTGAACCAAACTGAATACGTTAGGTTTCACCAACAAAATGAATTTTAAGGGTTGTTGGATCCAGTAGAAATAGCTTCTTATGGTATGAATGTAAATTGTGAAAACTGCATTTATTAATTTTTATATCTGGAGAGCCCAAGCTTTTTTTATGGATGACAAAATAAGTCAATTATCAAGTTATATTTTTGTTTATCATTTTCATTTGATTAGGAAAGGTCTTCAAGTAGGGCTGCACGATATTGAAGAAAAAAACAATATGCGATAACTTGTTAAATAGTGTGATATTCGATATGTGATGCGATGTGTAAAATACATTTAAATTATATTTAAAAGCCGAAAATAAACCAACATATATGTTTCACATTCTTTTTGTGAGAAGAAACCATGCCTACAACTTCTGAAAGTGAACAGCAATGTTTTACTGTAGCATTACAAGCATCATTTTAACATCAGTGTAAACCAGGGGGGGATTAGGGTTTCAGGTAGGCCTAGGTTTATTTAACAACAGAAATTGAATAATCAAATTTACAAATAAAACACTACTTAGTCTTCACTGTATGAATTAAATATATTCTGATTCTGATTAAAGCTAAAAAAGTTATTCAGTCAAAAGCAGTGAGTGATTTTCTCTCTGTCTTTTGTTGTTTGATTAACATTAAGCACACAGACAGAAGCAGGTTTATTAGGCTGTTGTCACTTTAAGAGCTGCACGGACCCAATATATTGTTACACACGTGCTTGCTTTCTCAACTGTTTAGTCCACTGAAGGCTTAGGCATGACTTACTGTTTACGCAAATTCTCACCAAGATAGGCATTTTGACATAATTTTGTCTGTATATGGCCATATAAGCTGAATTAGATGAACTGAATTTGAGATCACACGTTCTCTGAGACGTGGCTTGAGTACTTTCGCTAACATTAAGCAAGGTCGCACGTATGTAACGGCCATGTGTCCAGTCTGCTGTCTGCGTCAAACCTATTAAATTCATGCAGTTATCAAAAGCCATTGCGATATGCATATTGTGATATGTACATTTGCGATATTACGATATATCTTGCAGCCCTATCGATATCAAAACTTCAGGCTATTAAATAGGCTTTTGGTTCTCTCTTCGGGTCCCCAATCAGATCACAAGGGCTAGTGGTGTTTAAAGAACATCAAGCTCGAAGGACGAAACGATGAGGCCAATATAGTGAGAAGAAAAAGAACGGCCAGAAAAAAAAGAACATTCCCGTAGGACGTGACGTGGAGACTGCAATAGTCTCAAACTGTCACAGTGTTTGCGAACACCCGACAGCCTCCGAAGATATAGGAATATCCTCTCCCCTGCCTCCGACAGCCAACGTCTGTCTCCATCAATCAAGTGGAGTTAATTTAAAAGCATAAGCTACTTAATTAAAGGAGGTTAGTTGAGCACTGAAATCAAATTCCTGAAATGAGTTTTAATGTCCTCATATTCCCCAGCTCATAGGATGCCCCATCCTCATCACCTCTCGAATGGTAGAATAATATTCATCGCCTTCGTTTTCCACATTGTCATAAAACACATAGGCTGCAAAGAGCATTCGCTAAAAGGCCGAGAGATATTAATGTGGTCTCAGCAGGCCAAATGCACTTCTCTCTTATCGCCATCCTGTCTTTCCTTCCCTCTCTCCATCCATGCCCCGCATCCCTGATGGGAAGCGCAGGACGAGATGAGAGGACGCGAAAGCGAGAGAGCGAGCGAGATCGTAGCATTAAGTAAATAATTTGTATGATAATTCATTACAGTGGCGTCTTTTTCAACTTTAATTGGTCTAAATGAAGAGACATTTCACACCATTTAGATAAAAAAAGAAAAAGGAGGCCAGCATAATGAAAAGGGGGCCTGGCTATCGGACTTCAGAGGTTTGCTCTAAATGAAAATGTAATTGCAGGCGGAATGGTACAAGAGGAGTCGACCCAGCGCAGCAGATCGGGGGTATCTTCAGACAGCCGCGCAAAAGCTAATGACTGAGCAATTTGGAACATTTACTCACCCCAAAGACTCTCATTAAGTCAATCACAGGCTTAGCCGAAGCCCACTCACAGCGGCGGAGGGAACCCTATGCGTTTATTCCGACATCAATCAGGAAGGCCGTCTCTCTCTCTAGCTTTCAGTGTCTCTCTCCGCGTCTCACTCTCTAAAGCTCTCTCTCCCTCCTCCTCCTGCTAGTCGGCAGGAAAAAAGAGAGGCCCAAGTAATTTATTCGGGATCTTTGAGAGGATAATGGCCAATTATTTGTTTATAACACTGGTTAAATTTTCATTAGGCAGATTAATGGAATATCATGTACTGTCAACAGTGGACCGAGGGGTGGTGTGTCAGAGATAAACGCCCCAGCAGATGATGTCGCTCTGTGGGTAAATTGGTTTTTCCCACTCCCCTGTCTCTGCTTCTCCATATGGAAATGTAAAAGGTGGATGAGGTGGACGGCAAGGAGATGACAGAATATGGAATTGTGCATGTACTGAGAGAAGTGTGTGAGCACTCCAGGCAGAATAGTCTATTTATACATTTATATATATATGGTCTTTTTCAGATTTTCTGACACTGTTTAGATCATAAAAGTTTCTAGCATGTCTGAATTTTTAGAGCTCGATTCATTTATGGAAAATATGTCTCGGGAACACGGGGCAAGTTCTTTTTGAACAAGTTATACAGTGCGAGAATGCGGATATAAGCCTTCTTTTACAGTTTTCAATTTCAACTCCAACACTTCTAATGGTTCAACTGCATTGGAGATACAGTTCCCGCTTCGCTTTCTATCGGGCTGAGATGTTGGCATCATTTAAATGATTCATTTCAACAGTTTAAACTTTCAGATGGGCTCATAAATAGATTCATGGAGTCATAAATAGAGCTTTTCGAGTGGTGACACGAGGGGGGCGGCATAATCTGACATTATGCAGCCGACTCTATTTCTGTAAATGACAGCCTTCAGTGAAGCGACTGCTACAAGTAAAGGCAATGGGACACATTCTGACCCCCTCAGACTGATAGGATGATAAATACTGGTTTGAACCTGAAGTCAAAGGTTCATAAACAGCCACTTGAAACGTATCTAAGAATTCCTATTTTCTGCATATTGGAGTGTTATACTGCCAGAGGCGTATTTATATACACACAAATCCAGATATTATTTGCTGGCTTTTAATGCTTCAAAGAAAAGTTCTAAGTAGTCTTTAAGTAAATCATGGGGTATGAATATTTAGAAAATTATTTGGCAAATTCACTAAATAGTAGCACCATTGATGCATGGTATTTCACTACAGTAACTTGAGACTTATTCATTATAAGCACCCTTAATCCAATTTACAGTCAGTATGAAATGAAAATTCACTCCATCTATTTTCTAAATGCATGGTATTGATCTTATTGTGAATGGTTCATCCACGCATACACTGTAGTATCTTTATTTTCAGTCTACTTAAATTTTAGACCTTTCTTATAATTGACGGTAAGCTCACATTTAGAGCTGCCTCCATCCAACCAACAACCAATGGATTGAACCAAGTCCCTGCCCTACAATGTTTTTCTTTTGGATAAGTAGTTTCACTCGGATGTACAGTACATCACAATATGGGAGAAGAGAATTGGAGACTTTTGTAGTGATCATGGCAGCAATAAGTCATCACACAATTGAGAAGAGTATTATAACCAGTCATATATCTAAATGTGTGGTGTTGCAAAGTACACTTCTGACATTTTAAAAAGCGTCCCTCAGTACGCAGTCGAGTGATGCTAACAGTCTCAGCAAAGACAACCAAATTGCAGTAGTCTGCTGCAGCCTCTGCAACCTTAGAATAGGTGCGGCATAAAAATTGTACTATGTAGATTTTGTGGCCGTGTTACATGATTTACGTAATTCCTTTTAATGAATCAGGCACTAAAACAACACAAGCAAACAGGGCCATCAGTAGGCGCATTTAATTTTTTATTGACTTGAATCTTTGGCTCTATGTCAAAGTAAAAAAAAAAAGTTATGTTAGGTTTTTTTTAGACCAAAGGATATAGTCCTTAAATAAATGTGTTGTAAAATGCTTTTTAAAATAAGGTAGGATAAGTAACAACACCAAAAATGATCATCAAAGTGGAAAGAGGAAGTGAGCCGACATAGGAGCCTAAAAAAAATGGGAGAACAAGTCAAGCACGTTGCCCCCTCCTCTCTGTCACCATCCATATCACCGTGGACAAATTGTCCTGATCTGGCTTTCACACATGCCTCCTCCACATCTAAATATTCATTCATCACTTTCCCTTAGTCTAGTATCACCCTCCTTAAAAGCCTGTGGGGAAAACTGAACGGCCAGCTCCACCCAATCAAAACAATCGCTTGGCGAGAGGTGGGGGTTATCGAGGGGCAAACTATCTGTAGCTAGGGCTACGGGTTGCTGGCAGGACACAGGGTCCATTTAATTAGGCCTGCTGCTTCCCTCTGGTGTGAAAGACTCTCAGACCACTTTGATTCGCCATTGCTCTCCCAGCAGGAAGTGCCTGGTGATAATTGACACAGGATTTCCTTGTTAACCAGCCACAGACTGGCTGGATTAAAGTGACAGAGATCTCCAGAAGAAAGTGGGGAGTAGATAAGGGAGGGGTTGGTGAGGTGAAAGTGCTCGCTGAAGGTAGGGGAAATGGTGCGAGGGGGGTGAGCGAAGCAGCTATTTACCTCTCTTGAGAAACTAGAGAGGAAATCGCAATAACAGACTGGTGTGTGGGTCCCGGCGTGAGTTGTAGCTCCTACTTATCTTGGCCATTTCAGCTTGGCTGATCAAAGATTGGCTCCCTCAGAATAACCTGGACCCTGGGTTGAGTACATGCTTCCACGCTTTGGGTTTTTTGGCAAATTATCGCCCCCTCCTTCCCTGCCTCCCCCTTCTATTGTGGTATTACTGTTTATAGAGGGCTAGAGAGGTAATCTCCTTTCATTCAGACAATTATGCACTATCGGGAAATGAAAGCACATTTGCAAATGACGTAATTTTCGCCTATTTGTACCAACTAGGTCATGAGCCCTGACAAAAGTATTATCATACAGAGAGAGAGAGGATAAAAACTCATTCGGCCGTGGACAAACATGAGGTTTCCACAGCACCTAATCCATATTATTTATTTCCACATTTTCACCTTCCTTATCCACACAGCTCACGCTCACACACACTCTCACACACACTCAGTCACTCACTCTGTGCTACCAAGTGTCCAGATTTAGGCTGAAATGGAAAAATAAATATCCAAGAAATCAGGGCACCATGCAGAGTCTGCATCTGGCATGACTATATACAGTCATACAGACATTGAAGTTTCCAATTTACATCATTAATTGTAAATATAAATTCAGTACATTTCACTAATACTTGAATACGACTGTACCAAAAACACATTAAAATATTGCTGTGAAGAGATGCAATTACATGCATGCAATATTTTAATGCATCTTTATTGAAACAAATAGATCACGTTGCTTTATATCCATTTTTAAAGTTATGTTTTCTATAAAAACTTGGGTAAAATCATATTTCATATGCAGTAATGGTAACAAAATTATTCTTTTTATTTTCATTTAGCCTAAATATTCAAAAATAATAGATCTGTGAGTTTAAAATTCAACTTGCCACCACTATTTTAGTTTTAGTTTGATGTTTTTCATCAAAGAATCCTGAAAAAATGACAATATCACTGTTTTTACTGTATTTTTGAACAAATAAATGCAATAATAAATTAGTAAGCACTTTGTGAGCAACCTTAGAGACTTATTTCAAAAACATGTAAAAATAGTATTGTAAATTCACTGACTATTATGATGTTATTATAAGGTATTTTAGATATTTTTTCCAATAGGCCTCTTTTTAATTGGCAGCATGATGAATAATCTGAGAGTAACATTACTGTCCTGTGGTGGAATCCGCAGGATAGTAATGTCACTCCAGAGGACTAGCATTTGACCCCATCTGACCTTCACTTCCTCCAGCTCCATCTGCCCAGAGGTCAGCAGTACATGATCTCACATGAGAGAAATATCAAGTGAGTGACTGGAGGTATGATTTTGGCCTTGTGAGACAGATAAATCTGTAACTATCTCTGTCTACGCAACAGAGTACAATAAAAGTCTACAAGACCATTGAATTGCATTAGCACAAGTTAATGCTAACAGTGTCATTCTAAGCACCTGGGCAGTAGGACATTTCTAAGGTGCCATATGTCTTTCCAGCCAATCACAGTTTGTTTTGTTCAGCATCATGTATAGGGGTGGGAAAATGTAATGTCATTGTCCCTACAATAACAGGCCGGCATTTAAAGGTGACCTATTATGCCCATTTTCACATGATGTATAAATCATCCTCAGAATAAAACGTCCTCAGAATGTGTCTGTGAAGTTTCAGCTCAAAATACCAGCCATATTTTTATACATAGTTCCCACAGGCCAATTACTGTCACGTGACCTCCCCGGAGACGCCATCTTTGAGGGCATAAGCTGCTTTGTTTACAAAGTTTTACAAGCAAATTTCTAATATTTCTTTCTGTTTATAATGTTACGAAATTGTGTGTGTGTGTGTGTGTGTGTGTGTGTGTGTGTGTGTGTGTGTGTGTGTGTGTGTGTGTGTGTGTGTGTGTGTGTGTGTGTGTGTGTGTGTGTGTGTGTGTGTGTGTGTGTGTGTGTGTGTGTGTGTGTGTGTGTGTGTGTGTGTGTGTGTGTGAGAGAGTGAGTGAGTGAGAGAGAGAGAGGCGCGGGCGCGATTGAACAGTGGAAACAATGTTGTTTTTGTATGTTTTTAATACCTTGTCATTTTGTTCATACAGGACATCATTCAAACTGCAAAGTGTTAACTTATATTTGTGTACACTCGCAATAAAACACAGCATTGTGCACCTGACACAAAGTGCTCTGAGCAAATTCTTGCGTGTTTTGAGGGAGTTTCTTTCCTGTTTATCCTCGCCAGCCATAACCTCCGTCGTTGTTCTGACAAAAGCTTAGTTTTCTCACATTCATGAAGTCTAATGACGGGTATACTGTAAAATCCAAATTTAACTGAACCTCCGGCACGATTTGAACATCCATTGACCCAGCTTTTTATCACGAAATTAACTCGTTTCAGCTTCTTCTTCTAATGTTCTGCCCACAACATGCCCACAGAAATGGCGCCGGGTCGGCAAATGCCCGTATGTTGTGACGTCATGTAGGAACTATGTATTATAGCTTGTCAAAGTTGCCCCTTTTTAGATGTGAGGGAAAACGCTCCGTATTATGTGTGTGTCCCTTTAAATGCAATTGAGCTGCTGCTCCCTGCCCCCGCTCAGACGACGGCCGATCCTTTTGCATGAGCTTTGCGTACGCGAACAACATAACAGCCGAATTTCTCTCAGGCAAAATGTCAATAATACCCAGTAGCGGAGTGCAGCCTTGCACGTTTGAACCGGAGACAGGCACAGATGGAGAGACTCAGGAAGAGGCTGCAACTGTTAACTTAGACTGTACATGGACGTTTCTGAATGGTTAGTGGATACATTTATATAACTTAGTTGTACCGTCATGTTCATAAACTGTTATATATGTGCTCGTGTGGGAACTGTATTAGGATGCCCACAGAGCTAGAAAATAGATGCTGCATGGAGATAGAGCAGGTATCGTTTAGTTTACGGTTATAATGTCGGACTGCTGCTTCTCACTCAGGGCAGGATCTAGTGCAGATCGTCACCAGTCGTGGGCGGGCTTTCCCTACTCTTACTCTGAGAGATTGATAATATATGGGGTTTATAAAAAAGTATTGGGTGGATTTTTACTTTTATAGGCTGGTTATTTACACACACTGTGGACACACATCAGTGTTCAAACATCTTATAAAAGTGAATTTTGCATAATAGGTCCCTTTTAAAACTCTTGGATGTCTATGTTTTGAACTTAACATTAGTTTGAAAATACAGCATTTGATCATAAGTGCTCACTGGCATTGTTGTAAACACCATGGCTTTCTTATTCTCTGAGGAGATTTGGTGTCACGTCGGCTTTGTTTTCAGGCAGACTGTTAAAAAAAAGCGACACCGGAAATCCTGTAGAATTCAACCAATCAGACGACTTAGAAACTCCTTAAGTGTTTCCAATTTTGTTGGCCATATGCATCAAACGTTCAGCCAACGGTCCGTTGATGTCTGATGCTGAGACTATAGAGCTGGTAAGTCCCGTCCATCCGTAAAACCCCAAGTGGACCTCTAGGTTGAAAAATCGTCAATGCAAGTGAATGGGAGAAAATAATTATTTTCTGGTCACGTTTGAATTGTGCCATGAATGTGAACATATGTTGTCTGTGACAACATATGTTCTTTTTTATATAACTTTTCATGTTACGAGTTTGACAGTATATGGTATGATTCTTCGGCTAGCAGTTGTGGAAAAGAAATAACGAGAAAGACTACATGTTGCCTATGTGACGTGACGTCACCCCATAAAGTTGACTTACCCGTGGTTTTCGCCAACCTCAACGATTTTGTCCTCTCCCTGAAAGAAGGCGGTGAAGTGCACCAAAGACACAGCCATGTTTAGCGGGATCCGTGAGCTAGTGTCCGTGTGCTAGTGGTGTTGACGTTTCAAACGCGTCGAAAGCAGCGAAGAGTTGTAGTCCACAAAGTGCTCTCACACAAAGTCTACCCGTATCAAACTTCTACCCGCTAAATTGTAGCATTCTTTACACGAAAAGTTATATAAAAAATTCACAGACAACATATGTTCACATTCATGGCAAAATTCAAACGGGACCAGAAAATAATTATTTTCTCCCATTCACTTGCATTGACGATTTTTCAACCTAGAGGTCCAGGGGGATTAGTGGAAGGGGCGGGACTTACCAGCTCTATAACAAATGAGACCTTATTGTAAAGTGTTTAAAAAACAACAACAACTTAAATTTCCATGGAAAAAAAGTGTTTTGTTGAAAACTCATTATTCTTTGTTAAAAGATTAGCAAGAACATGTTATACAAATATATTAGGTAAGTTGTCACAATGAACAGTTAAAATTTGTTGATTTGGTCTACCTTAATTACATAGTTGACCGAATCTATATTGGTGTGTGTGTGTGTGTGTGTGTGTGTGTGTGTGTGTGTGTGTGTGTGTGTGTGTGTGTGTGTGTGTGTGTGTGTGTGTGTGTGTATGCGTGTGTTTTGTTTACACAACATTATTTTTTTGGTTTAAACAAGGTTCTTGAAATCGATATACAAAACCTTAGTTACTGAGAAAACTTTCCCTCATGAATGACTAAAACTAAATATTAGGCTTTTTGCAAATTTCACCAGTAAACAAACTTTCAGCAAATACAAATAATTTTCATGCACATCAACTCAATTTTTAATAACATTTAAGCACATTTCTAGATTAAAAACATTTTATTTAAGTGCAGTGTTCCTCTTTCACAAGCCAGAGAAACTTTACACTGCTGTTGTGAGACTGTTATCAGTGCTCATGTCGGCAGGAACTGCATCTAAACCCTGCTGTAAGACTTCAATATGTGAGTATTAACACGCTTCAGGGTGCTTGACTTCTGTATCCGGAATTGCTTTCTAGCAGAGAGTGAGAAAGGCGAGACAGAGGGTTAGAGATTTGCTGTTCTCTCAGACCAAAGTAAATATGATAGGCAGGAAAAGCAATCATATAACCAACATATGCTCCCCTATCGAGAAAACACAGGAGTCTAGATTAAGATTTTGTCATGAGTGAAATCATTGCTGTTTAATTGAATCGTGCTACAGATAAACTCCTTGGTCGAGCCCTCTCCCGATGGCTAGGTCGTGATAAACAACTTCAATCAGAGTGCTATAGAGTCACACACTAGCTCTCTTGACTTTTCCACTGATCTTTATTCTGTGAAACTAGAGGAGATTGTGTGTGTGTGTGTGTGTGTGTGTGTGTGTGTGTGTGTGTGTGTGTGTGTGTGTGTGTGTGTGTGTGTGTGTGTGTGTGTGTGTGTGTGTGTGTGCGTGTGCGTGTGCGTGTGCCCTGAGGTTGATGCTGTAGGACTGAGCTATTTTAAATGTTTTAGGCCTTTTCTTAGGCGTTTTGATCATGCATAGATGTCCCAATGTGAAGTTTATTTACAAAAACCTCTGAGATAAGGGGCTTTCGCACCAGAGGAACCTTTTCATAGTTCTTAGAACTAATGGCGGAAGAACCCACTTTTCGGCATGTTCTCACCACAGGAACTGGGAACGAATTTAGTTCTAGGATTGCCTTTTGGTGAAACTAAATTAGCTCCTACTTCAGAGTAGGGTCTAACTCAGCCATACGAAACAGCACCTGCCATTTAAAAAAAAAAAACATGTAAACACACACCGTTTTCTCCACGAACATACAGAAAGCTAATGTTACTGTATTTACCTGCCACCTTTGTCTGTGGTGTTGTGTTCTTTTCTCAACCTCGATGATATGTAGCACCGCAAGTTGTTGGAGATTTCGTCTCTTAGTCCTCCGTTTTTGCTCTTTCCATCACATAACTTATACGTCGACATTCCATCTCCTTTATTACGAATCCCACGACTCGCAACAAAAACACAGCTCCAATCACAGTGTCCTCTATTCTCCAGTTGTTGATGTTGTTGAACGCTGTTGGACTGGGCCAGCTTGCGCCACTTCAGAGCTCCTACTGGCGGCGAATGCAACCAGGAAAAAGGCACTACAGGAAAATGTAGTTCTCGTGGAATTCCCCTGGTGGCTAGTTCCTGTAACTAAGTTCCTATAACTACTCGGGTCAAAATTAAACGAGAGAAATGTTTTGCCTTGAATCGACAAATAATAAAGTCACTGGGGTTGTTCCCTTTCAAAGGCACTAATATGTACCTTTAAGGTACTTATATGCACCCTTTAGAGGTAAATAGGGTACAAGGGTTAACCTTTTAAACGGGGACCGCCCCAGTAACAGCTTTTTTCTGAATTTGTCTGATACGAAATCAATATGAAGAATCGTTATGAATCCTGATCCAAAGGTGATGATTGTGATTTTCTGTGTATCGTTTGTCAGTGAAATTGGAGAAAAACACTTTTATCCAGTTGAAAGCCTGGCTAACTCTGTATCACAAAGGCAAACTTCAAACATATGTACAGGGAGCCGTCTGACTAAACCACCAACGGGTCTTGAGTGGAGATTGTTAGGTTAGTATTTTGAGTGCACGCCAGAATCAAATGATTGCTAGGCTCTTTATCAGTGCGCCACCACGCAGAGGGTGGGTACATTTCTGGGCGTTGTGAACCATACCTTGTGATCCAGTCACTACACATTCCCCTAATCTGACCACTTCAGCTTTCCACTCATTGTTCTTCTGTATGGAGCCATGGTCTAGGATCCATTTGTGCTACTGGCTTGCTTGACTGAGATAAAGTAGTCCAAGGCCTCCTATGAGATTTCAGTACCGGCACTGGGATTCAAAAAGTTTTTATGGAAGATATCTGAAAGAAAATAGTCTTTTATGTGTCATTGTTCGTTGTTGCAACTATTAAGCCATTTTCTGCAGATTATGCCCTTTTAAATGTGTGTAATGTATTATTTATATACTTATGCTCCTTCAATCATTGAACTTCAATTGGGTTTGGATCAGCTTAAGTTCATAATGTTACTTCACTGTGGCTATATATATGTATATGCAAAATGATATGTTGAGGGTAGGTGACCCAGGTTCAGCTGCAGACTTCAGGACAAATGTCCAGGGAAAGGGAGGAAAAGGTCATGGCCTCTACCGGCCTGGACTCTTTAGCCTTCAGATTACCCCCAACGGCAGCCCCTGATAAAGTACTGAAAATCAGAGCCACCTGTGAGCACATATGAAACCTGAGCGAGAGGGCAGAGGTGCTTATTTGTTTTTGGTAAATTAATGGAGGCTAATTGATTCCATTACATCATTACAGAGGGGGAGGAGAGATGGAACGTTTCCAATCAATCGTCGTAGGATGCCGAGGACACTTGATGAAGATCTGTACTGCTAATCAGAAACAGACACGCTTGTCCACACTTTGTGACCATGTGTGAAACTTTCTCTCTTCCTCTCTCTCACTGTCATTCATTTAGTTCACCAGTATGTTAGAGAGCGCTCACAATGGATGTCATAAAACATTGGCTTAGTCTTCAATAGCAGACATATCATATCGATATCTGGGTATAGATAACATTTAGCATAGAATTATTCAAATGTGTGTTTATATTAAAAGCTTGACTAAAAATAATATATATATATGTGTGTGTGTGTGTGTGTGTGTGTGTGTGTGTGTGTGTGTGTGTGTATGCATGTATGACTATACTGTATAATATATGTGTATATATACATATTTAAATATTACCATTCAGAGCTTTTTCAAATAAATGCTGTTCTTTTGAACTTTTTTAACATTGATAAATTTTAACATTGATAATAATAAGAAATGTTTATTGAGCAGCAAATCAGCATATTAGAATGATTTCTAAAGGATCATGTGACACTGAATACTGGAGTAATGATTCTGCTTTACCATCACATTGAATACATTTTTAAATATATTCAAATTAAAAACAGTTGCTCTTTTTTGCTGTATAAAAAAGATGTAGCCTTGGCAAGCATAAGAGATTTATTTTAAAAACATTAAAATATCTTACCAACTCCTGACTCCTGAAGTGAAAAGCAAGTGATTATTATTATTTATTTATTTCTCTCTGTTAAACTACCACTGAAGATGTGTGACGGTTCAAACAGATTCCAATCATGGTCTGGACCAGAAGCTTAGTGAGTTTCAAGTCTGTGATGAAGTGAATTAGTCTGTTTACCCTGACCTGAGTGGGTGCTGAAAGATGTGCAATGTGTGTTGGATGTTGGACTAGTGACATGCTAGGCTACACGGGAGATTTAGATGACAGCTAAAGGAGGGGGCAAAAAAGGCAAACGAGTTCATTATACTTTTCTCCACTTCCCCATCACTCCCTTAGGAGCAGACAGGGAAGACATTGAAGAAATGCGAGAGCTAAGTCTTGTTCTTCAAAACCTATTAGCAGAGGCCCAAGGGTGAGAGGGCCATCTACTATCCTACCCCCACATCCTCGACCCCTCCTCAAAAGGTCGCCCTTTTTCTTCCAGTACAGCTTAAACATTTGTATTCCTAAGTTCTCCCCAAGCACAACTTTTATTTTTCCTCTGACTAACAAAATGAACAGAGGGTGGAGGTTTGTAGGAAGAGAAGTGATTACAAATGCCTCCGTTCTAGTCTAATTGGATCAAGCTGACTCAGAGCATAATGAACAAGATGCTGTTTGTCATGCATGTAGATGAACAATTGAATTTGTTTCATCATGAAGTGTCATATACACCTCAGACTCTAAATTAAGCAGTTGTTTGCATAAATTAAAGCTTTTCAGGCAACGCCATTAGCAGGGAATTGCTAATTATTGCTTCCAATTATTTGGTTTCACTTTTCTGTTATTCGTAAAGTGAAAGTGTTTCATATTTATCAGTTGCATATGCTTTTCTTGGCACACTGCAGCTCACTGTTCTTGCCATATGACGGAATCTATTAATCCATTGCTTTAGATTAATTTAGCATGTAATTTACAATGGTTGATACTACAAGTGTTGAGTTGACATACTGATCGTAGTAGCATCATAGCACAGCGGCATTAGCTTGTATTGGAATGAACTTCAAACAGTCTGGTTGTTTGTTCCTATACAATTCGAGCCTGAAATAATTCATTTTTGCTATTAATCCTGCCTAAATATACAGACTCACTGTATTCAAACCTTTTGCACACCACCAGCATTATGCAGTAGAGCATGGCACCAAGGTCAGCAGTTCGATTCCCAGGTAATGCATGAACTGATTAAATGTATAGTCTGCCTTCAATGCAATAGGCCACTTTGGATAAAAGCTTCTGCCAAATGCATTTATTTTATTTTATTTTTATTTTTTATTTATATTATTTTAAAAGAATAAAAAAAATCATAGCTTACCTAAAACTTTAACATTATATTTTGCCACCTTGCAAGCACTGGTATTTTCTTCAGGAAATTCAAATCTGGTTACTTTCAGATACGTTTTTAAGCCTGAATCATAAACTTGTGTCATAATTTTTCCTTCTGCTGCCAATTTCTGAGCTGTTAATTGCGGTTTCTGTGGATTATGATCCCATGTAATCTCAGCAGTAAAGCTGCCTCAAGCCTAATGAACCTGTTGCTGTACTGCCCCATCAATTTTATTAAAGATGTGTGAACTGGCTCTGTGCTAGAACAGGCAGCCAATCAGAATCAACGATGTCATTAAGCTGTTTCACCAACCCTACCAGCAAAATTCTACCTCTCGCTTATGAAGAAAAGCAGCTATATCCAAACATGCTAACCTGCTGGTAGCATGCTAGACCAACACAGGAAAATCATGTATCAAAAGCTTATTTTAAAGCTCCATGAATGTCAAAATGTGTTGCCGTTCTTAATTGAAATGTAGTCCGCCAACTGAGGAAATATAGCTAGCCTCAGCCAGCATGTTTTATGGCGATACTAGCAACACCTGCTTAATATTAGCAAACCCCCCTTACAGTACATTTTACATTCCATGCGTGGCTCCGACTTTGATTTATCCAAGGGAGGTCAAGCAGAGATAAGATGGCTTATTCGTACTCGTATAAACACTGAGTCATTGATTTTTCAGATGCTGGCTTTGTCTCAATGCACTGTTTGTTTTGAGGACACGCAAGGTGCTAAACAAAGTCAACTTTAAGCACAGGCGAGATGTTCCCTTAATGATTAACAAACATTCTCTGAAAGTTTGTCATCTGTGAGTGATTCAGGTTCAGCGACTAAGCCATTTCATGTGTGTAAAATCTACAGAGGCACGTTTCATAAAGCAACACCAGGCTGCGACGACAGAAATGATTAGCCGGGACCGCTAGTGTCTTTTGCCCAGTTCTCTGTCAGACTCAGAGAGATAGAGCAATTAAAACTGGTTAATCACCAACTCTTCCGTAGGACACAGAGTAGTCACATAGTCTCTCTGCCAGCATTTCTTTGAGATGTTCTTCTTGATGTCAGCAATTTGGGATTCTAGATTTTTAAGATGCTATATATCTCTCTCCCTTATTATTTCCCATCCTCTCAGCTGCAGCATCTGAGTGTGAGAGCGAGGGTTGCCCCCCCACCCCCACCCCCACCCCTGTCAACCTTACCATAACCCCAGGCTCCTGAACTCACTTGTACATTTTAGTCCTCGATAATAAACCAACATCTGCAGAACTTACAAGTGCTTTACCAGAGTTAATTGAGTAAATTGAAGCAAGCTGTGGCGCAGTGGTGATCTATGAGCCCCAGTCCAGAGCCCAGAAAGGAGACAACAGATTTACTGCGAAGACAGTGGGCGGCCTTTTGTTCGGGCGCTGGTTCACGGGAAGTTTGAGGTCAGGGCGGATTAAAATATCAAGAGGAACAAATGGAGTAATTTCGAATGTAATATAAGGAACGCTGTGCCAGTTTCCACCAGCCGGCAGGTGTGATTTACTTGATTTTAACATCTGATTTTCACCATCCCCCAACTCTCACCTGACCACTGTTTGCATTATTCAGGATTTATAGGTAACGGGAAGATTTGACCATATTAACAGGTAACTTCAGCTACGGTTGACATGACTAGAGGAAAGATAAATAGCAGAGGAAACGCAGAGAGCGAGCAGGAGAAGCATAACAGCAGTAAATAAATAGCAGCAGGGGACAGGGGACAGGGGACAGCCTCCACTGAGGGAATCAATCCAGCTATTTCCTCCTGTACTCGAGCCCCGGGGGTCTTTACATGGTCAAGTAGTGTTCATCTAAAACCAAAGAAAAGTGTTAGAGAGCAAGAGAGAGAGACATTTAGAATTCTTTACCATAGCCTGGTCTAATGTGGTCAACTTGTGCAGTGATTGCATTAA
Organism: Scardinius erythrophthalmus; assembly: GCF_964197995.2. Lineage (NCBI taxonomy): Eukaryota > Metazoa > Chordata > Actinopteri > Cypriniformes > Leuciscidae > Scardinius > Scardinius erythrophthalmus. The sequence goes on from NC_138241.1 coordinate 26,764,024, forward strand.
ATTGAGCATGCAAATTTAGCATGTTAAAGCTCAGGTAATATGTTTGTGTGGAGCGTGTCACATCTACAAGAGAAAAAAATGCATGCTGTGATAGTTATTAAGCAGATGTTTTCAGAAATGTATTGTAACCTCATAATTGATAGTTTCAACAAATTAACAATAAATGGAGGAGTATTTAAGGAAAATAACATCTCTTCTAATTGATTATATATTTAGGTATAAAATGGCAATAGAGCATACCATATTTTAAATATAAATTGCTAAACTACAAAATGTAAATAATTGTAATAATAAAAATTATTGTTAAATCAAAATAAAAAGCTATAAATACATAAATAAATAAAGAACCTTTGATAAAAATTGTTTTCTGGCTTGCTTTCATTTAATTTTCATTGCCTAAGTATGCAAAACAGCAGAAAATATTGCATAATTCTTGTGTGTTTGGTTTTGGAAATCTACTAAAACATAAAGTTGGCATTTCCCCCTTATGAGATCCCACACATTCACATTTACATGTACATTGAGTCATTTAGCAAACGCTTTTATCCAAAGTGACTTACGAATGATGCACATCACAAGCAAATCAAAGGTAATCAGTTTTATGAAGCATTTTATCATCACTTAGCTTCATTAGCATATTATGTTCATTGTGTGACCAGTGGGATATGGGAGCGCAAAGACGTGATGGTGTATAAAGAGAACACTAATGAACCTGGATGTCCGGGATGGATCAGATAATTATCCCAACCTGATCAATGGCACTTCAGTCCTGCTGTCTGCTTCAACATTCATATTCAGCCAAAACCACATATCTGTTTCTTTTCTTTCTCTCTCTCTCTCTCTCTCTCGCTCTGTCTCTCTTTCTTTCTAACCCCTCTTTGTGATTGAGTATGAAGTCTCCCACAAAGAGAATGTCAGAATGAAAGGCAGAGAGCAGGAGGGAGGGAAAAACAGTGGGCCAACCTCGTTTTCCGCTTGATGGGTTAGCGGCAGAGAATGCGCCTCGACGAGGTAAATGATTAAGGAGGGAGAAGGGAGAGAGAGAGCTACAGATAGAGAGAGAGAGAGAGCGAGAGAGAGAGAGAGAGAAACCTTTGCGGCTCTGCCATTTTGCACTTCAAAGATCTAGCCAGGCAGGTTAAATGAAAAGCAAATGTGTTGCCCTGCCGTGCAAATACCTCGAATGTTTTAGCAGGTGCAAGCAATGAGGGAGGTGGGCAGTGACTAAGTCTTGAATGCACCTTGCTTTAGGAACAAGGGAGAGACGTCCTCCTTTCCCTTCACAAGAGACCTGGCCTTCAACAGAGGCTATAGAGAGGTCAACTTAGTGCAGGTCTCAAAGGTCAATTACTACAGGTTACCATGGGATAATATCCAGCCAAGTAAAGAGGTCAGTTTTCTCACAGAGTGCATGGGAATATGTCGTGTTCTACCATACTGTACCGTCACAGTGCTGTGTATGTGGTTTGCATGTTGATGCATAATATGCAGAACTATTAAGATGAAAAGGGAATTTATAGAATATGTAGTGAATTATTTGTCAGGCTTTTATAGTAAGTCACCAATAGTTGGCAGTGTTTATCTGGCTGTAGACAGACACTAAAGGCCCAATTAGTCTCAGTGTACTGTATTAACACATCTGTTGCTTTGTAAATGCAAAATACTTTGTAATTTAGTCTTCTGTAAAAAAAAAAAAAAAAAAAAAATATATATATATATATATATATATATATATATATATATATATATATATATAAAATAATTAAAAAAAGATTAATATACATATATAGAGAGAGATAGAGCCAGACAGACAGACAGATATAATATATAGAAGGATGCAAGTCAATTAAATCAACATCTGTATGTGCGTTTATTTAGCATAGATAGATAATTTTCTTGTTATTATTTAAGTCCTGCTGCCATTTGTAAATCCTTGTCCAGGGTTTCCAGGTGTTTATAAATCCCCTTGACATTTTACCCAGACATTCTTTACTGCTCAGTGACATTCTGCTACTCCTGGGTAGGGGAAAGGGAGTTTCTGCACTCCACTTTGGGTTTTAAGGAAGCTATATATATATATATATATATATATATATATATATATATATATATATATATATATATATATATATATATATATATAATATATATATATATATATATATATATATATATATATATATATATATATATATATATATATATATATATAAAAAACATATAAGACATTTTTTTCAGTAGTTCAGTCTTCAGTGTCACATGATCCTTCAGAAATCATTCTAATTTGTCGATTTTGTGCTCAAGTAACATAACTTATTATCAATGTTGAAAACAGTTTAGCTGCTTAATATATTTTTTTTATTCTTTTTTTTTATTCTTTGCTGAATACAAAGTTCAAATGAACATTATTTATTTGAAAAATAAGTATTTTGTGTTTACTGTCACTTTTGATACATTTAAATCATCCTTGCTGAAAAAAATATCTAAAAATGTTTTACTGACCCCAAAATTTTTAATGGTATATATATCCTTTCTAGGTTATAGTGTGTGTGTGTAGAGTGTGTAGTCTTCAAGTATACTCCACATTGTGGGGACATTTTGTCCCCATATCATAGGTTATACCTGAACCACACACAATATCCGAAAATGGCAATATCCTAAATATTTTGGTCCCCATGAGGAAAACCACTTATAAATCATACTAAGTGATGTTTTTTGAAAATGGCAAAATGCAAAAAGTAAAAATGTAAAACGTTTTCTGTGATGGGTAGGTTAAGAGGATAGGGTTAGTGTAAGGGGATATAATATACACTTTTTACAGTATAAAAATAATTATGTCTATAGAAAATCCCCATAAACCGTGTGTGCAATGCATATATAATTTATAATATAATTTCATTACATATACATTATTATATTACTAATATTATAATATACATTATACACAGTATATATATTGTTTAGGTCCTTTTTGTTTGATTAAAGATGCAGCTGTGAATAACCCCTCAACCCACTTTCTAGGATATAGTCATTATTTTTCAAAGAGACATGCCATGTCTTGGCCACTTAACAAATCCAAATCATTCTTACTTGCCTGAAGATGACTGGGGAATCAGGGACAATTATTAGGCAATTAGAGAAATTATTTGTCAATTGTTCGCATCTCGGTGTCAAACACAATGGCACCCGTTAATTAATTTAATCTTAATTAGTGACTGCCTGGCTCACCATCAAAAAATGATATGGATTCAATGTTGGTTTCAGACATCATTATGTGTAAGATGATATCTACATATCAGCTACTACTAATGTTGGGGTTTTGTTCATGACAAGGCGGTTTGTGTTTCTGTAATTACAAACTCCGCTCGAGTGTTCCTTGCTGCTGGAAAGAAAGAAAAAAAGTGAAAAAAACAAAAACGAGGGGCAAGGCATTCCCAGCACGCCTACGTTTGATCTGTGGTACCGCCAGATTGCTTAACACTGCGCTGCTCTACTGTCAGACAGTTCAAGTCTATTTTGAGGAGGATCGATTATATTTTCCTGAGAAAATTGTGTGCAGTTGGAACCACAGTGTAGCTCGAGGCTGAACATTATGCAAAGAGGCAGTAACCCAACAAAAGAGGGGTTTTTTTTTTCTTGTTTGAAGGGTCAGGTTGGGGAGCTTTCTGATGGAGGAGAGAGTGGAGAATCTTGGCTTCTGGATTTATCTGGTGAGCGAAGCGTGAGGCACTTCTCTCTCTCTTCCCTCCCTTTCTCCTCTATCTCTGCCACCAAACTTATCACAATAATGTTGAGTAAGATCGTTTTTGGCTTGTGCCTGACAAACTGATATAAATTTCAATCTGACTCTGACAGAAGTTTTCATTTTGCCAAGAGTGCAAAAAGAGTTAAGGGGAGAGACCATATACACATTATGTGGATACAAGCGGTAGCTTTAACATTGGGAGTGAAGGGTTTTTATGGATGCCTGAATGAGATTTTTACAATTAAATTGATCTGCACAGCTAAGTAGTGACTTATGATATTTATGAATGTCTGGAACTTTTAAAATATTAAAACTTGTTCCATCAAACTTTTTATGATGTAAGCAAAAATAAACGATGTAGTTAAACCGTCAGAAAACTTTTGTGCCCTGAAATTTATTAGAACGAATGTCAGAGAAGTATGCATGCATTTTAATACTTATCATATATCATTCCTTAGATCTTTCTGGAAGTGTTTCTTGACAGTTTATTCAGAGATGAATCATCCGGACTGTTCAAAAAAGGCAAGTGATTGAAATTTAGCAGAACGGTCATTCCATTCAATTTGATTATTCTTGTTGCTTTTGGCTGTTGCAGTCTCCCCCATGATGGGCATCTATAGCCAGGTCCAGTTTGGCACAAACAACAGAGGGAGGAATCTTGCACCCTCATTACACAGCAGCCACTCTAATTACAAGCTGCTCAAGAGATGTTATTCTACACCTGCCGGTGACAATGACAGCACCTCTGTCCCTTGCTCGTCTTTTCTTTTGTGTAACGGGGCGCGGGGTGCAACACAACACCGTTTTAAATAAATGAAGCTTCTCTTGTTCTTAGGCCAGCCAAGGAACAAAACAGAGAGAAAAGAACTTGACTAGACAAGTTGAGAAGGCAGGGCATAATTTCACCTATTAACAGTTCAAATAAACTGCATATTTGCTATTTTAATTGGTCTTAATTGATCAAATTTACTTTGGTCTTAAAGTATTGCTGTTACCATTAGCTGAACATAAACTCTATTCAGAGGCAGCAAACACACAGAAAGTCCAAGAATCATCATTCACCATCAAACTTTATTGTGGCATATTCCAAACAAGACCAAAATTTTGAACCCAAACTTCTTTTTCATAAATTCTTGCCTTTTATTCTCTTATACTATCGCTTGCTTTGCTAATCATCACTAATTCAAAGACAGATTCTCTTTGAAATGCATTATATCAGCCTGGAAGAACTGAGAGGTTACTTTGGCACAAGCACAGACATTAATATTGAGCAAATGCGTATTTTATACATCTCTGAGATGTTGTAAATTCGGACAATTGTGTGAATCCGTTAATTCGCATTGCATTTATGCAATTTGTATCCTGCGCTATTTGCGTTTTGTAAGCCACGGGAGGCTTGAATAAATCGCAGCCTGCATGATCAGTTTGACGAGTACGAACCCTAAAACCATTGTTACGCCGTAAGTTCCCCCTCGGTCTAAATAAAAACATAAATGTATTACACCGGCAAACACTTTTACACAAGTACACATTAGGCGGCATGTCTCCTAAAAGGTTTATGACATCCATTTAGCATCAGTGAAGCCAGCTTAACATGGCCCTGTCAAGATAACATGCAAGCATCCAGTGGGCATTCATTGCCTGTCAGATGAGATTTTACAGTGGCCTTGAGGAAACGGAGCCTATGTTTCCCAGGCAGGGACAGGGGACTTAAAATAGCACCTGAAAAGAGAAAGAAAGAAATAGATGGGGGTGAGAGCGAGAGAGAGACAGGGAGGGAAAGAAAGTGAGAGCAACAGAGAAAGAGACATTAAACTGAGAAACTGGTTTTATGAACATGGATAGTTTATGAACCTCAAAAATAAAAGTTCGAAACACTCTCAGAAATAAAGGTTTGAAACACTCTCAAAAATAAAGGTTCAAGGTTTTCGCAGAAATGCCATAATAGAACCATTTTGGGTTCCCCAAAAAATCTTCATGTGAACAGTTTTTTCTTTAAGTGAACCGAAGATGTCCCCTCCCGGTCACTCAGTGTTGTCGTGGCCACGTCATATTAACGCGTGGGAACGTGATAATGTCGTGGCCATGACGAAACTAAGTAAACCGAACGTCCCATCCCGGTCACCTTATTTCCTAGTGTAAAGAATATTTTGATAAGGAACCTTTTTCCACTAAGAACCTTTTGTACAGTGGAAAGATTCCATGGATGTTAAAGGTTCTTCATAGATGCCAATAAAGAACAAGTTAGTTTGTATTTTTCTCCCTCCATCAACGTTCCAAAGCATCAAGAAAATAGTGTCAAAGCAGCAAGTTTTGCATATTGCTAAGCAACACACAGACTGGAATGGATTATCTGATTAAAGCATTCTGGAATCAGTCCATTCCTGCACCACTCCAGGTTTTACTACTCCTTTACTTTAAAGTCACTAGTATTGTAATGGTCCCCAAAAAGGTGGACTGCTGACATCAAAAGCCATATTGGGGTATGTATTGGCTCTAGACCATTGTAAGCAGAGTAAGCAAGTATCTGTCAATAACCTGGATATATGAGTGTCTCTAGCAGAATAAGTTGAGAGGAGAGCCGTAAGAAGAGACCAGAAGAAGTGGTGAGAGGAGCACGTACGTGATAAAAGGAAACCGAATATGGAATAGGTCCGAGCACACTAAAGTGCTCTTTGCCAAGCTAGAAGAACAGTATATTTCCACCATCTTTAGTCGTAATTTATCTCATTAGCCCCGTTCCAAGCCCCAGAAGGTGAAAGCAAACTGCTTATTATCTCATGAAAGGCTGTGTATTAGGGATTGTTGGGTTGAAATTCACAGACTAAATAATTACCCTCTGTTTGTGTCTCTCTCTCCATCTTCCATGCATAATAAGAGGCTTCTGGTGAGATGAGTAATCTGGTTCCAGCATGCCTCTCCCGGCACGCTCCCCTCTTCACGCGATCGTCAGATGGCAAGGCAGCTTAGTCAACCCCTCGCTATAGGCCAGGATAATAATTGCTGTATTAATTGGTGTTGTCCAAGCTCGACAGAATATAAAAGATCCCACTGGGGCTAATAATTAATGTTTTTTCGCTCTTAGTTCCTCTGTCTCCTGCTTTTCTTTCCTCTTTCCATGTCTCTGTTTCTATCTCTCCTTCTCTCACCCCCCACAACCCCTCCTTCCCATCTCTGGTTAGATGTTGGAGACTCGTTTACGGTGTTTTGAGATTATTAGCTGGCCTACAACAGCATTGCTGGCACTGCACTATGTTTGTTCAGATTGTGTAACCTTACTGTATGCACATATAAAACAACAAAAGTGGCTTCTCAGTTGTGTTCTGGAAAGGAACTCTCAGAATGTTGATTTTGTTATCAGTTAAACGGCTCTATTTAATTTTCCTGAATTGATGAAATCATGGCGTTTGCCCAGAGAGTCTGGTTTGATTTGATCCTGTTATTGTAAGTGTTACTCTGATGGACTAAATTAGATCATAATTAGTTATTAGTTTTGTGTTTTTAAAGATCATAAAAGTGAGTAATTAGCATCTACGCAACAGGCATCATCAAATGAAATATCAAAAATATCGACTTTTTCAAATAGTTTTCCCGCACTAAAAAAGCAACAACAACAAAAAATACTGCAAAAGCCTGTTAATATGTTAAATGAAAGATACCTTAGTTGAAATTTGTTAAAGGTTTAACATCACAATGTATGTAATTGTACTCTTCAATTCTGTCAAATATATGGTTTTTGCAATTAAAAACTATGCTTTTTGTGTAAAACAGTAAAAATCCACCTAACATATAATTATATTTTCTTTAAATAGTCTTGTTTCTCAGTGATGCATAGGGTGTTTTTTGTTACATTTTCTGTTCTTTAGTTAATGGCTATTGCAATATTGCATAAGTGTCACGTATGTTACCCTGATTTCGTCTTGTTTTGTGTGTATGATGCTGTGTACTACTATCTACTGTATATACAAGTATTGACCATGTTTTTTTAGACAATAATTTCGTATGTAATTTCAATGAACTCGAAGTTTTTACACAACCAGAACTCTTTTTTTACAGTTTAGCTGCATATTAAACTGGGATAGGAGAATGGATAAATCACAATGCTTTATTATAACAGTTGTAGTGCAGAAACTTATCAACAGATCTCAGAGTCAATCTCAAACATGTAATTCTAATTAAGTCTCAGTGCTCTTGAATTGCTTAGTAGCTGTCAAAAGATTCCCAACAGCCTTGCGTCTGCATAAAGGCTGGTAATGGTCTTGACCCCCTACCCTTTACCCTCCTCTGGAAGTCAGCAGCAAGACAACTAGTTCATTAAAACGCCTCATTAGTCTTTTTCTGGTATGAAGGTTGTTCTCGAAGTAACACATTTTTGGAGGTCCATTTATGAGCCTCTAACTGGGTGTTCATAGGCTAATCAAACTCTAAAGAACCATAGCCTTATTAGGGGATCAGTGCTTGGCGAGCACACAACCATTTGTCAATTCCTGAAACCATCTTTCTCTCTGAAGCCACCTGACGACACATTTGTAAGTAAAGTCCTGCTCTTTGTTAATCCCCCAGGTGCATTTACTGTTCACCTTAATTGTACCCACAGCCGTAGTGAGGAGGGACATGGGTCCTGGTGTTAGCAACAGGACTGTAATGACCTGTTAGGGGAATAAAAGCTGGGTAACAGAGGTATGTCTGACCTTTACTTTTAAAACAGGAAGAGAATTACAAAGCATTGACATCGTATGGTTGTAGGGTTGACAGGTAAATTTGGCCATCTGTCTTAATTTCAGGCACTTTCACAGTTGTGAGGTAAGAGAAGGTGTCACCGTTGCTTTGGTGCAAATATGTTTCCAACCAATATACAAATTAGTCCTTTTTTTTTTTATAGATCCGATCTGACACATGGATTGTGTGTGTTTAAATGTGTAAATGTGTATACATATAATTATATTCAATGGAATATAAAATCAGACCAGAATGAAAATTAAAAGCAATATTTATTGCAAAAATGTTGATATTTTCTAATGGATAAAAAGTAATACAGAACCCATGGTCTCGTTCACTAATAATTGCATGGATTATTTCGTATGTGTACGCAAAGAGAATTTCTCACAAAAAATTCTGCCTAATTCACAACACGTTCGTACGTACATGAATTTGAACTTAATCTCCTTCTAATGTTAGTGAATTTGGAGTATTTTAAACGAGCGACCATGTGCACAAGGTTAGTCATTTGCATAAAACACACACCAAACCATCTCCATAAGGGCTTTCCACACAACCTTTCCTGTACACCCTTGTGTCACTCTTGTCAAACATATGCCACTCTCGCCAGATCCTCGAGCAATGCCAAGTGTGCCATTCTCAAAACCAGTTCAAACACATTAAACACCTTTTATACAGATCCAGATTACAGACCTCTCTTTAGCCAGCTATACATTCACGTAAATCTGCGTTATTCAGAGAAACCTCACAGCTAAAGCTATAGGCAGCTTTTCTAACTCTTTTACTGTGTATATGATGAAATATATTTAAGGTAAAATAAAATGTTATTATTTATTAATTTTATAATGTAATGTAATATAATTAAAGTCATGTTAAGTTGAAATATAACTTCTTAACACGATTATTATACATTAAGAGTTCCTTAAAATGCATTAAGCACACGCGCACACACACACACACGTTGGGTTTCTATGTTTTATGGGGACTTTGCAGAGAAATAAGGTTTTTTATACTGTACAAACTGATGTTTTTTAACAACGCGGCCTAATAAATATTTGTATTCCTATTGACAATATTATTGTATTTAATTTTTTTAAGTGGTTATGTTTAGCTTTGGAGATAGACTTCATGTATTTGTAAACATTTTAATGAACTCTTAGTACTAATGTTATATAAAGGTTGGTTTAAAGCACTTAATTAATGACATTTTTCGATATTCCGCGACCTAATCTAAAGTGAGAAAAATTTATGGTTAATAGGTTGTTAACAAAGCATATCTAACTTATACATATACATAATTTCTGTATGAACTAATTAAACAATAATAATTTGTTAATTATGTGAAAATGAATGAATAAATCACTGTTTGTAAATAGTCTATTAATGTATTTACTACAGTTTATAAACTATTAATTTACTATAAGCTAGTAGTTTGCAAATGATTTGTAAATACTTTATTACTGTATACTCATTATGTTGTTGCTTTTTGCGTAGGTGTGGTACAAAAGTTTTTTGGTGAATCATGATATGTTTGTGAAAACGTTAGTACGGCGATTTTACACACAAGTTTGTGCGTACGCATGCTAAGGGAATGACAGCCATCCATTTTTTCTTGGTTCTACTAAATTGTTTTCTGGCTATTTATATTTTTGCAGTCATTTTGTTATGGTACTGATGAGATGTAGGTATGGCAGAAAAATGATGAGGAAAAAACTGCATAAGATGCCCACAGGGCAAATCAAATGGCTACCTTCCCAGCATGCACTGCTGTGTGAGATACTGGTAATTAACTTAATAGAGGCCTTTAATTATAGTGGTCGACTGATTCATGGCATGTGTTGATGCTCCCCCACTGGCCTAAACAACCACTTGCTGTCTTGTTAAAGACAAATGCTAATGAATCTCACAGCAGTGGGAAAGAATAATTTTGAAATGTCATGACTGTGGGACTCTTGGTCATCATGTGTTATCAAATCTTTGTTCATCACACTTATATGCATTCATTCAACAACCTCCAGCGGCTAAAAAGAACGTCGCCGGGAATCCAATCAACAAACACGAACTATGCTAGCCACTATATTTCTGTATCCTATTGTCACCTGCATTGTTGCTTGCGACAGAAGCATGCCAATATAATATAAAAACTGATAGGCATATGCACATTAATTGTTATCAACAAATAACAGTCTCATGCTAATGTTTGCCATGCTATCAGATGAAGAGGTGTGATATATCATAGCTTTATCCTGAAATGCCTTCTCATCTCGCAGATTAACGGTTCCAACCAATGAAATAACTAACAGTTTTTTAAGTCATCATTTTTTTCAATTTCCAATTTTCAACTATTTTGTACCCTTTAAGGGCATATCAGTATATATAGTAATTTAGTTTGGCACAAATAGGTGATACAGCATGTGACAGCGAAAAAACAAAAAACAACAACGAAGATGTTTTACTCACTAGTTGAAGAAATCTGTTCCTTTTTGTGAGGGTTTTTTTGACAGTTGTAATGAAATGATCACAATAAACTTTTTTGTGTGTTTTGAGATGCTTGACAATTTAGGAAGCTGGAGAAGCACAATATGCTGTCAGATGCCCAACCCAAGTAATAACGCGTGTTAATTAGTCTGATAAATTACGCTCAAAACAATGACATGTTTAAATAGCCCAATTTAGCTTGAATCCTAAATGAGATATTACATCAAAAGCCATCAATTTCCTCCTTTTTTTCTCATTTGAAGAGGCGTGTGCCTTCCTGAAAGCATTTTAAAGGTTACGATTTCCTTTGACGATAAAGCAGTACCTTTTAATGAAATTCTAATTAGTAATTTCATGGACTTTGTTATTAAGCATATCTGATTAGTGCACATTTTTACAGCACAGCTCTAATTAAGAACACTTACTGTATGGTTTCTAACAATTCTTGTTTCAAAGATGGAGCAAATATGTTAAAACCCTATTTGGTAAACAATAAATGTAGCAGTTCAGAGTTTTAATTAAGTTAAAGTGTGATTTCCCTCCACACCCTCTCATTACATTATAGTGTGGCAGCAGTTCTCCAGAAATTAACAGAAGTGTTTGTTTCTTTTGATATTTAGTCATACTGAAACTTAATTTTAACTTTTTTTTAATAGCCTACGAAATCATACTATCTCTATAAATGGCTTAAGCAATATGAATATTGCATTGCTTTATTTATGACATTAGAAGACCTTCAGGAGAAGTTTCCACCAATTATATTGATACTATGTGCAATTTTGCATTGTATTGATGACCGCATTATCACTCTAGGTCTGGAAAAGTAGCCTATGTAGTAGGCGATTTGTCTCAGACCTCATATGCACATAGACGATCTGTGATCTTTTGAAATACAGCAGTTCCTTGAGAGCATAAATTAACCAGAATTTCTATGATTGCCATGATTGTGTGGTGGAATTTGTTATCAAATACTGTACTGTATATATTTGCTATAAAAACTACACCAGATTGACCTGGCTGATTCTTAGTTCTACACATCTGACATTGACTTCTCAAATGGTCCCAGTACAGGCCCCTGTGGGACTCCCGCAGTCTACTGCCAACGTGTTTCCACAGTGGCGATCTGTTGGGCCAATGACTGACACCCCAGTACAGGAGAGCCCATTTAAAGTCCACAAAGCCCCACAGACCACCCCTCCAAATTTAAACCTTATCCCCCTCACCCCCACCCTACTTTAACATGAAGTCTACCTTGTCAAGTCACAAGCAGGACCCGTAATTTGGTCTAATAATTACCAGACATCACCACAATGAAACATCAGTGTCTGAACTTCTTTGGGCCCAAATGAATTTTAATACATTTGGAAAAGGTTGGCCGGAGGTGGGAAAGGGCTTTCCAGAAAAAGGGAGGAGGGAACTCACATGTGGAAGCATTTTAGGAAGTGATAAATGATTTGAAATCCATTGCGTACCCCAGAATGGAAATTAGGGCGAACAGGTGTTAAATGGTAACTGCTGGTGCATGTTTTTTAATCGGGATGGAAAGGGGTTCCTGGTCTTTGGGATCAGATGTGTCAGGGCAGAGATGAGGTGTCAATCTAGAAGTAAAATGGTTTGGAAGTCTGCAGGCTTTACACCTTTGACCCGAAGGCCTGGACTCTGTTGATCGCTGCAGCTTTCGGAGAGCTTTACAACTGTTCAAATAAATACTCCTCTGTCCATGAGCTGTGTGCTCCCACTTTTGTTGGTTACCCTGATCCCTTTAGCCACTTGTGTCTATGCTATTGCAGAATGTGAGATAATTATGTCAAGATATTACTGAAATAACTATTGCCATTATTATTTTTTTTTTTTATTCCCTTCACTTCATTTGTTCAGTGTGAAATCAGTGTTTAGTGCACCTCCAGCAGTTTATACATGTTTCAGTACTTTCATTTGACACTCATAATTTGCTACTGTGAAACATTTCTGTTAATTGAAATAAAGAAACTGAAATAAATTTAAAGATGAAGTACTAAAATTACAAACAAACAAACAAAAGCACTAAAAAATAAAACAAAATATAATGGTCAAATATTAGTAAAAACTAAAATAGCACATAATAATAAAATTACATTGCTGTGAAATGTACTGTATAACACGCACACATACAGTGTTTTAAATATTAGTAAAGTGAGCAACCACATTTTTGTGTCAATATGAATAATTTGACATATTTAGCATGTTTTTAAATATACACATCCCCAAAAATAATTTAGAGATTAAATTCTGAATGTTATTGTGTTTGATAACAGAATATCAGCATGCGCCATTTGCCAACAAATGATACAAGACCTTTTGTCAAAGCTAACTTGGTGGTCTCAAAGTGATTTTGGTGGATATATGAAGTTAGTCCCCCTCAAGTTCACGCAGGTGTCCTAGCAGATGTAGATGTCCAAGCAGGTGTAGTTCATCACATTAACTATGAACATGTTTCCACTAATGTTTGACAACCACAAAGTCTCTGAATAATCTTTTAAAACGGCACTTTTTTAAATTATGTTAATGTTTCTATAATACTGAATACCTAACTGAAATCAAAATGAAATCACGTTCTTGTTTCTGTAATATCTTAATGGCCTCTTTTTAATGTTGTTGACTTAGAGGCCCTCAAAGTTAAATCCCTCTTAAGAGCTTCAGACAAATTAAACCGTTTCCCCTTTTAGTGATATCAGCTATGCAGGCTAATAAATTATCTCATAATTGTAATTTGTCAGACTGTCTATCTATCTGTTTGTTTTTCTGCCTCGTTCTTTGTGTCTCCTTCTGCGCCTGTCTCTCTGATTCTCACACCCACCCGTCAAACACTTGATTTTTATGCAAAGTTTGGGAAAAGCAGTTGAATTGTCCACTTGTTTTAAGTCGAAACACTCTCTGCTTGTTTGGTGCCAGCTGTCCAAACATAAGAGGCTGAGATGATGATGGTAGTTTAGGGGGTTGAAGAGAGGGCGGCTCAGTCTGATGACGATGTGTTATATTTCTTTCTGACCCCAATACATCCCAGAATGCATTACAGCGTAGCACACTCTAATCATGCAGCGAACAGTGGGGAGATGGACAGCTGGTGAGACTATTTATTGTAATTCAAGTTAATTTACATCATACCTATAGGCTGGCCCACAGCCCAGATGGAACATAATCCTATTCCTATCTGTTCTCCAACACGAGTTAACCATTTCATTAGCCCAAGAACACTGCAGCCTCCTGCTTTTTGGCCTGTATCTTCACCCACGAGGTGCTTTGCCATTGTTTTGCTAGATTGAACTTTTATGGGAGTTTCATTGGCTGTTTCATTAATGGACAAACTAATTTACCAGATCCTGTCTGCTTTAAAACTGCGGGAACAAAGGAGTAGGAGGGTGGAAATCAATCTTAGTCTTGTGGCGGAGCTGCTGACCCGTTTATGCTTTGAAGACGGTCACTTTAAAAAAAAGAAAGGGAGGGAAGAGGAAAAAGAAAAGGGGGGAAAAAAGCATCTCAGAAGTTATTTAACTACAAACAACGCCTACCTTCCCCATTCCAGCTGCATAATCAAGCATAATAAGTGGCCTGCAAAGGTCCACTTAATGTATTTCTAACACCGCAGACCAGCTAATCCTGTCAGAGAGAATAAAATGGAAGGAGGGTGGGTGTGTGTGTGTGTGTGTGTGTGTGTGTGTGTGTGATGGACGGATGGTGTTTGTATGTGTGTGTGTGTGTGTGTGTGTGTGTGTAAGCTGCAGCATGGATTTGAATGTTTAACTCCACGAAGCCTCATATTTCTGCCCAAGTGCGGATCCATTTTTCCGCTTTAGTGGCCATCAAGGAATAGAGAAAATAACAATAACAGCAGGGGCAGGCCGGCAGCTCACAGTGGACTGAAATATGCCTGTAATGACTGCTCTTATTCTGCCTCTAAATAGAGACCTCCTCTGTCAGGCTCTGTAAAGCATATCTGAAACTCTGTGTAATATTCTTGCAAAGAGACATGAGTACAAATCTGAAATTTAAGTGTGTGTTTACTTTAAAAAGGCAGAAAAGACCTGCATGGGGTAATGGACATCTCTATCATAGAAGTCATTTTGATAAGACTGTTACTTTAAGAAGTATTTCTGTTCGAGCGATACACTCTTGCTGACCATAGGTAAAGGAATAGTTCACCCAAGAATGAAAATTCTGTCATTATTTATTCACCTTAATGCCGTTCCAAAGCTGTATGGCATTCTTTTGTTCTGTGGAACACAAAAGAAGATTTTTAAAAAATGTATTTTGTTGTCCATTCAATGAAATTAAATGGGGTCCAATGTTGTGCAGTGTTGGATACCACTGACTTTCATTTTATGGACAAAAACAGTTAAAATAAACTTTCTTCTTTTGTGTTACAGGTTTGGAATGACATGAGTTAATAATGACAGAATTATAATTGTTTTATGATTTTTAACCCTATAAAGCCTTATATATCGTCAAAAAATATATATATATTTTTAATGGAGCAGTTTGGAATGGATAATAAAGTAAACTTAAATGTTTGGTTACATTTTATGTTGATTGTCCACTTTATACACTCTACCTACTATAACTAACTGCAACAATATGTCAAGGAACTTTCATTAGAGTATTAGTAGACTGTTAGTAGACTGTTAGGTCAGGGTTAGGTGTTAGGGTTTGGGTTAGTAAAACAAGTTGTAGTCAGTAGTACTCATAGTCAGTAGAATGTCTGTTTGCGGACCATCAAAATAAAGTGTTAGCAGGTATTAAGCAGACAGTCTACTACTTTACTGACTGCTAGTTAACATATAGTTGCAAAGTTACTTATAGTTGGTAGAACGTCTAAAGTGGACCATCAGAATTTAAGTGTTACCAAACGTTCATCTAACAATATAAAAGTTATTCTTACATTTCACAGAAAAAAGTACCATGACCTGAGGAAGGACATTTTTTTAAATTATACAAAAAGGTATTTTACTTGCTGAAAAGTATAAACTATCAGTCCGATGGCAGCATGTAATAGATTGTATACAACATGTTTTTAATCATTTGATCTTTCAGAGGCCTTAGAAATTTGCATATCAAATATGGTACAGTAGGTCTTATGGGGTCAATGACAAAAATAATTTTGGGTGAACTACCCCTTTAACAGCATTTTTTTTTTCATCCTGTTGTGGGTAGGGCTGCAGAGCCCAAATCCCCATACTGAAGAGTTTGTTAAAGCGTGAAATTTAGAGATGCATGTGTCGCTAGACCAGTCATGAGGCAAAACAAACAATGACGTCACGGAAGACAAACAGTGATTTGAGTGCATCAGATGCCTCATTCTCTTCCCCTGGCTCTGTCAAAACACCTTTCCCGGGATCTGTGAAACAGACAGGGTCCATTAGGAGCTCAAGCATATAATCACATCTCTGTAATGAGTTATTAATTAAACCAGGGGCATTCATTGCCCCGCTAACAGCCTCATAAACAATTGACTGGAGATTTGTGATTTTTGACTCGCTGACACCATTAAACAAATCAATATTGGGTTTTGCAGCAAGAGCTCTGTGCCTGGCTCTCCCTGGTTTTTGCCAATCAGCTGCGTTGAATACTAATAAGGGAATTAGTCGCCTCATATTCCGCATGTGTCCCATCAAACAGATCCTTATCAAGAGGGAGCAGAAGACTCATTTGCATGGAGGAAGACTCTGCTTTGTAGGTAAAGATTTCACAATATGTCATTTATTTCGGTTCGCTTCCCATCCTCCATCTTCGTCTCTTGCTGCACAATCACTCATACACACACTTCGCTTTAGTCCTAATGATGAATACATGGTGTGCCATCGCTCGCCCTATAGGAAGCAGTTTATCCTGCTGTGACAACTCTTGAATGCTTCTTTAAATGTGTCTGCTTTCATGTTTGTGCAGTGTTTATCGGATTTTTTATTTATTTTCTGAAGCATCCTATTTTTCTAACGATGCCTCTGTCCTTTCTTTGAAAACGCTGCTGCCAACGAGCAGAGACCCAGCCAACCCCGTCCACCATTCAGCTCCTTTTGATAGCTGCGCCAATCTAAGTCGATAAATGTTGCACTTAGCACACCTAATGATGTTTACCATTCCATGCGTGGAAAGAGAGGCTCCAAAGTGTGCTTTTATGTGTGATGTGTTAGCCAGAAAGCATGAGGAAAATCTTACGTGATTAGGCTGAGGACTGCGCCTAAAGCTAATTGGCAATAAAAACATGTCCATATACTATAAAATGTTCTCGAGGAAAAGATCATGTAAACAAAATCAGGTTGAGTCTGTGCAATTCCATTTAGAGGCTTCTTTTTGTAATATATATTCATATATTCAATCATCTGTCACAATAGCATACATTTTTTTACTTGGCTTTTGATATATGTGAATAATTCAATTAATAAACAATTTGATTAATGAATTGATTAGCATGTAACATGTAAATATTTTGATATATATATATATATATATATATATATATATATATATATATATATATATATATATATATATTAGATTCGTTCTTATTTTTGTATTTTAGTTTTAGTAATTGAACTAAATTTTCACATTTCTGGGTTTCTCAGAAGCGGAAGTCGTCATAGTTGGGTAAACTTCAATAGGTGAAGGAGAGGGACTACATTAAATATATTTTTTGTGTTGTCATTTGCTCAAATAACAAAATAAATTTTTCAGAATACTTTCAAAAGAGGAAAAAATATAGAGAGTGATTGATAACAGCAGTCGGAAGAGAGAAAGATGTCAGTTTTTACCGATTCACGATGCGGATGACCGTTAAAATGCAATTTTGTTGCGTTTTTGTGGGGGGTTTTGTAATATGTCTATATAGTTTTTGTTTTTTGTTTTATCTCAGTTTTCGTGGCTAAATAAACTAAATGAAAAAAGCTGAAATAGAACAAGCTTACATTTTTAGATTTTATTTTATTTCAGTTAACGTTTATTTTTTATGGTTTTAGTTAACTATATTAACCCTGACTCGGGTAAAACACCTGTAACATCTGTGCACTTTTTGACCTTACTTTTTGCAAAGATATATCTGGCATTAGCAATCTTCCATCTTGCCCAAGTCAGTCATTTGGCAATCACTCTGCATTCATTTACACTTAGTATTCAATAAACCACTCTCTTAACTCAAGTTAAGGACATAATTATGCTTAGCCTCCCCCACTTCTCTGATCCTGAAATCATTATCAAGGCCCAGGTTTAAGTTTCACCAGGTGGACAGGGGAAGGAGAGAAGCACTCATTTACTCAAACCCAGCAATGATACTAGGTCCATCCCTCTTCTCCTCACCTGAGTGCCTCAGAGTAAGGAGTTGGCAGGGGGGAGGCCGTGCAGAGCGAACCCCTCGTGTGTGGTCGCGGCTCTGTGGGGCTAATGCAGGAGATTGACTCTTTAATTGAGGCAAGAGTGATGCTCATCATCTCCCATTAATGAGGCCAGTTAGAAAAGTGGGAGTGCGTGTTTGAGAAAATGAGAATGCGAAAGACGGGGGGAAAAAGAGAGGTGAAGAGGCTCCGAGACATGCCTGGCCATCTCAGGGTGGTTATTAGCCACGAATCGGTCTGTTGTGTGTGCGTATGTGCTTTCAGTCTACTTCAGAGTTTCTAATGAGGCAAAAGAGAGGCTCGCTTATGATATCAGATATCAATCACAGTCAATATGTCCAATTAAGATCAAAGCGCCATGCTATTTTGAACTTCCCTGAATAGAAAAATGATCTCCTAATTAATATAGATTATCCAAGACAGACTGGAAAAAGAGAAAGGGAACGGTCTAGACACAGAGCAGGGTACCTCATGTGTTCACACCGGTCCCACTTAAACGGATCCCTCTCTCATGGTGCATAACAGCGAGGGATTATGGGGGGACAAAGTGGGCATCATTAAAAACCTGCTCCTTTGGGTTTCATTGAGAAATGATTGGCGATTAAGGGCTTGAAATCTGCTATGGACCAGCATTTGATAGAGAGAAAGAGCAAGAGAGAGGAGAGGTACAACTCTATCTGTCCTGCTTATGCAGTCAATTTCCCCATTCTTTATCCCTCTTACTGCACCAGGATGTGTGTTCGCGGCTCGCGCCGCCCAGCGAGGTTGCCAAACTCATTTCACCTTGTGGACCTCAACTTGACTGCAAGCCAGACAACCCAACGTGATAAGGCCGAATTAAACCTTCACTCTCCTAAGGGAGGGTTATTATACAGACAGAGAGAGATGCCGCTCTGCATGTGAGAACAACAGGTAATGCTACATTACGCTAGCATCGCGTTCGCAACATAAAAGAGAGGATAAACGCATGCCATTACCAATCACATCTGGGGTAGAGAGCATAAAGGGCAAGGAGGGGGGAAAGGGTTTCTTCTGTCCAAAAGGTCTTTCCATCAACAGAATCCAGCCATAGAGAGCAACAGTCAGGTTCTGGAAGGAAAAATACCATTCATTTTCTCCATAGAGGAACTTTTAAAGACCTTTGTGAGCTTCGAGATTGTTAATGGATAATAAATGCTTCTGTTGAAGCCATCAGTCCATGTCGTTTCATGTCGTTTGTTTTAAATCGTGTTTATCAGTGCAGTTCCAAGTGAAGAACTATATCGGCCATAATCCTGCAAAGAGATATCTGCAAATCAGAGAAGATAAACCAATGTAAATAAATAAATAAGCAGATAAATTGACAAATTGAGCATTGTGATGTAATGAAGTAATCAATCAGTTGGTCTTCCTGCACTCTCAAAGCACTTACATTTTTGTTTAAATGTCAGTATCTTGCAATAAACAATATTGTTTATTGTGTATTGTTGTTAAAGTATATTGTTTTTGTACTTAAAATGAAAAACTTGGAAAAACGATGGAAAAATATAAATGTAAGTCATTTGCAATGTTTTTTTTTGTTTGTTTTTTGTCAAACAATACATTTTTGCTTCAACTCAAAGTTTGTAATGTTGTAGTTAATATTTTAGAACTCTTTAATGAAGATTTTATTTTTTAAATTCCTATGTAATGAGGAACTTTAAAGGGATAGTTCACCCAAAAAATGAAAATTCTGTCATTTACTCACCCCCTCAAGTTGTTCCAAACCTGTATAAATATCTTTCTTCTGCTGAACAAATTGCTGAAGATATTTTGAAGAAGTTCGGGCCCTAACTTCCATAATATCCATAGTATTATGGAAGTTAATGGGGACCATCAACTGTTGGGTTATCAACATTCTTCAAAATATTTTCTTTTGTGTTCAGCAGAAGTTAGAAATTCATACAGGTTTGCAACAACTTGAGGATGAGTAGAATTTTCATTTTTGGGTGAAGTATCCCTTTAAATGTGGCCATGCACTGTTGCAGTCTGGAAATGGTTGATGACCATTACCTGGCTTGTGCACTTTTTCGACTGCTCAAGTCACCATCATTGCTGTGGTATGAAAGTGCTGACAGACATGTTCTCACACTCACCTGTAGTACTCCATAATTTCCAGTTATGTAGTTGTAGTGATAGGTTATTGAGTTACAGTCATTAGTTTTCATTGCATCTTCAAAAAATCTGAGACCTAAAATCAAAGATATGGATTATAGTTTAGTAAGCTTACTTAAACTATATAGAATCTGCAGTGCAATATCAGGCTAGAATAACATTATTGTGTTATTAACTTTAAAATACCACCGGATAGACACCCATGACATCACTCTCTGGCATATTAAATGTACAACAAACTCATATGGCCAAATTATTACCCTGCTAACAGGGAACCTTCTCAGAACGTTTTGCTAGGTTCTCTCAAAGTTATGAACTTCAAATAGCATTGAAAGAATGTTCATTATCTGGTCTTTAATAAGGTTCTCAAAACATAAAAACAATTATTATTTATACATCGATCATGGAATGTTTTTTTCAGAAACATTTTAGTTGGACGTCTGTCATTTTTTAAATGTTGCTACTTGATTTGGAATGTTTATAGAAAAAATTAACAAAAGTAACATTTCCATAATTTTTGCAAGATGATAAAATGGAATGTTCTCAACATTCAAAAAAACAAGAAAAAAAGGTTTTAAAACATTTTAAAAACTGGACATTTTGAACGTTCAGAGAACATTCCAAAAATAATGTTTTCATAACTTAATGGGAACGTTGGCAAAGCATTCCTGGAACATATTTTTTTAGCTGCGTATACTTGATATTAAACCTAAGCTATAATCTCACTACAATGAGATTTTGTTATCCGACTCAATAAGCACCAAAATTGGATCGGTAACTTTTTTTACAAATTCTTTTTACCATTAAAAGAGCATACGCTGCTGTTTGGTTTAAGAGTGGTAAGAGGACCTGTGTTTGGGATATGCGGATATGTTAAGTAGTCTGTGCGGTGAGGACTAAAAGCTGTGGGGTGAGCAGGGTGAAGAGGGAGCCTCAGTCCACTGGACAGGTGTAGGTAAACCGATCCAGGTGCCACCCAGGTTCAGGATGAACTTGAGACGTGTCTTCACCGTCTCTTAGAGGTGGAGGTCAGGAGGATTGTCCAATCAGCTGCAATCAGAGAGAGAGGACACCCCTTTACCCCTCCTCTGAACCAATGAAACAGAGACAGGTCACCCTGGTCCAATTAAGAGTCATAAAACATAATCAAAATTCAAAGGCTAGTCACAACGGTCTCCATTACTGGGGTTGGTCAGGCTCTGTGGCCAGCACTGATATCTGTTGGCCATGCGTTAAACAAATACATTGTTAGGCCTGAGCCTCAGATCTCAGGTGAACTTGACACAATGGCCTGAACCTGACCATAAATAGTGACCTATGCATGCCTAAGCAGCATTCAGTGAAATAAAGAACTTTAAAGAAGAATAAGTATGCTTTTGTTTGCTTCAAGGAACAATTAAGACGTTCAATAAACACTGGGTTGACAAAGCCTTGAGAGGTTCTGTGACTTGTTTGTCTATCATTTGTTTAAGAAAATGCCTTTTTTAATTCCGTCAATTTGTCTTTTCTGTGGCTTTGATAAATATCAATAGAACTTTGAGGTGTGATATATTTTATTGAGAGACAAATGGTTACTTTTAATTATAAGCTTACATAAGCTTTTTGTCACACCTGTTAAAGCAAAGATCTTTAACACTTAATGAATAAAATGTGGGTCAAATTGACCCTATTGGGTGTGTTTTTTTAAGAACATTTTTAATAAAATAGGGTTAGAGGTTAAAGGGTTCCTTTAGTTTCTCATCAATCGTGTATGTGTTGTGAGCCTCAGTAAAGTCATTTATTTATTGGTCATAGTTTCAGAAAAAACATGCTTATGGCCCCCAAAGCTGCATTTATTTGATCAAAAATAGAGTAAAAACAGTAATATTCTGAAATACAATTTAACATAACCATTTTATTTTAATACATTTTAAAATGTAATGACAAAGCTGAATTTTCGGCATTCATTATTCTCCAGTTTTCTGTGTCACATGATTCTTTAGAAATCATTCTTATATTCAGATTTGCTGCTCAAGAAGCATTTCTTATTATTATCAATGTTGAAAATATAATATTGATTAATGTTTTATTCATATTTTTTGTGCAGTTTTTCAGGATTCTTTGATAAATATATTTGAAATTTGAAATATTTTTGTAACATTATTGTCTTAACTGTCTCTTTTGATAAATTTAATGCATCCTTGCTGAATACATAAATACATTTGTTTAAAAATAAATAAAATCTTACCACAATCTTTTGAAGAGTATATCTGAATCACCACTCCAAGTGTGTATGCATTTCCAATTGAATCTTGACAACTCATGTTATTTTGTTTTTAAAAGTTGTCAATATTTAATTCCTGGACATAGATTACATTACATCAAACTTTTAATTTGTAACTATGTCAAAAACATTGTGTTGTATCTTGTGTTGAAAATAATTTGGAAATACATGTTGGCGTATAAAAATATTTTGGCTAATGTCAGTATGTTGTCAGTAGTAACACATTTTACTGTATCTCTGTAAAGCTGCTTTGAAACAATCTGTATTGTAAAAAGCGCTATATAAATAAATGTGACGACTGTATTTAATACATTCCAGAATTCTGCAGAAATCAGCATAAAAAAGTCCATTCTGTGTGGATCTTGCCATAACCGTTCAGGACGCAACAGCTTGGCGTTTACAACCTACAGGAAAATGACTAAGAAATTCTAAAGCATTTTTTTCTCTCTAGATCTGACACTTGTTATATTCGGATTACATAGAAACATCAAGCTTGAACATATTTCTCAATTCACCCCAAACAAAGAGCCACATTATGAGGAATTTTCTTCCGGCCCAGAGGGACGTACTGGCCTGAGGCAGCACCTGTGGTTGACATCTCAACTCAAAACTTGATTAAACCTGCCCATCAACCCTGTATGCCTCAACACCTGTCCAACAACATGTCAGGGCTTTCAGACTGCGCTCGGGGTGATTCTTCACTGACACAAACATGTACACTTAAGTTGACGTGATTTGTGTCTATCTGTCTGTCTGATTGTGTGTGTGCAAATTTGTGGACAGTAAAATCAAGTGTTTACTTGTAAAAATGTGCATTGTGTATGTTATCAGTCTATTGCAGTGACAGTAAGATGCTATAAAGCATTTAAAATGACATAAATCCAGGATCAAAGCTGTAGGACTTTGTCTTTTTTTTATCATTTCCTTTCTCAGGTTAAGACATGTCCACTAATGACCAAAGACATGGTGGTTTGTAGCCAGTGGCGTTGGCTGTGCGTAATGATAGAAGCATGTCATTGCTGCTTCCTCCCCCTGCAGTGGGCTCATAGGATATGAAGCTAGTAGGAAATTGGGGTGAGATTTGTAGTATTCCTTTCATGTGTCTGACGGCCATGTTGTTTTATTATTTTGGTACAAGCTATACAGCTCTTCTACAGGAAATGCCAGGAAGGCCAAGAATCTTGTGTCTAAAGGTCATAATGGATGGGTGGGGGGGGGGGGATTGAGAATCTAAGGGATACTTGCACATGGTACGGTTATGTGAGTTTTTATGTGACCCGACATGGGACAAGCGGTTTGGATGGATGGATGGCTATTCTATCATTTTGGGAATATTAGTTTTTGTTTATTAAGTTGAGATATTTTCTCAAGATCCTCAGAAAGTCACTTGCACTTCTTAACTGATGTTTTGACATTTCTTGAACTATTATATATTACTATTAATATATGCTACATAGGGAAAGCTGCGAAAGTTGAAAGCATGAGGTGTCCAACATGCATCACCTGGGTATTTGAAGAGCACTTTTTCAGTGTGAACAACTACTCTATCTAAACTAGAAAATGGCATAGAATAGTGCATAATTAAGCAAATTGGGACGCACCTATTGTGAATATTCAGATTAAGCAGGCCCATTTCCAAGTGCAGGTAATATTAATTCAATTTCTATTTTAAGCCAGTTTCTGCTTCAGAGAATAAAATAAAAAGTGGCAGTTTTCAACTCATTCATATGTGTGATCTCACAAACTTAGGAAATAATTGAATTTGATATTTACCTGTGAACTTTAAGGCCTTAGGCCGAATAATTTTTCAGTTGTTTAAATAAAAATCAGTTGTTTTATTCTAATATAAACTAAATTTACTCAACCTTTTTCACATTACAGGTTTAACAACATTACATGCCCAACGCCTTGTAGAGAGTGTGAGTGTGTCATTTTTATTTTCCCTCTTACATTCCTCAACCTTAACACTGTCATAAGTTATTTTCTGCTCCAGCGCAAACCCTAATTGATCGCCCTCAAAATCAGCTTTACATTGTATGGGAAGATGACGGCATTTGATACCGATATTATAGCACTGCAGTTGCCAGCTAATGCTATTTTTTCTGCTCTGGTGGAACCCGGCGTCTAGACAAAGTGTATGTACACAAGAACTCGGTAAGGATAAATGTTTAGACAGTCATTATTGTAATTTAAAAAATTTTAAGGTTGACTTGCTTTCAGATGGAGTTGACTCAGATTGTTGGAGTGTGTGAAGCTGCCATGCCTCGGCTTGCACTCGTTCAACTTTATTGCCGTCTTGCTTTAGACAGCTGAGTCTCTCTCTAAAAGGATGATCTAATTACATAAATAAAGATCTGTTCTAGCTGTCAATCATCACAGAGGCAAAGCTGCATCAAAACTTTTGTGTGACAGTGACATGTAGATGGAGATTATAGAGCTGGAAAGTGTATTGTTGACCGAGTCTAGCTTTTGTTTGGTCATTATGTTAAAAATGTGACAATTGACATGCCCAGCTTTCTTGATGGTACGACTGTAAATATTATTGCAAGTATCTCTTCTTCTTCTTTGATTCCTAGCTAGCGGCTGGATGTGGTTGTTCACCGAACCAGTACGCTGCTGTGGGTGCCATAGCATTTCGGACCTGCTGCACAATGCTTTTTCAGGCTTTACAGTCCATGGCAATGTACCTTGCTTGACTGAGGTTGTTACGGCGGTTCCTTAAATCCTCTTCTACTTGCCTCACCCACGTTTTCTTTGGTGCCATTCACTGGACTTTCCATTGAGAAGGTTGTGTTCTTCAGAGGAATCGGTATGGTAATCTGTTATCGGCCATTCTGCAGATGTAGCCAAACTTTCGCAACCGTTGCTGTATCCGTTGCTGACGGGAGACTTCATTCCAGATACGATCGCGAAGTGATACTCGCAGTATCTGACGCAGGCGTCGCATAGCTGGGTGTCCTCGAGGTAAATAATGACCTGCGAGCCATCCATTGCCATCTATTTGGTTTCGGCTGCATTGATTCTCAAGCCATATGAATGAGCAATGCGAACGATAATGTGCAGTATATTCGTAGCTTCAGCAATGATGTCTGTGAATATGGCGCTGTCTTCGGCAAACATTATGTTAAAAAGTGATCTTTATCGTACTGGACTCCACGCATACCCTGGAAAGCCTTTCTCATGATGGCATCGATATGTTAAATAACAACGGGGAGACAACGTCCCCTTGGTGAGCTCCAGACTTGATTGTAAACTTCTTTGATAATTCGTTCCGTATCCGTTTTTGGCTAGTTGATCCATTATAGGATGTTTAATGATCTTCTGGGGAATGAATTCAGTCTCCAGTGTCTTCCACAGTGCTGGCCAGTAGATAAAGTGGTTGGTTCGTTGTCCACATTGAATTCTTTCTTCCAGCAGCTGCCGACGTACATAGATCTGGTCTAAATCCTGCTTGTTCCTGTCGGTTGGTCTGTTCCCAAGTATTGCAAGTATGTCAACACAAACAGAGCAACAGTGCTAAAATTTTGTTAATTTAGCTGTAAAACCATCTCTCATCTTCTTTAAAAGATTAATTTAAAAGATTCCAGCTCCACTCAAGTCCACAATGTCCATTTAGATCCATTTACTACTATTTCCATGTTACATCTGTTTGAACAGTCACAATGAATACAGTTTTTGTAACTAAAAGCCATCAAGACTGAAGAAAGGATTTAAATGACTACAAATCCTGATCCTTATAGTCATATGTGTTAACTTTCAATACTATTTGGATCCAACATAATCTTACAACACAAGACAACTGTTTTAACCTACATTTTTCCCAGTTTAGCCTGAGGTAAAGCAATAACCATCGGTTAAACACCTGGGATGGAGAGTGATTCATCTGACCTTAAACAGCCACGAGCACAGGAAAAGAAAGAGGGAACATTAGCAGAGTCGTCAGAAGTCCAGACTTCGCTTGCGCATTCAAGCTGATTCTGCTGTCATTATCTACTGGAAAAATAAAGAAAACAAAGAAACATGCTAGCCGAACCAATTCAGCTCATCACCATGAGCTCATAAATGTCCAGGAGGATGTACTAATGACAATTTAGTGAGAGGGAAGTCAGCTGAGGAAACCAAACACACAGACACATTCTTTCCCAGTGTGGTAGAGAGGTCACGGAGAGCTGAGGGGCGGATGGACTCATGGCTGTGAATGAAAGCTGGTTCGGGGCAGTGTCTGTCGGATGGATTGAGCTGATCACAAAAGCATACCGCACAGGATGCTGTCCCCTGGCCCTAACGAGAACTGAATTATTGAGTAACAGGAAATTAAAAAATTCTTGCAATGCCTATGCACTACTCTTAGCCGTTGCACTATGACTTGGACTGCCCCTTCTCTGAACTTCAGCCACTAAACAGGTTCTTTTTTGTTTATTTTTTATAACAACCCTAATAGAGCAATAGCAAGAATTGGTTGTTTTTTCCATCTGGTTTCTTTCCGCTGTCTTTTTATGACTGAAATGTGTGTATATATAAATGTAAGTCATTTTGTCAAGAATCAAGTATTCCAGTACTGTGATAAACCCTTCGCTTTGACTTAGAGTCTGAGCAAAACTTGACAATTTTTAGGCTAAGTTCACAGCAGTAAGAAAGCAATGATGGTTGCCATGGCTTCAAACAGAAACATTTAAATGAATCATCCACCTCTAATTCCCTAATCTGAGGGAATTATGCTGCACAGAAAACTGATCACTCAGGAAAACCCTCTGAACCTAATACCTAGTCAATTACTGTCACAGTGCAAAGTGCGCTGGTTTACGATTAATACTGGTATATAAAAGTTGTGAAAACATCTATTTGTCAAAGCTGTCATTTTGAGTCAAACTGTACATGGGGAAGGAAAACTGAGCTACTAATGTCTTGAAAGCGTATTGCATTTGCAAGACGAGGAAAACCATAGGTGGATTGTTTTAGTACTTCAACAGCATATGGAAGTTGTTCAGAGAGCATTTGTACTATCCTCTTAATATAGACTCTTACATCAGAAGGGTTTGTCGCGATTAGCTGGAAACGTTGGACACAACTAAAGGCTGGTTTTGCTAAACTTCTGGAGCAAAGACCTGCATGTGTATTTATGGGCTTGTAGGTACATTCATAGCAGGGAATGCTCTGATGACTAACACAGGTAATGAGGTATGACTGTATTACACACACTAGCTTGAGCTGAATTCCCTGTGGGACCACTACACTGATTGGCTGAAGGGGCCCCTGCCATATTACAGTTAGCGATTAGCAATAAATATGACATCACTTTACTCATATATGTCTACAGAATTCATAGGGTTGAGAACTGAAGTCACAAAGATTATACAGAGGTTTAAATAAATGGCATAACACACTCTTCAGGGGCAACATTAACCTATTTTTGGCCATTTTACCACTGACCGGCCAGGCTCTCTTGATGCCCTATGGTGAGTTAAGAAAAAAAAAACATGTTTTAAGTTTATATATTAATTATATATTAAAGTGAAAAACAGTCTAGTGGTACAGTTTTGCTTGGCACACAAGGGGACCTGGGAAGTAGAAGCAGAAGATTTTGATAACTGATTTTTTTGACAGTTTCATGTGACATAAGGGTCACGACTATTTTTTTTATTCAGTTTAAAGCAAAACAAAAGTAAATTGATTGGACTGATCAAATCTAGACGTTTGAACAGGTGATTTCTGCCACATTATTGTAGACAGACTTTTTAACCTAAAATCATAGTGCAACTTAAAGGGACAGTTCATCCGAAAATGATAAACCTATCATAATTTACTCATCTTCATATAATATCAAGCCTGTATGACTTACTGTCTTCAGTGGAACGTAAAAGAAAATAGTTGAAACATTCTTCAAAATGTTTTGAAGAATGAATGAGTAATGGTCTTATCTGTTGCATATCATTCAAATGTTTTTGTCTCTTATTACCAAAAATTCACTAAAAATAATTTTAATAAGCTGATTTTCTCAGGAAACATTTATTATTATTATCAATGTTGAAAACAGTTGTTCCGGCTTAATATTTTTTTTGGAAACCATGATACATGCTGTATATAACTATTAAATTCAAAAAAAAAAAAAAAAAAAAACTTTAAAAATCTTACATACCCCAAACATTCAAACAGTAGTGTATTAAATATTCTCATTTAAGTCTGAAACCTCATGAGGGTGAATAAGTTATAACGTTTCGGTTACACTTTATTTTAAGGTGACATACTCAAATAAGGACGGAGTAATATTAAATAACATGTACTTACTATAGAGTTATGGTTTGGTTAATTTACTGTTATTAGCCTACTATAGTAAGTAGATGTAGTAACGTGTAACTACGTCACCTTGAAAATAAAGTGTTCCCAAATTTTCATTATGGTGTCATGAAACAGAAGGATTGACACAGGTAAAGTTATCAACAGGTTTATTTGCAGAAGTATGATCACAACGATGACGCAGGTGAGTAGCCTAACTGATGAATATAGTGTTCAGGATAGATATCTGAATGAGTAATGGTCTTATCTGTTGCAGGTTCTGAAATGGAGATCGAGGCAGATGACTGAAGACGGATGATGGAAGCAAATGACTGAAGACAGATTGTTCTGGTAGGTATCGTTCTGGTAGGTATCGTTCTGGTAGGTATCGTTCTGGTAGGTATCGTTCTGGTAGGTATCGTTCTGGTAGGTATCGTTCTCGTTCTGGTAGGTCTCGTTCTCGTTCTGGTAGGTCTCGTTCTCGTTCTGGTAGGTCTCGTTCTCGTTCTGGTAGGTCTCGTTCTCGTTCTGGTAGGTATCGTTCTCGTTCTGGTAGGTCTCGTTCTCGTTCTGGTAGGTCTCGTTCTCGTTCTGGTAGGTCTCGTTCTCGTTCTGGTAGGTCTCGTTCTCGTTCTGGTAGGTCTCGTTCTCGTTCTGGTAGGTCTCGTTCTCGTTCTGGTAGGTATCGTTCTGGTAGGGAGTCGGGTAAGTGTTCTTGAGGGAATGACGAAACCAGACAATGATGAATGCAGAGGGAAGAGTTATATAGTGCTGGATGATGATCAGTGAAGATTGTTGACAGGTGACGGTGATCTCTGTGATTAAGAAGTGCATGCAGGTGAGGGCCAGGGAGGATGATGGGAAATGTAGTGAGGAGGTGGTGACTAGTTGGTGACCGTAACATATGGAGGGCAAACCTATTTAATTATCAAAGATAGTTGCAATTGGAAATCTTTAATGGGCATGGCTCTAGTTTTTTGTTTAATATGTGTTATTTCAGTACAGTTTGCGGGGCTGTCAAACAATCTGGATGTCACACACACACATTGCCAAAGTCATTATTTCCTTACTCGCGGTACTTTCTGAAATCCAAGATGTTTACAGTTGAAGTTTGTGGTAAACCTGTGGCTGTGTGGCAGGTGCTGTAGTTGAACTCCTGCTCTTTCAGATGTTCAAAAGACTGTGGCTGGCATATAGAGTGATCACTCCCCACTCTTTTATCTCTCTCTCCCCACATTAGCACATAAATGAAGCTTCACTTTGTCTCTGCTGCGCTAAAACTCACTCGGAATAAACAACACTCCTCTTATCGGTAATAAACAGATTTCTGACATCCTTAAAACCCTCATTCCATTATTATATCCCAGAATTATAATATTCCAACCAGGTGTCTTTGAGCATCCCGTTTATGTCTACACAAAGTTAGTTTGTTTGTTATATAAGCACAGATATATGGGGAACTGACAATTTATTATCCGTGTATGCTTGAAAATCATTTTCGAACCACAGAGCATAGTTACAACAGTACAGATTACATGTACAACTACAGCACAAAACACAAGTTTTGGTGTTTCTGGACATTCACTAGATCTATTTCATGATTCAGGAAAAATCCTCAGCGCTCAGTATCAAATTGCATTCTCTGGCACACTCACACATATTCTCATCTACATATGAGGCTGTTCTAAACACCAGCAGGAGGTTCCTGAGCGTCGGATATATAAACACATTTTCGAGAGTGTGTCGATAATGAGCTGGAGTGTGATATAGCCAGCCAGCCTTGATAAGAGTGCAGACATACGTAGATGCCTGTAGAGGGGTTAACGCAACGGTCTGGAGACACTATTGTGATTTCAAACTGAGCTTATCACAGGGGAAGGAGCTGGCAGCCTCTTAGAAGGCATTATGTGCTCTCTGTTTCTCTCATCTTTTTCAACCACTCGTTCTGCATCTTTCTTTCACTTTTCAGTCTACGAAGCATGTGGGATACAGCAGCATAGAATAAAATGTAAGGGCTGAAAAGAGTAAATTCTGTTGCAGATAAGTGATTCCAAAATGTTATAAATTTGTTTCTCTTATGTTGTTGGCAGGACAAAAAATTTAGGGCAAATAGGCCTACAGGTAAAGTGAAAATCCTTAATTTTCTTGACATTTTTAAAGAACACGCAGGTGAATAAATAAGAATTAAAAAATTTGGGTCAACTATTCCTTTAAATTTGTCTACATCATTATTATATTCTACTAAGTTCAACACATAATAGTTTAGGACTGTATGCACCTTAGTTCACAGATCGGTAAGGGGACATTTAACAGCATTACTGTGTGACATTTGTTATTATTATTCCATAAATCTACAAAGGTCAAAGACTCTAGGGTATAAGTAAGGAGATGCAGTTCTTTGCTAAATGATTTGGACCTTACCCATTCTCTCATTTAACTGCTTAACCTACTAAAATGTAGATATTTTTATTTCTAAGTGCAGAAGTTAATTATTTTGCACAGTCCCTGAGATTGCAGAAGCTTGCACAGAATGAGGACTCTTATAATTGCCTTATAATTGGCCTTTACCTGTGAATCATTAAAATAACTAGCACATTTTTCTGGGTAGTTAAAAAAAAAGAAAAAAAAACTTTAACACTGCCCACACCTCAAACCGCCAGATCTACTGTGCGGCTGCTTAACTGTGAATATTTTTTAGTTCAAATATAGAATGGGCGTGCACGTGCTGATTTTGCCAGGGGTCAACATATTTGGTTGATTCTGGAACAACATTCCTGTCCGAAAATTGAATCCTGACTATATCCCTACCCCTAAAGCTAACCCTATCCATAAGTTATCCCTAAAATCAGAGGGAAATGATAGGTGAATAACACTGATGTAGAAGCACCTAACCCTGGTTGTAAGCCTAAACTTGACATAAACTGTAAACTTGTCCCTCAAATCTGATTGGTTGATTGGAATGTTGTTCAGGATCAACTAAGATGTTGATCCAGGAACATGTTGCACATGGTGAAATCAGGTTCTGCATAGGCAAAAAATCTGTTGAACATTTCCTCCATTATAGCCCAGGACAAAGGAAATATGGGTGACACTTTAGAATACTTTTCCTTCATTGATGAATATACACAGGAACAAATGAGCAACGTTAACATATTAACATTCTAGTAACTACTATAAACTAATAAGAAACTCTGATTAACAAATTAGTAAGTAATAGCGCTTAGTTGAATGTGGTAGTTTTAGCTATTAGCTAATCAGTAACTGCTATTTTTTTCATACCTCCCACCCTTTTCCACCAAGGCAGTGCTGGTGCCGGTTCGGAGCCGGTGCCTACTCGTGAACCATTTCTTTGTGTTTCGACAGCCAAAGAACCGGTTCTCGGCCAGGAAAATTGGTTCCAAAATGGCACCAACTCTTTGCTGGACTAGAACCGGTCTTTTACCACGTCATTCTTACGTCGAAGGCTGGGGGCGGGGTTATTGTCAAACTTCTTCTCGAACGTAACCTCCTTCTATAGTAATCCAGACGAGCAGCACAAATGTGTTCTAAACATCTGCTTTTGACCCCAATATAGGATCGCAAAGCCAGGAGAAACATTTGCAGAAAGACGAAGTAGTCCGCCATTGTAATTGTTATGCTTGAAGTTGGCGCAAGCGTTTCTGGGAAAGCTAAGACGTATGGCAACGTACACAGTGACGTAACGACGTCGTTCGCTGGGCTCTCTAGTCAGTGGAAAAACAAACTGGTTCTGAGAAGGTTCGCAAGTTGAACCAACTTTGAACCAGCACCAGTTCCGAACCAGTTCTTTTTTTGGTGGAAAAGGGGTAGAGAACCACTACAGGTTCATAATTAACATGAATGATGCATAACGGTAACCCACTAGTAATGACTCAAGTGTTACTACATCCTTCGAAAGGAACTACTTATTATTTGGATCAGTATATTCTAAAGTGAAAAACATGTTGACTGAAGGAAAGCTTTTGAGATTTTTGTAAGATTTTGAATAGTAATTCCTTCAGATGGATTTGGTAACACTTTAGTCATTACTAGTGTGTTCCCTTGATCTTCATTTTAGAATACTGATCCAAATAATTAGTAGTTCCTTTAAAAAGATGTAGTAACACTTGATTCATTACTAATGGGTTACCATTACCTTATTTTATTCATTATGCATTATTAATATTAATTATGAACCTGTATATAATAGTGCTAATTCGTTAATCAGAGTTTCTTGTTAGTTAATAGCTACTAGAATGTTAATAGTGTGTTACTCATTTGTTCCTGCGTAGTTTTTCATTAATGAAGGAACAGTATTCTAAAGTGTTACGGAAATATATTTATGTAACACATTGACCATTAGCGGGACAAATTGTCCAGCGTTGTATATGATTATGTGTCCAGTATAATTTAGATACTATTATAGTATAGTTGATGTAATTTAAAGGAAAGAACATCACAAATACTATCCTTATTTATGCAGGTGTTTGAAACTTATCTGTGTCAAACAAGCAAAACAGTATGCAACTGGAAATTTTTCATATTTGTAAATAATATCTATTCACGTTAATTTGAGTTTTAGTTCTTTGAAATAAAATGTAATAAAAAACGAACTTTCCATGTAATGTTTGTAATGAATAAAAGTGATCAGAGTCCATTCTAGGCTTTAAACATCAATGAATACAGATACTTTGGCAGAGTGTTAGTAAATGATTTGCATATTTATGCAGCAATGCAATCAGATGTATTGTTTTAGTGTTATAATGCAGCCTGTAATTATCAATGATATGTGTATATGTTTATTCGCCCTTCTAATTCTTATTTGTGCTTGAGGGATGGTTTCCCAGCTTTGAAGGATGTCAGGCCCAGCTGCTGGCACACTGGAGATGCAAATTACTGGCATAAAAGCAAATGAGAGGGGTCTGTGCCAGAACCGGGCCCGTGCCAGTCCTGGAGAGGCACAGACTTCTCCTTACTCGCCCTCTCTCTCTCTCTCTCTCTCTCTCTCTCTCTCTCTCTCTCTCTCTCTCTCTCATTTTTTTTTCTCTCTCTTTCCAGGGATTGGCAGGACCCTCAGAAAGGAGGGAGGAAGAGACATTTTTAAAACATTAAAAAAAGTGTAATGCATCCTAGCTAGTCGAGAATACTGAATTGATCAATGCATTGGGAACAACTTCGGATTGGAAATAATTATTGCACAAGGTGCTGAAACGCTGATGCCAACTCCTTGGAATGCATTTTAAAGGCTTTCGGATGTCAGTGTTATCTTGCGTGACCAAATTAGAGCCAAATGAGAAAAAGTTTATCTGGTATTTTCAAGTATTGGAAGAGCTTTAGGTTCATAAATCTTATACTGTGTGTGTGTGTGTGTGTGTGTGTGTGTGTGTGTGTGTGTGTGTGTGTGTGTGTGTGTGTGTGTGTGTGTGTGTGTGTGTGTGTGTGTGTGTGTGTGTGTGTGTGTGTGTGTGTGTGGAATTGTGGGTAAATCGCATGAGGAGGGAGCTGAGGCCTTGTGGATTAAAACTGAATGTTTTGTTTTCTTCTGTATGGAAGCCATGAGAACAGTTTTACAGGCAGATTAAACAGAACGAGTGTCAGAACTGTTTGCAAATGCATGCTAGCTGTCTTAACATCCGTGGAAAATCAGGAGGTAAACTGATTACAGCTGACCACCCATGACAAACATTCAGAAGGAAAAGTGATTTAACTCGGCTTAATAATCACAATCATCACTGCTTGTGTATTGTGATTCAGCATAGACTGGGTTTATCATTGCTGTCTGTAGTTATATTTTCGCTATAATAAATTAATGGCGATGAGCATCGTACTGCAAGCCAAGTCAAAATATTTCTCAGAAAGTGCTTCATCTAACCAAACCAACTAAATATGATAAATAGATACCATTAATATTTGGAAACTAAGGAATTATTATCTAGTGTAGATGCTGAATTCAGTTGTACTGAATTCAAGTATTTTTGCACAATGAAAGTCAATGGGGTCTGAAACAACACTGGACTTCCATTGTACATTGAACAAAAAAAAATCGACACACTTTACTTGAAGCCTTTCATGCATATGTAATGCATTATAAAAGTATTTTTATTGCATTAGTTATGCCTTCTAATGCATCTTATAATGCATGATACCATGCATAATCATTATATCTATTAATTTTATACAATTTTAGAACGTATAATGCATTAAAACACATGAAAAACAACCAAGATGTAACAAGGAATCTGCAAATATTACAATGCATTTTAACTTTTGTTACAATTATTATCAAAAGATATAATACATAACAATGTATATTATGAATATTTATATAATGCAATATACATAAGGGCTCCAAGCAAAGTATTACCAGAACTTTTCCAAATATCCTCATTTGTGTTTCACAGAAGAAAGAAGGTCATACAGGTTTGGAACGACATGATGGTGATTAAATTATGTTATAGAAGAATCATTTAAATTATTAAACTATCCCTTTAACTAAGATTGTCTGGAAAATTCTGCATGCACTGATAAGTTCCTGATACTAGTTTAGAGGCCTGAATGGAAACTTTAGTGTCATGGATAACTGGAGAGAAATCACTGCAATATTCATAGACGTGGAGATCTGCAGCAGTCATGAAATTAACCATGACCGTCAGTTTTATTCACGGAAAAGAACAATAATCAGTGACCTTTTCAACTCTATTAAATACACAAAGCCACAAACAGTCTGTGATCCCATTCTTATTACCATCTGTCATTTCCAAATGAACCCAAAAATGCTGTCCATTCCAGACATGACAGCTGAAGAACGCCATCTAAATAAGTTGTTTGTCAGTAGTCATTTTTACATTTTATGGCTATACGAAAACAATTGCCTTGAAGGTGGACGGTTAAAGACTTCAAAAGGAGCTGGAAAAGGAATGCCAAACACTTGGTGAGCATTTGATCTTTAAACCCCTTTGATCAGATATGTCCACCTAGGATAGCCATCTCTATTGTTCCAGCTATTGTGTTGCTCAGGGCTACTTTCTCAGTGACAAAGATCTGACTGTTTGTAAAAACACCTCTGAAGCAAACTTACAATATACGCAACCACTTATCATGAATGTATCAGACTAACCTCATCCCAGTGTCCATAAAGGTGGATAATGTGATCCTTTTTCCAGTAAAATGTATTTCCCTACATGTTAAGATCACTTACTGATATAATAAATACATACACACATACGTTTTTTTTTTCTTTAGATAAAATTAATCATTAATAACATTCATAGGCTGATGAAATTACCTTATTGAAATTATCGTTACGAGGACAGCATGATGTGGAAAGCGGAAATCAAATATAAAGAGGGCTGAAATGCCCTTAATTACCTTGAAATGAGAAACAGATGATGGTATCACTGGTTATGCTGTCATGCATTTGTTGTCTTATCAATGATGAAAAATGAAATGGATTTGTTATCGATTTGCAGGGAAGAGAAATCGTTTAATTTCATGATCATAATTGAAATTATGTCTGTTCATCTCAGAGTATATGTGCCATATGGCAGCGCTGAGAAGTTTGTCTCCTTAAACGCATACCTCACAATTCATCCAACAGCATTTATGAGACGTGATTCATAACTGCTGACCAGATCACTGAATCTGCATTTTAACAGATTACACCATTTTGGGTGTAAAATACAATCATTTATATCACATTTTCACACATACAGAACAGTTTATACCTGCTGGGCCTGTTGTGTAGGTCAGGCCAACTCAATTTCCCCTTCATTGCCTTTAGGTGTAAAACAAAAGCTCACAAATCATGCATTAGACAGGATATTTAACACGCTCATGTAAATACTCACACTGACACATGTAAGACCTGCTGGCTTTTTGTCTGCTGCACTACATTCACTTTTCATGCTTTCCTGCACTGCGCTTTTGACACATGCTGATGATTATCAGTGCTATTCTGGGTCAATGAAAGTCTGCCAGGTGTTT
The DNA here is from genome assembly GCF_964197995.2 of Scardinius erythrophthalmus. Classification (NCBI taxonomy): domain Eukaryota; kingdom Metazoa; phylum Chordata; class Actinopteri; order Cypriniformes; family Leuciscidae; genus Scardinius; species Scardinius erythrophthalmus. The sequence goes on from NC_138241.1 coordinate 26,800,973, forward strand.
TTACACTCATTCCTTCATTTTAGTGTAAGGAAATAAACACATCAGAGCAGGACGCAGATATATTAGTAAGTGAGATGAAATTGCTTCGCAGAGCCTTTGGCAGAACATTCATTGAACTAATAAGGACGATTAGGTGATTTCAGGGGTGAATGAGTGAGTATGTCAGTGTGTTCAGACCAACCCCTCATTTCCTCTTTCCCTGGGGGTGTGTCTGAACCTGCCCCCCAACCAACCAGCAGCTGTACGGTGAATGTTCAGGAACGCCCCTCCGTCCCAACACAATACTTCAGATGAAAGCAATGAAAACATTAAAGCAGTGGACCGACCACGGGGCTCGACAAATGCGCACGCCGTATTATGTGCAGCTTGCATATTTCTATTATAGCACACAAAAAGGTTAAAGGCTAAATGTGAATAAATTAAAATTAGAAGAAATTATTTTGTTTATATTATTAACATTTTTGTGGCTTACGAATAGACTTTATAGAATGCTTTCATCACACAAATTAATGTTAGCGTGATGAATATGATGAGCACATTGTTCTTTTCAATGGATGCTACTGCAAAAGCGGTAACATGCATATTACATTTAAAAAAAGCAAACACAGCACACAGAAATCCACTCCCTCTAGAGGTAATAACAAAGCCTTTGCTTTCCCAGCACTTTCAATAAAGCTTACCATCACATACAAAGAGCTGAATTACCATTTTGTGAAATTTATAGATGGATCGTGATATTCCTTCGAGTGGCACTAAACTCTGGGAATGTGACCACTGAATAAACGGGTCCACTCATGAAAACCTTGCTGTGTAAAGTCTGTGCATAGTACATGAGATTTCCTCACTTACATGCTTTATAACAAAAATAAAATAAAAAATCTTTTAATTGTATTGAAATGACAAATTATTGTGACATAAATCTCCATCAGGTTATGGTCAAAACCATATGCTAATAAGTTTAGAGATAAGATATTGTGTTAAAACATGTCTACTACTTATGATCTTGATCTTCATGAAAAATGTAAAAAAAAAAAAGTGATCTGAGTGGAAAGTGTTACACATCTGTAACTAGTTTAAATGTAAAGTGCAAACAATGTTTTGTTTTGTTTTGTGTTGTTTTGTGGGAAAGATTATAAATAGTTTAAGCAAAACCCTTTTTTACACCTTTTTGCCCATTACCTTGATTTTACTTTGTATGTAAACGTTTGTTTTGTTATTGATGTCAAGACCGGAGAAAATTCCAAATGGCAAAATCTCACACATTTTTCTTGTGTTGTTGAGTTCTTGTAATGAATGGGTTGTTGATAGTTATCAGCTTTTGTTGTACATGCATACACACTCGATGTCTTAATGAACTGCACTGTAGAAACGACTGATCCTGCAGTAATTACCATCTGCCTCCTTACACACACTTAGTCATGGAGCAATGCCAGAGAACAGAAAAAAAAATCCTCTGATTTTCCCTCACAAACACTTCATTCTGCATATAACAGTAGTATGGACAGCAATCTAACTTGGCTTTATGGTGGTCATTTATCTGTTTAATTGCTGGCTGGATCTTGGCTATCAATTATGATCTCCCTGATCAGACAGAAAACCATTCTGCACTCAGAAGATGGTCCCACAGGTTTTACTTGAAGCTTTGTTATCGCATGACTTCTGTTGCTTTCTCCACTGCACTCCAAAACACCAGTAATTGTTCCTCTATTCACCAGAGCATCTCTCGAGAATACACTTATTCCACCACAAACTCAAACTCCTTAAAAAAAACACAGTTGCAGTTGTGGAGCATCATTAAATGACCGTTTTTAAAGGACTTCAGGTGTGCTTTGGTCGCAGAGGTGTTTCCTTTGGGGGGGAGAAGAAGGGAGAAGTGCTTGACAGTTGGATATGGGTGTGAGTGCTCTAGTTCACTCCTCTCCCCCCGGCACAGCGGTGGCCAGCAGTGGTGGGGATGGTGGGGTTTTGGCCCATTAGCCGAATGCTGTTTAATGAGAGGAAGAAAGCGGGATAGAAAGAGAGAGGGCAGAGCTAAAGGCTGACTCTTTTTTAATGAGCAAAGTGTGAGTCAATAAGCAATGGACGGCTTCTGCAATTCATGGATGCTTAATGACATTGCTAATCCCTAAGGCGACTATGCCAGCGAAACAATTGGTTTTCACCCTTGTATGGTGAAATATCCCAGCAACACCTACCCTGGGCCTGAGCTGCTTCTCAGAGGCTGCAACACACAGTCTGTTCTTGAATGCGGAGCTAGATGGACTCAGACAGTTGTGGGAATATTAAGAACACTTTTTTAGATGCAAATATAAAATTCTTTAAAATCTTCATAATAAAATACATCCAAATACATGATGTAAGGGATAATGTATAGAGAGGCGGTCGTTATAGCGAATAACAAGTCCGACAGGCTGAACGAGAACCCGACGCGAAGCGGAGGGGTCTTGACAGCCTTAAGGGCTTGTTATTCGCTATAACGACCGCCTCTCTATACATTATCCCGCTTATTACATGGCTACCTACAAAATAAATAATTAATTTGACACAAATTATTGATTTAAAAAGGAGTTTATTGTTTTAAAAACGATTGTATTGCTTCCGCCAAAGAAAATAGTCCGTTCCGCGTCCATAGCAACGCGCTGTTTTGCATGGCAACGGTCTGTTATAGCTCGCAGCGGTCTGTTATCAAGAATTATTACATGGCTTGGCTGAATTCCAATATAGAATGCGGTCTGTTATTTCTTTATAACAGACCGCTGCGAAGTATAACAGACCGTTGCCATGAAAAACAGCGCGTTGCTATGGACGCGGAACGGACTATTTTCTTTAGCGGAAGCAATACAATCGTTTTTAAATCAATAACCCCTTTTTAAATCAATAATTCGCGGCAAATTATTTATTTATTTTGTAGGTAGCCATGTAATAAGCGGGATAATGTATAGTGAGCCGGTTGTTATAGTGAATAACAACCCCTTCAGGCTGATTCAAGATCCCTCCGCTTCGCGTCGGGATCCCGTTCAGCCTGTCGGGGTTGTTATTCACTATAACAACCGGCTCACTATACATTATCCCTTACATAACAGACCGCATTCTACATTGGAATTCAACCAAGCCATGTAATAAATTGCAATAACATCTCAGCAGCATTCTCAGAACTTTGGTTAACATTCTGGCAAGGTTCTTTCAATGTTGTGGACAAATGTTCCTCCTGTAATATTAATAGAATGTATATTCAAAGTAACATTTTTTTTTCTTAAAGTGCCCCTATTATAGATTTTTTGAAAATGATCTTTCATGTAGTGTAACATAGCTCTAAGTGAATGAAAACATACTGCAAAGTTTTAAATCTGAAAGTGCACCGTAAATAAAGTTTACAATAAACAATAAAGTTATTGTCTTTAATCGACTCTGAGTCAATGAAATTAATCGTTTCTCAAACGAGTCATAAGCCGTTTCGTTGTGGCGTCAAGACGAAACATTAGCATATTGCCCGTCCACTTATTGCACGTGCAGACACCAGGGAAAACTTGAACCCCCTCAAACACTTCAGCTGAGTTTAATGCAGGATTCGCAAACCACTTGCTCTTGAAAGATGGTGTTCCAACCCCGTAAGACTTTCGTTCATCTTCGGAACATAAATTAAGATATTTTGGATGAAATCTGAGAGCTGGCTCACTCCTTCATATAGGCTTCTATGTCATTTCACACTGCCGACCCAGAAAAATTAGTAAAAACATTACGTGGTAGACCAATCACAACAGCTCGGCCAATCAGAGCAGCTCGCTGAATGGATGGATTTAAAAAGATTGATTCATCTGACGAGTCGTTTGAGAATCATTGAAAATGTGGTGATGTGCAAATGTATTTTATGAGAAAATGAAAGTTTTTTTTACCTTTGATGCATGTAAACCTGTTGTAGGAGACTCTAAAACAACATTATGAAACTTTAAAATAGCATCATACAGGCACTTTAAATATTTATTTTTGCCATTTTTTATCTTTATTATGACAGGACAGTTAGTTGACTGGAAGCAAAGTTAGAGAGAGAGAGGGGGGATGGGATTGGGAGAGGTCCACGAGCCGGGACTTGAACTCGGGACGCCCGAAGTGCAGCTGTGCTATATGTCAGCGTGCTGCCCACAAAGCTATTGCATGGCGACAACAGCACAAAAATTTTAATCATACAGTACATCATACAGATGTTTTTCCTGAAACGTTTTAGTTGGACCTTCCTCTAAAGTTTTTTAAATGTTGCTACTTGTTTCAGACCGTTTCGAGAACATTACAAAAGTAATGTTCCCATAACATTTGCGAAATTATAAAATGGACCGTTCCCATTTTTTTTTTAATTAGATGTTTTGAATGTTCAGAGAGCATTCAGGAGAAAATGTTTTCATAACTGGGATTGTATTTCTCTTGGCTTTTAGTTTATCTTTTGATTAAGGTACTTCTTGTGTAATGATCAAGTATGTGAAAAGATGAGTGAGAAACGAAGGCTAATTTTAAATAATTTAGGTGCCAAATGAAATAAAATGTTTTCATATAAAATTTCAAATAATAAAAAGTGCTAAAATATGATCTAATTTATAATAACTAACAAATACTTGATCTAAGTCTAGTTCTCTTGGAGAGTAGAGTAAGGACGGAGCGTCTGGCCATCATATTCTCCATTTACATTATCCTCCATTGTCAACTTAACTTCAGACGGGCTGTCTAAACACTCTCAGAAAAAAAGGTACAAAAGTTGTCTCTGGGGCAGTACCCTTTCAAAAGCTACACCTTTGTTGTACACCTTTGTGCCAAAAGAGTGCATAAGTACCTCAAAAGTACATACTGGTACCAAAAGTGTACATAAATGGTATATAGAACCTTTTTAAAGGTAACCTTCCCAGTGACAACATTTGTACCTTTTTTTTTCTGAGAGTGTATGGAAAAGTATATGCAGATTTAAAAGTGAAAGTAATGTGAAACCAACTGCATTCTCCATCACATTCCTGGCTGGACTTCAACGGTCTACGCTCCCAAGCCACTGCCACATCAGATCTGGCACAGCTATATTAATGAAAGTTTAGAGGTAAACCCAGAATTAGCTTGAATTCTCTGGGCTTGGGACAAAGTTGTCATGCATAGGCCCCCACCCCTATGTTTAGCAGTGTTTTAGTGGGCGTCTTGGGTATAGCATTGGGTATATCACAAACTAGAAGAAACTGCAGATCTGATCAACTCATAATAGCAGAGAGAGAGGGTTCAATCCCTCAGACACATGTATTCATATGCATGTCGATGACCGCAAACTTTGGATTTCTCCATTGCAAATATTTCAAGCTTTTTGAAGATACAATTAGCTAACTAACCAAAAGACTAAAACAACACTTCTTACTTAAACAATAGTGACTGTATTTCAACTGTTTTAACTTTTCCAGTAAGGCCTACTTATTTAGATACAGCACTGTTTTTATTGCATCCATCGCTTTACAGTAACCCTAATTGAGAATCTCTGTTATGTGCTGTTAAGGAGGTCTAAATCATTCTGTGTAAACTATCTGTCTGCCTCCGACATAAATCCAGGTTTGGTTCAAGAATCCTGTAACCAAATAGAAACTACTGCAATCCTCAGACTCTCTTTAATAAATAGAAACGCTCTTATGTTACAAACACATACAAACTCTGACATATATCAGAACAAACAAAACCACAAACCTTGTTTAGTGCTTGTTTGATTTCACATGCTTATCCTTTCTCTCTCACACACAGACCTAGATCCAGATGTCCTTTGCTTTCAGTCCAGTCTGTCTGCCAGAAGAGGCAAGAGAGCCGTCCTGGCAAGAAGAGACAGACAGATGAAAGAGAACCAATGGAGACAGAGAGTAATGACGCATAGGGGGAAAGAGAATAAGGTATGAAGATAGATGTATATATAGAGAGAGTATAAAGAGAGAGATTTTTTTTCTCCCTGATGTCTTTATTAGCAATTCACCCTGGGAGCTCTTCACTGCTGCTTGAGTCTAGAGAGACAAATGTGCTACATGTCCATTTCTATATCCTCTCTTACACTCTGCCAAACTGTCCCGTTTCATTTCAGTTTTCCCTCGCACCTGTGTGGAAATGTAAGGTGACCAGATTTCTGGAATAGAAACCAGGGGTATTTCTAGTTCAGTGCTCAATAGATAAATGTAGTTATCTATTAATTTAAAAAAGAGGTACATGCAGTAGGCTACTGTAAAACTATGGCATATCATATCTGTCATCTGAGCACTGACTTACTACACTGAATTAATGTAACTAAAATGAATCGATAACATGTTGCATTGAAATATTTATTGCATACATCTAGATAAAGAAAAAAACAAAACATAACTTTTGAGATGTTATATGGCAATATTACAGACTCTGGAATTTAAGCACACTACAGTTTAAAAGTTTGGTAAGGTTTTATAATATATATTTATTTGACCAGAAATACAGCAAACGCCTAATTAATTAAACAAATAATTTAAAATAACTTTTCTACTTTTAAAATAGATTTTAAAATGTAATTAAATTTCATCAGCCATTACTCAACTCAATGTTGATTTGGAGCTCAAGAAATGTTTCTATTATTAATGTTTAATTTTTTTTTTTTTTATGTTATTAATGTTTTATTTTTGTGGAAACCATGATACTTTTTTTAGGATTCTTTGACGAACAGAAAATTCAAAAGCATTTTCATGAAATAGTGATTTTTTTGCAACATTATTAATGTCTTTACTGTCACTTCTTATTAATTTATTTGTCTTTGCTGAATAAAAGTAGACTATTAATTTAATTTTTTTTTTTTTTTTATCTTACAAACCCCAAAACTTTTGCAGTATATATTAACGGTATATGGTGTGCTTTTGAAAATTGTAATTTGATTAGAAATTTTTGGTGTTTTCAAAAATACATTTGGTTTAAATATAGTTTTTATTTATTAACTAGACAGACAACTGTTGTGCATTCTCTCTTGAGTTTATGTACTTTTTTGAATAAATTCTTACTTTGCAACCACTAAAAAAGTATGTTATATATAGTATGAATGTGTGTAGTATGAATGTAATCCGGATGTATATTCCCCATGTTGTCATTATCATGTGACCTGCCGGCGTCAGTTACGTCGCATCACTGCCATTCACAAATCCACTCCCATGGCCTGATGGAATGCACACTTCAGAATCTCGCTGGAAGAGGATGATCATCGGGGTGTCATCTACAGTGAGTTCGGACATACTCTTGTCATATACTGTTTTTCGTCTTCCATATAGTAGGGAAGTATGCGATTCCGGATGCAGCCGACCTCTGCCAAACCCCTCACTGAGCAAGTTGTTCCTCTCAGCAGGGCTCCACAGGTGTGAGTGATTGTTCTTCCTCCACCCCCTTCCTGTCTGTTTTCTCCTCTTTTCCCTTTTTTTTCTATCTATTCTTCCCCTGCAGTAGAGGGTGCTGTCTGGGCTACGACTAGCACTATCTTCAGATCACATCCTTCCCCTCTAGCCTTTTTCTACCCAGCTCACACATCCCCTCCGACAGGGGAAATTAGGGCCAGTTTAATAGATCTTAGAGGCCACTAAACACCACCCGAGATTGCTCACTGATTGCTGGGCTTGACTCGTCGTCCACACACGTTCAAACACACGCTCTAAACCTGCACACACCCCTATAGTGCTTATCTTTGCCTTTGGCCAAAATCAGCTTCTTTACTCCTCTTCACTTAGAAAGAGCTGTCCAGAGAAAATATATAACCCACTTAATGTAGCACTCACCTTCTCTGAGGAGCTGAGAGATAGTATCAGATGTGGGAGTTTCCCTGCACAGGAACCAGGGGTTTGTGGCTTCCAGAGAAACATCCAACTGGTCAGATGATGCATTTAATTGCTCTGTTAATATAATGGTGAAGGATTCCATTTGGTTTATGTTGTTTTAACCTTTTTTCGGCCCACACAAGCAAAGGATTATCTGTTTCTTCTTGAACAAGCAAAGATGCCCTGTTATTTTTAAATGTGACGAACCCTTTTTGGAGTGTTAATGGCCTTTATCCTTTTAATCTGTTGTGTTTCACAGCAGAGTTGTGGATCCAGAACCCAATTTTCATTCGTCACTCGTCACTGGAGTTTATTAGCACCCTTTGGGGTTGATCAACCTTTGGGTAAAAATGTCAAGCTCCTTCAAAGCATTAAAACCTTTGTGGGTTGTCTCTCATGTCAGGTTCCTAATTCTCCTGATGTACTGTTTTGTAAGAGGCCGTGACCTAAGAGTGTGGCCCCTGAGAACGCTCTGAGCATGCTCTGCGCAGAACAGCCAGGTGCAGCCGGCTCAACATGGCTATCAAAACAGAGAGATTTGTTTTGCCTGAGATGCAGCCAAGAGAAGAACCACTTTAAAACAAATCTTTTTGGAGTAATGCAATGTTGTTATGTGTGAAACCGCGGAAGAAAGTTTTGGCACCCGGTCAAGCCTTTACATACAGAGGGGAAAACGTCAGCACAGGCTGCAGGAGTGCAATAGAAGGTGTGATTTATGGGATGAGATTGTGAAGAGGTTATATGGTTTACATGCTGTATGACTGGGTTATGATTGCTTAGTCTCTGAGGTTTTTCAAAAGTATGGTTCTAAAAGTATATCTATTTATTTAGTTAAAAAAAAAAAGAAGTCACAAATGCATTGTCCATACATTGACACATGAGCATGTCCTTAATTTGAATTCAAATTCATTTTGATATATTTTACGGACATACAGTAATAATTGTCAGGGAAATACAAGTGTCTGGGTGTCATATTAAAGTGAGAAAATGACATTTTCATAATTGTATATAACTTCTGTTCAAAAGAAATGACTTTTGCTTTGCAAAAACACAATCTTATCAAAAGTGACAGTAAAGACTTAAAATCCTAAAAGAACACGTCACAGTTTCCACAGAAATATTTAGCAGCACAAACAGTTTAAAAATTGCAATAACAAGACATGTTTCTTGAGCACCAAACCAGCACAATAAAATTATTTCTAAAGGACAACTGAAGACTGGAGTAATGGCTGCTGAAAATTCTGCTTTGCAGCACGGGAATAAATGCGATTTTTAATATGTAATTAATCCTATAAACCTCTATTTTTCTTGTGTTGTAAGGTATAGGCTCAGGTTTCTGTATGAGTGTTGATTAGTAAAGGCTGAAGTGTTTCACATGATTGAGAAGTCTTTCAGCACTCGTGATGTCACTTGAACTGAAAAGGAATGCAGAAATAACACAGATGTATGGTCCATGTTGGCGGTATTTGCAACGTCAAACAATTCACTTCCCTCAAGGAGACATTTAGACATCTTTTGAAGTAGCATAGTAAACCGACTAGTTATGTGAAAACCAGATGCATTTTTAATAGTGCAGGTACATTTTCGCTTAGTTTGAACTTTTATGAGTTCAGGTTTGTAGGTCTTTTGCAAGTAAGGAACTTTGCTCATAGATTTTTTACTCAAACAAGTGTTTTGATTCTAGATAGCATTTCTGTTTCCCAGGATTTGAACACTAGCCCCTTAATTCAAACTATATTTTTAAACTCATACCTTGTAAAGTGCACACTGCAGTCTGTGTTCATAAATGAGTGGACATTGGCAAAAAGGCTTTTAGCTGTGAGTGTAAACAAACGCTCTAATTCTAGATAATAGTTCACTGCACATGATGCTCAGGGAGCAGCAATGACCAGTCTCAGTGGCTTCATTATCACTCTAATTTGTATTAGTGAGGCCTATTCTCAGAGGAATAATTATGTATCTAGTATGTGCTCTCCTAATGAGGTTAAACTTAAGTCTTGCACTGAATGGGGGTCCAGTGTTTCCAGTACGTGAAAAAAGTGTAGTTCTCAGTGGTATGCTGCCTTTTTCTATAATTGCTGTTTGTTCGCCGTACACTATTATTACGTTTAATAAGGTTGCAAATAGGCTTGAAAATAATACTGCTCTTTTGATATATGCACGTTAGTAATCACTTTTGTAATTAGAGCTCACCACTTAGATCCGAGAATATTAATGCAACGTATACAAATGTACAATAACACAGCACTGTATTGCACTAGGGATTCGCTCCATATCTGCTATCACAGTAGCTTATCACTGAGCAAAGTGCATGTAAAGATCTCTGCTTTAAACAGCCCGATCCTGCTCCACAACTCACCTAAAGCCATTTAAACACTCTGACCTGTAGGAGATACAATCAGAGAACACTCTTATCAAATAGATGGGATCCTGTCATCGCACAACCTCTCTAACCTTGTCTCAAGAAGCTGAAAATGTTGAATCACCACTCAACTGAAGGTTACTACCAGATCAATCACTGTGTTGATGTTTGTTGGTATCGGTATTATCAGAGCTTTCACAGCTTGCTTGGGTTTAAATATCAGTTCAGTAAAAATCACAGAAAACTTACTTTTGCTGTTAAATTCTTGTGCTTAAGGATACAGTCTGCACCTAGATTTAAATCCCAGATTTACACAAAAACCTTTATACTGTTTTCAAGAAAGGTTTACATTTAATAAAAATGTCATGTGGTGTAACCAAGAAAAAAGTGACAATTTTGTGTACACATCATTGTTTTCAAAAAGTAAAGTTCAATGTAAATAATTTAGTATTCATATTAATTATTAATAATAAATATCATTGTTTTTTTTGTTTTTTTTTTGGTGAACTGCACCACATGACATTTTACAACCTTGCCTTGTCATGAAAAGGTCCAATTATTTAAAAAATGTTAAGTTCCCCCTGTGGTGAAAATCAAGTTTTAATGTTGTTTATATGTCTGTGGTGTTTTTACAAATTCATGTCAACACTATTGCAGAGTATTTTGTCCTTAAAACTGCAGAGAAAAAAAGTCTCAAAAATTCTGACAACAGAAACTACCTTGTGACCAATCAGGTCAATGTGTGACCTGGCAGGGTGGGGCTATTTTGCATATTCATAAAACCAAGTATACTAAATGAGGCTAGGATGTAGAGTTACATTCAAGCTATTTTAAGGCATGAAGAATTTTTTTCAAGGAAAAACTTTTAAATATGTAATTTTGGTGATCAAAGATGAGTTTTAAGGGCTAAAATTATTGACTAATTGGACACAATTATGAGGATCTGCAGGGGTCCTCTTTATGATATCATATCGGGGGTCTGCATGTTGGTTGCACCACATGTGTCTGATTTTGCCAAATATTTATAAGCAGTACGCTGTTTTTTATACAATTAAACAAAACTATTTAATATGGTTTTCATTTCATCTTTTTTTCTTCATTATGATATATGGGTGGTTTATGTTGTGCATTTTTATTGATTGCATTTAATGTACTTTTGAATAAAATCACAGACAGGACAAAGAAATGAGTGTCATTTCATTGACCCTTCTGACTCTGAGAACCATACATGTAATTTAGCTATGAAAATTCTGATGTTCCACTAATACTAAACTAATGGGGCACGAACATTAAACAAACTCCAATTATATTAGACACCAGACCAAAGTACCAACTAGCTCAACACCACCAACTCACCCAGGCCTCCTCTGTCTCTTCTCTTCCTCGCTCCTCGTTAAAAACACCTCTTTTTTCTTCTTCTGCAAGGTTAGGGAGGCAAACCAGCTTATCAGTGATGGAGAGGGATTTATTAGTGAGAAAAAGATAATAGCTACCCATAGGGCCATAGAGGCCTGATTTACTGCCACTAATATTTAGGATTCCTACAGCCAGGCAGGCCGGGACTCTTTATCTTCCCCCCTGCCTGCGGCGCTGAGAGGTGCAGGGTCGAGGCCGGACGATGAGGGATGAACCCCCACGATACCAATGCTCTCACTCGCTCAATCAAAGCAATTTCGGACACAGAGTGAAGCGAGAGGAGGAAGTTAGAGAGTGCTTTAGGCATCTGTTCTAGCCAAGCTCAGAGATCTGTCAAGTACCTGCTGAGAAACAGACTTCCCATCATAGGCTCTATTTTTAATCTGTCATATAGGAGTCAAGACCAGCAAACCATGGTCTTTATTCTAACATTTTCCTGTGTTCACGTGGGCAGCTATTCACTGTAATCCACTAAATAAAACAACATTATCATTTGAAGGTTAACCGTTCCACACATACTCTCCTTTACATACGGGGTCATGTACTGTTTCATATTATTGTTTTATAATTTTACTTATTTATCATTATTATTAATTCATTATTTTAATATTTGTTCATCTAATCTGTAAATCATAATTTAAACCACAATTGACCTCACTCATGACTCCACCGAATGGAGCTCCTCCATTTCGAACAGCATGTCAAATCTGAACTTGTAGTATCCTATGGAACCCCGAAAGTAACTTTCTCATTAAATTGTGCACACAAAGCATGTTAGCACGCACGGAAACTTCTTCATGCCTCTGGAAAACAATGGTAGCGGTAGCGCATGAGCATGCAAAACAGTCATTTGTGCAGAGCGAAAAGTTTCTCGTGGTCACGGTAAAGTCTCTGGTTTTTTTTTCGATGTCACTTTAACTGCTCTGAAGAAAACGACGTTACCTGAACGACTTCTTATTCATATTAATGGAACCAACAGTCACATTTGTAAACAATGTTGTTAATGACACCCCAATCCCACCTTTATTCATATCTATTGATCACTAACTTACTCTTGGGTGTATTTAGAGCTTGAGACCTCCATATTGGACACTAAAACAAATCTTTTTACTTTCATTATGTACATGTTTATGTACCCATGTCTTTTAGTGGTCTAATATATTTATAAAGAATTGTAGTTGTATATACATACAATCATGTTTTGATACTGAGAGTCTTCACTTCCTTTACCTGAGCACAGGTGACATATCTTCAGGGCTGGATACACCGTCCAAGATGACAGAGAGCCTAACATATGAGGAGATATGCAGCTGTCTGTCCATGCTGATCCTGCGCTGACCGGGAGGCAGAGGGAACTTCACACAGCCGCACTCAGATGAGAGGGTCACGGGTTCAAACCACAGGTGTTGTGCCCTGCAGCAGGACACTTCCAGTCTAAACAGTGTAAACGGTGTTCAGGAATGTGAAAGTGCACGACTGGATCAAAGGAGCCAGCCAATCAGGAATCCTGTTTACACTGTATCTTTTGGAGAGACTTTGGTTAAGCCATCCTGGTTTAAGTGCTGAGCTGTGACGAAGATGTAAGCTGTGTTATTAGCTGGCTTGTCTCAGTGTAATGAGGTAAACATAAAGCTGAGATTTGGGGTGAAATCTACAAATGATATCACCGCCACCACAACTGATGGCCAGGGACAGGTTCTCTTGTGCATTCATTTACCTTTTTGCATTTTTACCTTTGTTGCACAGACTATACACTCAAGCTAAGCACTCTTGACCTAGTCGACATGAAACGGAAGTTGCGTTAGCCTTCTTTTCCCTCTTGTGATGTATATCCGAGTGAAACGGCTTCTCAAACAAAAACAAAAAATAGCCTAGTAGGGCGGGACTTGGTTTTGTTCATCGGGAATTGATTGGATGGTTGGATCATTGTGGTTTGCTATTGCTGTGATCTCATGTGAGTGATGCCTTCGCGCCAGTTAACGTCATCACGTAAGTTATTTTGATGAAAGATTTCGAGAGCATGTGAATTTTAAAAAGAAATAATGAGGTGCGTGTATAATAAATACTGCAATAATCCATTCAAACTTTTTAATTTAATGGTGACTTTAAATGAACTTGTGCCCTTTGTTGTTGGTTGCCCAGCTCACAACTACGTGGCTAATTAGTTAAAACAGCATAAGTGACTTTGCTTGTTGTCCTCACCCATTTAGAGCCTATTAATCAGGAAATTGTTGCATTATGTTGCAACCCATGTCACATAATCAGTGAGTGTTTTTCACCATTACTTTGTGCCTCAGGTGGTAAAAGCCTCACACCCTTTAGTGGCAAATAACACATCAGTGGAGCAGGTGGAGCATATCTAGCTGTTAAAAAAGGGGGGCACCACAATAACACAAAGGCATACAAATATACTCAATGGGCCATTGAGCAACTCATGAACAAAATTTATCTTCTTTCTTCAATAAATTCCTGGCATTCTCTAATATTTAGGCTCTATTTGTATTAATATCTTTTAAAATGCAAGGCATCTTATACAAAATATGATTGTGCAAGTGGACACATCAGAGTCTGGAAACCACAAATTAGCTTCACTTTAAACTCTTTTTTTAGCTGATTCAATTTCTAAATCTTTCATTTCCTTTTTCCACTCTGAAAGACATCACGCCTTCAGAATATTTCATCCTTCTCGCATATCGCCACCTCTTTAAAATAATCTCTTTGCCCAGGCAGAAATCTTACCGACAGATAATCGGAGATAAATATGCTTAATTGAGGCCAAGTGAACTTTCTCTCTCCGCACCACAGTCAAGCAATCTAAAGTAAACGTGCTAATTAGAGCAAAGCTCTGTTCCTGCAGAATGCTGAGTGGGCCGGGCTGCTCCAAAGATGCTTCTCTACGGCTCAGCCATTAACATGGGGAGGTTCGCATACAGATGCATTGCACAACATCACAGGGGTGCTAGATACATAATACAGTATGCAATGGCTGTTACTTGGTCAAATTAATGTTTTAAAATCTCCACCATCTGGGTAAGAAAACTAGTTATGTTATTGCAGATCACTTACTGTTGTATAATCGAAAATTTATGGGGATCATTCACAAACAAATTACATCTTGCATGTAAGCAGAGGCACAATGAACAAGTTCGAGTGAACCACACCTGCTCTTTTACGCAATGCAGATTCCTCCATTTGCCCGTTTACAAGTTTACATCTCGGCTAACTGAGACTCAAAATGTGGGAAAAACAGCTGAATAGCAGGCGGGAGAGATATAACCGATTCAGGTCAGACTGAGGTGAAAATTAACATTTCTCTCCGTTTTTCTGAAGGGAAGCCTAGTGTCTGTGGTCAGACAGCAGGCCATAGCGCTGATGAGACTGGACCACTAACACCCAAGGGAAGCAAGTTCCTAATTACCCATTGTGCTTGACAGAAGCCTCTTAATTACCAACTTCATTAGCTTGCTGGTCTTTGTTTTTCTTCAGAGGGGGCCAGTAGGATGGGGGTGGAGGCTCGTATAGAAGGAGAAATGAGTTGCTGTTTTAGCACCTTTTCTCCCCTTTCTGAACAATTCTTCTCTCTCTCTCTCTCTCTCTCTCTCTCTCTCTCTCTCTCTCTCTCTCTCTCTCTCTCTCTCTCTCTCTCTCTCTCTCTCTCTCTCTCTCTCTCTCTCTCTCTCTCTCTCTCTCTCTCTCTCTCTCTCTCTCTCTCTCTCTCTCTCTCTCTCTCTCTCTCTCTCTCTCTCTCTCTCTCTCTCTCTCTCTCTCTCTCTCTCTCTCTCTCTCTCTCTCTCTCTCTCTCTCTCTCTCACCCTATCCTCTCTCCGAGGAAATGTTAAGACCTCAGTCAAGGATCTAATTAGATTCATGGTGAGAATCAGACACCTTTTAACTAGCCTCTGGAGTCCCTAAAAGGACAGCAAGTGACTGGGCAGGAGAGAAGAAGAGCTTCTCACAATCACACATGTACACACCACCTTTCACGTGTGAAGTGGCCTGCTTTACTCTTTTCTCTCACTTAGATTAAAAAGCAACCTCTAGTGAACACAAACCGTAAGACTATGAAAAGGTCCAATGTACTTAGTTCTATATGTAGTTTTATTTAATATCAAATATAATTATCAGCTTGAAAATGCAATGAAATGTGTTCATATGCCCCAAAATATGGCTTACACAATGTTTGAGGATCCTTGATACTAAAAATAATACAATAATTATGTGAATAGTTTATATGATGATAGTATTTGAGAGGGAACTTTTCTTAGATAGAAAAGTAGGCTACATTATCTTAATCCTTCATTATTAGCCCCAAATACTATGCATTCATTATTTTATTTAGCAGTTTCTGCTCTTCTCACATTGCTCTGCTGTTGATGGATATCTAGTGAGCTTTCCTAAAACTGTGGGCTATCAAAACATTAAGGTTCAAAATGTTGAAACTGTGGTCCTGGGTTTGTTTTTAAGGCTTTGCGCATAACTGTCCAGGGGAGCGTTTCCCATATAACGACGTAACTTGCATCGCTGTCGATGCTAGTCACGACTGTTTCCCGAAAGCGGTCGCACCTCTGTCGTTTGAACCACGTTAGTACAACAATATGACCTTGACGTCAGTAATAACTTCTGCTAATTGACTCGAGATCGATCAACATTATTATAGTTCATTTAGCCTACATAAACAACAGAAACCGTTCATTTTTAAACATTCAATATTTGAGATAGGCCTAGGCCAAACTTTATCCGTAGCCTATTGATGCGGTTTAATCAGTAAGCAGCTTTCTTCGTCCACGTAGCCTAACATATTTTCACGTAGGCTACATTTTTACGATCATTTTTCTGACATGAGTACTATACTTCGTTGTTTTTGTCGTTTTGCTTTATTCGATGTTTGATTTATCGCGGGTTCCCTCGGATTTCCCGTAAATGGCGCTGATTGTTGACATGCTAAAAAATATGCTTATAGGTTGAATATTTAAAAGGGAATAAAGACATAAAATGTAGCTACTGAATGTTAGCTTGCTTGTTGTGTCCAAGGGCATGATCTATTTAAGTCCACATGTTATTTTATTTAGAAACTATGCTTATAACTACAGCCTGAGAGCTGTAGTTCCAACCATTTAAATTTGCGACGCTGTTTGCAAATGTTCTTTGGAAGTTGGAACTATTTTTTTTTTTTTTGAAACGCCAAATCGTTCAACTATGTTAGTAACTACGGAAAACCATGATGCTTTTGGTAAACGCACTATAGGTCCAGTTATTAGTTCTATTAATTATTCAGTTCAAAACAATATTCATAATCTAGGCTACTTACCCAAACTGGAGTCATTCTTAGATAAGAAAGTGAACAGAATTCCTCTAACCAAACGTTTGGATCTTGTGCACCCTCCTCTCTGCTCCAATCTTTCCCACTAAATTCCATTAGCCAAACATGGATCATTAGCATTTTTTTCCCCTTTAAGAACATTTTTCTTTTTGTTGCATGCAACTGCAACTGTTGGACAATGTTTGGTATAAGCAACTCACCAGTTAATTTGGGACTGATTCCAGTTTGAATCAGGGATAGAGTCTTTGACTTTCAGAGGTTGGCACTGACAGTGAGTTATGTCAAGTGGTTTAGTGTTTTCTGTCTGCATGAGAAATGTCAAAGGATTGTCCCAAACTGAAAATGAAATGAGTCTGTGAGAATGCCAGACCACTGTGTCTGTCTGTCTGTGTGTGTGTGTGTGTGTGTGTGTGTGTGTGTGTGTGTGTGTGTGTGTGTGTGTGTGTGTGTGTGTGTGTGTGTGTGTGTGTGTGTGTGTGTGTGTTCTTATATCAAGACCTTACAAGCAATTTGAGTGCACATAGAGCAAGATACCAAACATTTTAGATAATACACATCAAGTTGGCCTTAGTCTTGAAATATAACTTTCAAAACTGTCAAGGCAGAATGAAATGCATAACCGTATAACTTGAATGTCTAATTTAAGACATTGACTGAATCTAACTAAATTTGTTGTGCTTGTGGTAGGCTAATAGAATTTCAGCCTGAAGATGAGTTTAACATCAACCACTCATTAATTGTCACAAATACATTCTATTCTTCTAGACAAAAAATCAAATTGCCATTGCAATTGTTTTAGCTTAAAGATGAACAAAATGATTTCAGTTCGCCACAAAGTGTGTTGTCTTAATCAAAGCTGACCAATGTCTTTCAAAACACACACTAAATGAATAGTGTTAGCATACCATTAACATAGACATGAGAGGAGTGACCGCAAAGGCAGTAGACGAGGCGAATCAATACGGCAACACATGTGATATATTTAGTGAAGCCATTGTTTATTTTATTTAGTGAATGAATCGAGGATTTTCCAAACAGCGAGGCCTCAGAGATATTTTATCAGGTGTACAGTCCTGCCATGTGGAATACATTAGTACTTTAAATGGAATGCCATTTTTAAATTATTATTAATATTATTGTTGTTTTTATATTATTATTAATATTAATATCACAAAGTCTAAACTCAGAAACAAACTTTAACTTTGCACTTGCACGCTCGGCTTACTCCTCCGTAAAAGGCTCAAATATAATTTAATTTGAGAGAGAAGCTAAATAAGCTTGTCTACAACACTAATGTGATACTTTCAAACGTCGTGCATTGCTTTCAAATATAAAATAGGCTACGCAAGGCAGTGTGGGCTACTTGGGATGAATTCCATTGTTAATATAGTTTTATTCATATATGCGAGGTGGCCAGTCCACCAAGTGGCTCTGCAGGAGATCCAAGCTGCAAGCTGCAAGCTGCCTGACAAACTGACCGACTTTTACTATGCATTTACAGTAGGCTACTGTTAAAATTCCATTATTTTGGCACTATAGGTGTAAGCGCTTCAGGTCTGTTTCTAGGCCTACAATATTTGTGGTCCGTAATTCTTGCGTGCGCAATTTCGCTCGCTCACTCACTCACTCGCTGTGTCCAAAATATGTAGAAGTGTGCTTTCTGTGAGATCAATCCATAGACCAATGGGGAGATATAGAGATTGTTTAATTTAAAGCTGAAGTTATAGATTTTAGTTATGTTAAGTGAACTCTGTCTTCAGAGTTTACAGGTGTTACAGTTGTCTCTACTTTTACTTTCAAAAAAAAAAAAAAAAAAAAATTTTACTTTCCAAGAAGCAGTATAGGCTAGTTTAAAGGTAGAACGCTAGTTGCACTTAGGCTATACTTGGTCCTTAGATAACGTTTACCAAAAGCATACAGTTATCTAACCAGCAACTAAAAACTTGCCTAAATTAAAACGAAGCAAGTCTGTTGCGTGAAACGTTAAAGGATTATTAATAAATAAATTACTATCATAATTGCAAGGCCATAACACTTTACAAGAATAAAAAAAGTAAAAGTAATCTAAAAAGTGCTGGCAAAAATCCCCAAAACAATGGTCCAGTCTGTGTATGCCACATGATAGGTCCAAATTTACATGACAGATGACAAGGCTTAACTTTATAGCCCTACCTTGATAAGAATAGTGATTTCGTTAAAAAAAATGACCCTTCAAGAAACATAATTTGAGAGAGCTATTGCTATTTTCACTTGCTCTTCCTCCTCCTCCTCCACATTCTACGATGGCAGGTTCAGCATGGCAGTCACATATTGGACGTTGGTGATTGATTGCAGTTATAAATGCATTGGATCTATTAAGTTGTCGACTAAAATAGCACAAAAGAATAGGTAAAAAAAAAAAAAAAATGCAGTGTCCCTTAAAATGATTAACAATGCGTTGTATCTTGTTATATTTTATCACGTGCATTATCTCCACGCAGTTGAGCTGTCCTGCATTTCTTACTCATTGTCTTTAAAAATATATTATAATAATTCTTCCGAAAGCTCAAATAATTTCTTCATTAGCCTAGTGGATATTCAGAAAGTGTACTTTGTATATATATATATATATATATATATATATATATATATATATATATATATATATATATATATATATATATATATTATTATTATTATTATTATTATTATTATTATTATTTTTTTTTTTTTTATCCTTAAAAAAATCTATACAATGGTCTTTATATGATCGAAAGAGTGTTTGAAGTAGGGAAACCCAGTTTACGTCGTAAACTTTTCCATAGCTTGTCTGTTGAACGACTTAAAGGTTTTCGTCCAGGATCATTTTCGTTTCCAATGTCACCATAAATAAAAATAGGGTAATTTTACACAAATAGCCTAGCTAAACATAAATGCATTTTGCCATTGCAAGACTAATGCATTCACCTAATAATCGTGCCAAAAATTTCCATTAGCCTATATATGCTATTAATAATACGTCGACGCGTTTTAGCAATAGATTTTTAACACGTTTTAGCATTTGTATTCTGTAAATGAGATCCGACTTTTCAATGCGGATGAAAAACCTGGAAAATGTAATTACGTTAAAATTGTCAATGAAATGACGCTTTGTGCCATTATAGTACTGCAGGTGAAAGCCATAACAAAGCAAAGGTAAGCCCTGGATGGATCTCACGCTGCGGGCTCGATAAAGTCTCAGCAGTCACACTGCTGTCACCCGTGTTTTACCTTTGATCCATTGATATTTGTGTGTTTAGTGGAGGGGCGGGGATTGAGCCTTCATGCAAGGGTTAGAAGATTTGACAGCTGCCAAAAGATAAGTACAATGCACTTGACCAAGGATACAACAATTAAGGCTAGAATAAGGTTTAAATTCTCACCGCACTTGCATTATCTTCATTTAACCTAGATCTGTCTTTTAGAAGTTAATTGTGCCTAAATTTCCTCAATAGGCCTAAATAACGACGCAATTCACAGTCCCTCTTAAATCGTTTTAAGAATGGAAACTCGTGGGCCTCTTCTTCGTTAATAATAAAATGAGAAACTCAATCTAAGATGATGATATTTAATTTGTAACAACTATTTTGAAGAGTGATTATTTTGTAATTGCTCATTAGTTTTGTATATTTATCGCTGTACCTTATGGCAAGGCCGCGGGAATTGTGCAGGGGGTTGATTCTCCCATTACAAGGATCAGTTTCAAAAGCAATTTGTGAAACTGGATAGATTGTGTTTGTCGTGACGTCACATTTCAGTCCATGCTATAAATATAACCTCAAACCAACATTAGTGGCCAGTTGCAACTGGAATGCGGCCCTCAGCACATACAAAGTCCAACGAAACTATAAAGCAAAAGCCTGCAAATAATTTAATGACCTTTGATCAAAAGACAACTATTTTTTTTTTTCAACTGTCAATAAATTTGAAGTTGAAAATGAAGTTGAATTGGCTACTATAGGCTTCATCAGTCTTCATTATACTTTTAAATGGGTCAAGGGTAATCTTCAGTATGGTGCAATACATTTATAAGTTGCTAGGTAGTATATATATATTTTTTTTTTAATCAAGGCATAACTTTATTTTGCAAAGCAGCCTAGACCGTCCACCGTACTGTAAAACTGCCTTTTAGTGGGATCAGCGGACGTAATTAAAGCTAGTAATTGCAGATTAGAGGTTTTGGGTCATTGGGGCTATTTGATAGGAGGCTGATTTAAATGACGGGTAATTATTTAACATCACTCGTATGGCGCAGGTTTTTCACCTGTTTAAAATCCAGACCTCAATAAAAAAACACTGCAAGCAAGTTACACCAACTTTTTTTTCCTCTCTCACTGTATGATGAATCATGGCAATGGCCCTCTGTGATTGATCGTTTTCCCTCTGCACAAGCGTGGCGTTGTTGAACATTTAAGTTAATGTTGCTTCTGAAACAAGTTATCGCAGCACGGGGTAACTTAAGCGGGTCAGGAGGTTCTCAATACAGCGAGTCCCATGGCCCGTATGCTTGTTTAGAAAAGCAAATCGATTAATAGGCCTAGCCTATACAAGGTCGAAGTCATAGTCCACCGCTCACTTTTTTTTTTTTTTTTTGAATAATGACATTTCTGTGGGGTTGAATCTCTCTAAAATATTTGAATTATTAATTTAAACACATGAGTTGATTATAATGTGAATAATTAGTTCGACACATAATTGAATTAAACACGTTGCCTATGCTTTGGAAACAGGCTTGTATAAAATAGAATACATTAAGTATAGCCTCGGCTCTCTAATTACCTTATTTTACTCTTTATTTTGCACGCTGGGACTTTAAAATTAATTTAGTCTTCTCAACTCAAATACGTTAACAAATAATAAAAAGTTTCTAAGCCTGTTCTGTTTAGTGAAATATAATTTTCCTCCTTTAAATCCAGCTAATTGTCCACCATTAAATGCAAAGCACCAGTCGCATTTAAATCGGCAATGCAAAATTAATAAAGGAGAGCAAGCGGTGACGAGGGGGTGTCCTGTCTTTTGAGGCACAACGGAGGGAGAAAGTGCGCCAAATTTGTTTGCAGCGGATCAAGGCTCACCGCCTTCACTGCACTTTCTTTATCTTAATTCCAACTTGAAAAGATATAATTATCTAGTTTGAACAGGGCTGCTATCAAATCCTTCTTTAGGCAGGGTAGGGAACAGCTCGAGTGGATTGTGGGCTCTGAGCCGCTCGGTGTTGCCCGAGATAGGAGTAATGAAGTTGTGGAGTCCGGAGATACAAAGGGCATTAACCTCATTAGCATGAAACCTTTTCTTCTAACTATTGTGGGACCCTTTCAGCCTTCTAATCCCTCTATTTCAAAGCTGGGTTTGTAATAAAGCTTTTAGGGGTTTTTCAAAGCTAATAGTATTCTCCGCAGATTTTTTTTATTACCGTTATAGTCCACAGACTGTTCAAAAATCCCCTTATATAGAATGTGTATAGACCTCTGAAAATTGTAACCTTTATCAAACTACAATTAAAAGTTTTGGGGACAACACGAAAACGCTCAGCAATTGTCTTTCTTTGCATTTCGGAAAATTTGGTCACGTAAATAGGCTAATAGTATTTTTAGGCTATTTTACTTATAAAAAGTCGATTATTGGGGGATATTGTATTTTTTAAATGGATGCAAGGTAATGGATGAATTGACGTGTAAAATTAATATTAGCTTTCTATAGCCTATTATTCATATATATGAAGAAAAAAAACAGGAACTAAAAACGAAGGCTAGATACATTCCATTCGTTGCTGCCGACAAGATTTTAAACAAAGCTCCTATTTTGCGGCACATTGCAAACCTTCTCTTATCGCACTGTGAGAGGTAGTCAGATTGTACTAAATTATGTCCAACCAGGCCCCCTTGGATCCCCGGATTAACAGATTAAAGTGGACCACTGGGCAATGCATCCCCTTTCCCCCACATATTACTCGTATGATAATTGCCTAAACTGATTTGCACTTTCACAAAAGCTCTCAGGACTCTTTGTAGCTTGAACAGACCAGACGCTGCTCGTCTACCAATGGAAATAAAACTGGTTAATGCCAGTCTATCAGACTGAGCGGCAAATGAGGCAAGAAAAAAACAAGCACTTCGCTCTGGAAAAACCGAGCTCAAGACCGTTGTTAGCATTCTATTTGTGTTACATTTTAACCAGTCCTTTTCCCCGTTACATACTTTATATACTCAGATTAATTACGCAGCTGGTGGAATATTCCATTGATAAGTGATAACTATACCTCGCTTGTTTGTCCTAAATGACAATGACACCAAGGGACCGAATCAAAATAAGAGAACTGTCAGTGCAACCCATTCAATACTGTCCTATAATGTTTTTCCAAAACAGATATAACACAATGCATCCTAAACCATTTACTATACAGGGCAAACGTTTCATTTTGGCATCTTTTTGTAAAAACAAAAAGGCTTTAATTTAATTCTGGGCAACATATTGATAAAACTTTATTGACAAAATATTGACAATTACATACTTCTTGGAAGTATACTTTGTGTTAAAATTGTAGCAAACTTAACACAAACACAAAATTATTTACATTCTTGTAAAAGACGATTTAACATAAACATTAGCTTTTAGTATCTCTATACATGGAATACGCTCAGTGCTTGAAGTTTTGCTGCCTAGGCGGCCGTCAATTCTTGCATTAATCCTTCGAGGCAACTCTTTAGAGGAGGGGCGAGTCCCGATCATATATTCGCACCAAGATTACGGAGTCATGGTAAAGCTTACATTTTTAAGGAATGTCATGGAGAATTTTCATTATAATTACTATTGTATGTGGTAAACTTTTTTTATATAATCTGGTTTTGAATTTGTTTTACTCCTTAAAAACACTATAACGCAGCACTGCTACTTCATATTGTTTTCACAATCACTTTAACACGAGAATCATAAATTCAAAGACTGCACACTGTTGTAAAATAAAAAAAGAGGAAGAAGCACACAACATTTCTCAGATTAAAAAATCGAATCAAAACAAATTTACTTCGAAAAAGGTCAAATTAATTAACCTACCAAAAATTCATTGCTCTACCATGCAATTCAAGTTTTACAAAAACAGCTGTATATTTTGGTATCTTGATGTGGGAAGGTTCACGTCTTGAAAAAATAAAACGAGAGGAAGAAAACCTCTCAGAAGTGCAAATGTCCTATGCGCATTTGAGCTATGTTTTGTAATAGTGGTGATGAGGTGGTGCGGGTAGTGTGGTGGGGGGTGGGGGGGGGGGGCGCTGCATGTAATACCTGTCAATCACCTTGCCTTGGCAACGTGCAATTTATTGACAGTTCCCTTGTAGTGACAGCAGTGCCACCAACAGGATCTCTCACCCTCAAGCTGCCGATCTCGAAGAATCAAAATGTGATATTGGCTTTACCCTCTCCCTCAGTCAGTACACAGCATCCTTATCCGTGACATCCTTCAAGCCACGCCGCTGTCCCGCGTTCGAACAGTTCAAGTCTTTTAATCGTCTGAGGTGACGTCAATTTCCTCAGGGCTTCCTTGTTTTGTGGCCATTCTCCATCGGTTTATGTGATGAGTTCCTTTCTTTTTCTGTTGTGAATCCGACCCTTCTTCTTCCAGTTTCTGACGCTTGAACTTCGTCCTTCGATTCTGAAACCAAACTTTTACCTGGGGCGAGAGAAAAAAGGAAAATAATCAGTGAAAATACAACTGCTTTTCGCTGGTCTCTGAATAAAAACAATTAAACAAAGAGAGTTGGCCTGACAGAAAGTATCACTAACGTGCCTTAAGAATAACTAGGGCTAGACGGACAAAGAACTGCCAGGTATCTCACAGTCAATCTAGTCGCGAGAGCATTGGTCGACTTTCATTTAGTGTCTTCGGTCTGAATAAATTAAAGCAACATACAGAATTTAAATGAGGTAGCCTATTAAATACAATATTACTGATATGTGAGTATGAGACTTAGGCAAGGCTTTCCTTTTAAAGTGCACCTGACCTGTTTACTAACGACAGGTTGAATCATCACTATCATTCCCTGCTGCTACTTCAAACTCAAACTTAACTGATGAGAGGAAATTGACTCCGTATAGCCTACAATAGAAGCAGCATGTGAGTGTACAGAATAGTGTGATACCAGTGAAACTTCACCAACACTGTCGTTTTTTATCACGGATGTGTTAGCTGGCCTATTTACAATTCACCCCCTCATTTTATAGGCTACATCCCCGTAAACCTTTTCTATTAGCATGCATTGGTAAAGTTCAGTCTTTCCCTTAATTCATCACCTTTATCATTCATATCATCCGTAAAGCTCACAGCTGACAACTTGGCAAGTGAGGCGCATTTAATGTGCATTCAGTGAGCTAATTGAAGCATTGAAGTGGCTCGTACGTAGTCCATTTCTCTCTCTTGCTCTTCAGAAAAGGCGCCGTTTAGAAAAGGGCCGGTGCTGTCACTGGGACAATAGATTCCGACCGGGCCACTGAACGATACGCGCAAATACGATCTTAAATATGGTTAGGGAAATTCATAGAATCCGCTTCATTCTTTTAAGTGTCCATTTAAAACGGTTAACTGGTTAATTGTCAAACATTTCCCACAAGAGCCCTCTGCCTCAATCGGAATCGTTCAACCTCATCAAAAACAGGGGTGAATTCGAAATGGTGGATTTAACTCACTCCAGATCATTCAGCTTTAAGAACAATGCTTAGCTCTTTCCGCATGTGGTTGCCAACACAACGCTAAACAAAACAACATTTTCAAAATGTCGCTAAATCTGTACAAATAGGTTAATAAATATATAGTAGGCTATATGGCCACTTACTTATGACAATAGCCTACTCATTGCGACTACATGCAAATATGCTGGCAAAGAGAACGAATAAACGTTAAAAAAATATATATTTAGGCCTGCATAAAAAAACAAAACAATTTAAAAGCTTTAATTATTAATTATATCATTCAGAATTGCATTTTTGTGACGCAAACATTGCATATATGATTACATTTAAAGTAGCCTATAACCATAATATGTAGCCGTTTCAAGGACGAGCCTATTGATTTCAGTTGTAATTTAGGCCGTAGGCTATTATATCCACAGCACCATGCGCACAACCGCGCTAATGAAGACAGGTAAACATCTTCTTACCTGAGTTTCTGTGAGGCTAAGGCTGTGAGCGAGCTGTTTTCGTTCCGCACCGACGACGTAATGATTTTTTTCGAAAGCATGTTCAAGCCGTAGTAGCTGAGATGGTGAAAAAGCTGTACGAATCCTTTTGGGCTTTCTTGCCAGTGCATTGTGCAATAGGAAGCTTTCCGGACTCGTTTCGTTTCCTGTAATGAAAATGATGATAATCAAAACCCATATAGTCTCCCATTACATAAGCATTAATTTTCGATATAGGCCTAATTGTTAGACTACAATCATTGTTCTCATGAATTAATTGCCTACTATAGGGCCTGAAGTTTTTAAAACATTTTATAGAATGCAACATCTTACTAAAAATATAGCCTGCAATAATATAAAAAAATTCCGGTCATCTCAAATAAACATAAGCAAGAGTTTTTTTTTCTGATGTTATAGTGATAGTGCTAATGTTTTCAGTGGCTAATTAAATAGTGACAGAATAATGTTAATTTACAGTTAATCATTCAAAATGCAATGCTCACAATATTATTTTCCAACACTTGTAAATTAAACAAACGGAAATATAGGCTACGACTGTTTTTATTTCAGAACTGAAACATTCTCGAACTAATTCAATGGCCTTGAGTATCTTGAACAGTGGTAAATAAAGGTTTCCATACGAGTGTTTCGGTCAACAGCTGGGATGACAAATGTTCCCCAATATTTAATATTACAAAAGTAAAATAAAAGAGTTAGCCTTTTGCTATAACATGTGTAATTTCAGTTTGATATGTAGCCTATTAATACAATAGCATCACACTTATTAACGTTTAATAATATTAACGTTAATTTTTAAGGGAACAGTTTTACAACATTTAGGAAGCAGACAAACGCACTTTTAGATAAAGGCGAAATTATAATTTTAGAAGAAGAAGGAAAAAAAATACAGTCGAACGGAAAATATAGATACTTCTGTTCTATTCATAAATTAATATGTAGCTCCTAAGTTTTTTTCATAGTGATATGAATGCGTTTTTGTAATAGGCTATAAATGTTTCACATATATTCAACTGCATTCGATATGTTTTATCATATTAATTAATTTTAAAGAATTGAAACAATTTAGGCTACGATAAAATAAATAGTCTATTTAAACCTGTTAAAATAATTACTTAATTACTTTTTAATTACTAAAATATCAAATAAGAAAGTTATAAATACTTTACTTGTGAGTTTTGAACCAGCTTAGTAGGCTGTATAGTAATAAAGCCGGGTTCCTTTCTTTCAGACATTTACTGAGAACCGTTGTATAATGCCATAGGCTACTTCACTCAACAACATTAGCCAATATTTTAATACAATAAAATGGTTATATATTTTTTTTCGATAGCATTAATTTTAGGATTTCTAATATATAGCGCAAAAGTGATATTTGGCTAAATATCGATGAAAAACCGCCGTGTCCTTGGGCCGTGTGGCCTTTTTTTTTCTCTCTGGACGACTGGTCAAAATAATTGGCGAATAAAATATTTTGTAGCAACTTACCTTGAAATCTGTGACCCAAGTATCTATATCTATGTATCAACCACGGGTAAAAAGTTGAAGGGTCCCTTTGCTGGCTTGCGAAAAGAGGGTGCGGACTGTGCGAGGACGACAGTGGGTGAGCAGCCAAAGCATGAGGAGGAGGTACTGAATGGACTGGGACGGCGGAGTTTTGAGGATGTGAAACAGCCTCTGCGAACACCAAGTCCGGGTTTGAGTAGACGCCCCTGCCGCTGGAATGAAAGCCGTTTAAAAATGGATTCATCTGGCTTGAGTTTGCATAGCTGAGCGCCGCTGGTCGTATGGGCTCCTCGGATCTCGACGCTGGCAAAGGATTATCCTTCGCTACCAAAGACTCTATGGTAAAACACCTCTTCGGTGTAGGTTGAAACATGGTTCACCAGGCAGGATTCCCCAGTTTAAGTGAAAACGGTACACGCGTTAGCACTAAAAAATACTCCACACCCAAGACCAAAGTTTTGTCAGCAAGAGACAAGTTAGTGGCAGCTAAAGAAAGGGTAAAAAAAAATCTTTCAAAAGCACACAGCTCAACACATCGTGAGAGAAGTGGCCGACTTCTCCAGACAATCCATGAATGTGATCGGTTCCTCACCAGTTGTGCTAGCGATTTGTTAGTTCATGAGCCTAATTAGCTCTGGAGTCACATAAACAGTTTCCTCTGAAGCCTGTAATGGCTTGGTGATTGGTCGCTGCCGCTCGCCTTAAGGTTGAGGGAAGAGTCTTTAAGTGCGTCAATACTGAACGAGCACGGAGAGGCGGATTCAAGCAAAACGGAACGGATTCGCCCAGAAACAGAGCTGTGGAGCAATTTACATACGCAGCTGATCCCATTGAGAGACTCAAGGTACTTCAGCATGTATTTGTGTTGCACACAGGGCATAACGAAGCTTTTACACACGGTGTGCCTCTGTTCTTTATCAGTGCACGTTTAGATGCATAACTACACATGCTGATTTGTACTTGACAAGTATAAATGCGAAACGTCGTTTAAACAAACGACTGTTATCAATGCAAGTCTGTCAGAAAAGAATCAGTTCAAATGATAATATCTGCGTTTATAGCCTATATCAAACTTTTGAAGGTTCTACTTTTCCGTCAGTTCGGTGGGCCTGTCAAACGCCCACCTCTGTATTGTCTCTCCGCGTTTTCATTTTCTCCGATGGGTTTGTGATTAGTTTAGGGATGAGAGACTCTCTTTCTCTATTGGCCAGGAGACAAGGATGAGGCTTATTAGACACAGACAATATTTTCAGCCTTGTTTGTTTGTCGTATGACT
This sequence comes from Scardinius erythrophthalmus, assembly GCF_964197995.2. NCBI lineage: Eukaryota > Metazoa > Chordata > Actinopteri > Cypriniformes > Leuciscidae > Scardinius > Scardinius erythrophthalmus. Next base: position 26,829,873 of record NC_138241.1, read on the forward strand.
ACAAGAGTCCATTACCCTCTAACTACTCATTAAATTAGCTGAGTTCAATCCCATTATGGGTTACTAATGTGCATTCTGCATCTCGAAAGTTCAGGTATGCATAGTTGACAACGCGATATCTCTTGGGTTTAGAGTCTGTTTTGCAGGGTGTGAGGTAGTTCGGTGATATCTTAATAATGTTTTATTCTTTTTACTTTACATAAATCTCATACAGCACTACAATAGCTTAACATATTATTGGGTGCAAATTTAGGCCATATCAGTATACTAACCTATAAAAATACGGAAACTGCAGACATTTTAGCACAAATTCTACACTTCAATATCTACCGTTAGGCTATAACAGTAATATTCTGTTATAGCCTATATAATTCTTCTTAATAAAAATTAAAAACTCGCGTTTGATGTAGGCTAATTTTTACAAGTGTGTTTTATGGCACGGCAGTGGGTGTGCAGTGTGGGAATGAAATATTAGCCTAAATGTTTACTAAATACATCTACATTTTCCCACGGTCATTGTTAACTTTAATAATTTTGCCTATTGTTCTCAACACCCCACATTTGTTCAAATAAATGAACAATTCATCAGCTATTGGTTTAACGTACGGACGCAGCAGGACAATGGGAAGTGGTACACGATTCATATGCTGCATAAAACATGCATAAGGAATTCTTCTTAGAACTATTATCCTTTCCCTTTAGCTTTTAGGCTTGTGTTAACGCACAGTGAGCTTATGGAGTAGTTTAGTTTGAATTATATTTAATTATTATTATTGTCATTATTATTATTAGGCTAAATCTGAATATATAAATGCCTTGGCTATAGCCTATTAATTATTATATCGGTCTATTTTGCTTGCGTCTTATATATTAGCAAATACTGTTGTCGGCGTGTCGGATTCAGAAAGAAACTTTGTTTTTCTAATCCTTGCTCAAATATTCAAGTTCTTGATTCTAAAAAGAATCCTTAATCTTCATGCGTATATAGCAAACAGATATCAACAATTAGTTATCAATTCGATATTTAAATCGTTCGAGGCTATTTAGTTATTGAGTTTTAAGGTCACTTAGTTTTTGCTATAGGCTGCTCTTCCGTGCTGTAAATGTTCTAGGCTATTTGCTATCGCACTTTTTGACTCCAAACAGCTGATAGGCCTATAGCCTATACCCCGCAAATTTTCTTTAACTTCTATATCCTCGGCCACACATAAATAAGACACTACATTTCGATTTTTATTATGAATTTATCGTTTGCTGATGTAAATAAAGCACAAACGTTTGAAGAAAAACGGCAAAAGAAATTGTGACACAAATTTGTTAAACCTCTGTCTTTTGTGAATTTTCTAAATAAGGCATATAGAGCCTTTTAAAATCGATATTTGGATATTTTACATTATAATTTCAGCTTTGCACATAAAGAAAAAAAGGAATGTGCTGGATATGAGGATCTGCTGCTCTTCGATCTGGCACTGTGTAGGCTAAGTGTAAGGATAGTGCGACACCAACTGGTAATGTAACTAAATGCACTTTCCAACATTTCTTGGACGTAGGCTTCACAGTCGGTCGCAGCAATGGGAAGCACATTTTTTTACTGTCTCGATTGTCTGCATTGCTAACTTTGTTTTGTTTTTGTTTTTCCAGGAAAATGACTGTCCTGTAGCCTACATTTATCGTTAGCGCATGTTTACAACACCTTTCGATGACGTTTAACGACATCGAAAGTTTTCCTTCATCGTCCATGTTACCACCTGCAGTTAGTGATAGCCTATTTCTAAAGCCTAGTTCTACCGGTCTCCCGTGGACAAAGAATGACAAGCTTTGACTGTATATGACGAAAACATTCAAATCCCGAAATTAAAGTCACTTGAAATCAACCCAAAATTTGTAAAGGCTATAGCCTACTAAACATTTGCAACACTTTGCGGTCCTAAAAAAACGTAAATAGGCTACAACATGTTAATAACAAGCAAAATATTAGCCTATATATTATTATTATTATTATTATTATTAGGCTAATAGTATACCTAAACTATTGTCAGCTGGTTAACTTTTCAGATCTCTCCATTTACTCTTCATATTTACGTAGGCATGCAGTTCAATTGATCTTGAACTCTGTCGAAAGGAGGCTAATATTTAAGGGTTCAAAAGAATAATTTATTCCCGGTGCAATAGGCCTATATCGTTAATTTGTAGTACATGCTATCAAAAACACTAACACTTGATCAATATCAGCACATCGTTTTAGTCTCCAAAACCTAGTGATTTTTCTTCAGTAGGCTATAAAGAAAAAATGTTAAAAAGTTGCCGGTGACGTAGACCCAATCAAAGGACAAAAGCGCATTGAGCTTTATTCGACAATTTATTCGATCCATCCTTCAAAAATGTGCCGGATCCGCAATAATTATGTGGATTGCTTTTGAAAAGATGTTATGAAATGTAACTGACGCCCATGAACAGCTTTTCGTAGAGCATTGCAATAGAAATGTCAGCTGAATTATGTTATATCGTCAAACTGCAGGCTTCACAATCACATTCAGTGTGCAAGATCAATTCCAATTCAAGAATTACATCAGAGCTGTTCCTTTCACTCCATAACTTAAGCACAGAATCTATCGAAAGGAATTATTCTGGCATTTATTACACAAGTAAGCATTTTTTGACAAAATATTAGCCTACTCAGGTTTTTGTTTTTCTAATGATTTGCATTTTGAATTCAAGAATTGTATTCACACTTAAAGCGCATTAAATATAATTGTAGTGGGCCAAAAGCAAATTAATTCAGAATAATTAATTGTATATAGTCTATAGCCTACTTGTTGCTAAATTTATATTTACCAACAGTTCATTAATTCTGTTGAGTAGGCCTGCACAACGTTTGTCTAAATGAAAAAAAAAAAAAACCCGTGAAATTCACTTGCCATAACTTAAACACGCACATTAACAGTCTACGAAATATTATGCTATATGATCACCTGTTTTAGTTATTTTCATAGGGACGCCAAACTAGATGAAGCATTTGACAGCTAGAATTGATCAGTTTGAATCAAAAGTCACGTGTAAAATACGTTAGCCTACAAGCCATAGCCTATAAAATATTGTCCTAGACCATTAAGTATAGCAACTGAAGACTTTCCCACTATTAAACATTGTTTCTTGATCTCATGTTCATTATTGTAACATTCCAGGTTTCTCGTCATTTTTTTTTTTTAATTTGCGAATATGATTCGTTTCTAACCTCTTGCTGCTAGTGATATGTTCGGAAAGAGTTATGTATTTTATCGATTTTTAAAAATCGATTTGGTTCTGCGAGACTAAACTTAAAAAGATGTTTATAAGTAATTAACCTATTAAACATGATTTTGAGTTAATGGCTGGCCTGGAACAAACATGTTCTTATAGGCTACGCAATAGGCCTACGACTGTTTTGTTTTGTACTATAAGAGTAGCCTATGGAGTGTCGTTCACACAAATTTATCAATGAAATTCTGTCAGAAAATCATCAGTTCAAATGACAATCTCAGGACATTGATAGATGGCATTGGGTGGCAGATGCAGAGATACGTGTCGTGTAAAAAGGCTATCCCACATTCACAAGCAGCACCCCTCCAGCTCGAGGTCCGCGGAGTTTACACACGGTGACCCGTAGTCAACCTTCACAAAGCAGGTCTTAGCAAATATAAGGGTCTAATCTAGTTTGGGAGTTCATAACCTCTTGCGTGGGAATTTGAGGCTCCAATTGTGGGATTATTGGCCTTAATTGTGGATTTTCCACTAGAATGCAACAAAGACCTCTAACATAATTGTTTCTCTCTTTCTTTCTAGTTTTTTTCTGCATAATGATATAATGCGAGCAAAAGTTTATCACCCTCGCAGCGGGAAGAATCACGATCCAAAGAAGCCCTTGCATGAAACTAAGAACTCGCATTGATGAGGTTTACCGAGGATTACCTCTTATCAACGTGTGCGTGTGGTCTTCCTAGCCCAGTTAGTTTAACCAAGAGCCAGTACGTCTTAAAAAAGGGGGACGTACCACCAAAAACTTTCCTGAAAGAAAAAGGCCATCCTAATCGAGATTGAGACTAGATTATGCCATTGTTGTTTTTTTGAATAGATCTCACTCTACTGGTAGAATAATTGCCTGCATTTTTTTGTGTCCTATTTGCCACAATAGACTGCAAAGTTAATTAACATAAGTGAGTAGATTATAGGGATCAAATTAATATTACTTGGTTCATTGATTTCTAGACATTTAGGTGACACCTAGTGGCAAAAACAGAAAATCAACCATTGAAATGCACGGAAGGCTACTCAATCTCTGATTCTTATTCCAGCCAGTTCCATTTATGACAACAAAGCATGATATTGTCGCCTTCTGTGTGATAATAACTGAAATTAGTCACTTAATGAGCAAACGACTTTATTAATAAAGATTTTTTTCATATTTCTTGAGGGCATACAACCACAGCATAAGCAGCAAGGACACAGCTGTAAGGATAACCTGATGATTTCATCTTAAAACCTCAGCACTACACCTCTGAGGTCATGTCTGAAAAAACTTATGTTCTACAACACCCGCACCTCAAAGAAAAAAAAAAAAGTCTACTTAATTTTGTGAAACCAATTTAATCCTCTAAGCATGCATAACAAAAAGGAATGAGCTACTTTTCAAATGCAAGTTGAAGTTTTTAAAAAGGGATGAAATATAAATTGCCATGTTTGAAAACCCACTGTAAGTGTAGTAATTCTATGGCAAAGCTTTACGCATTTCATGTTAATTTAAGCAGTGACCTGTACTGATTAGAGGACACATCAAGGCTTAGTACATCAAGCAAAAAAAAAAGTATGCTTTAGTATTAGCGGCGGACAGTGGTCCAGCCATCATCATCCGTCTCGTTCTTGGTCCGACGCTGGATTTCCTTATCTTTGTCAGAGCGCCAGGTGCTCTTCTCACCGCCCTCACGGTCCCGTTCACGTGGTCTGGGAGGAGCATCTCTTTCCTCCTTGCGCTCCTCTCGTCGCTCCTCTCCACCACGACGCCATGAACCACCTTTGAGTTAGGAAAAAAAAGATAAAACTGACCTTTTAAATGTGCCCCATGCACATTTCACTGACAGGTACATGACTTTATACTGACACCTACTGTTGTGGATGCATTGACTTTTTTTTTTTTTTTTTTACATCTGCAAAACCAGCAATTTCACAGTAAATTTATTGTCATCATTGATTGCTATTCTCTGGTCACTCTGGTCACTCATGATCCAACTATTAAACAGCTTTTTCTGGGCCACTGATAAGTGTCTTAATCACAGGCAAGTGTACATTTTAAGTCAAATCTGTCAAAAAGTTCAAGTTCTTTATCCAAACTGCACTATTAAAGGTGTATTTAAGACGGATCATAAGACTAACCTTCATCTTGGTCTCTTTGGGGGGCTCTAACATCACGTTCACGGTCTCTGTCATCTCTGCGCCCCCCTAGGTCACGGCGTTCACCACGGTCAGAGTCTTCACGACGAGAATCACGCCAACTGCTCGGCTCATCACCACCTCTTCTCCAGACACTCGCTTCTTCCCTGCACATGCACACACATTCATATTAAACTTATTGGACTTTTAAATACAAAAAAAGGCTAAATACACCAGAACTCTTATGCTGAAATATCTATGCTTTACTAATTTCAGATGCTCACTCAAAAAGAAAACCTGCATCCTTAACAACCACCATTTTAGAACTGTTATGACCTTGAAATGTCTTAAGTTGAGTTTTATCAAATTGAAGACTTTTTAAAGACCAGCGGAGAGTCTGCATCAGAGTTCAAAACAGAAAAGCTTTCAGACAAAGGTTTATTATTCATATAGATTACATTTTATAAAATGTAAAGATGCATGATATTTTCACCTGGGAGGATGGCGTTCTCTAAATCCCCCAGTACGGTCATCTCCCTCGCGCTCATCATCATCACGGTCAGTATCACGAGGAGGTGCCCAGCTTTCCTCCCGAGCCTTCTCTCGCTCTCTCCATCCACCTGCTAAAGGTTACATGAAGTAATTGTACAAATAAAAAATAAAAAGTTTATCGAAACCACAGTTAACAAATAGTGACTGTAAATTCACAGATCAAACACAAAATGGTTAAAGGGGTCATATTTCCCCCCCCTGAGATCCACAAATATTAGTCAAGGATTTGCAACAAACAGTCAGTTCATTTTGTCTATTTTCCCACCCCTCCTCTGACTCAAGGCCCCGATACATTTCCTTTTCGCCAATGAAATGACACTTTGCTGCACTTAATTATGAGTTGTAGGTTTAAACTGCTCCATCCTCAATAACAGAAGACTGCATCACATTGAATTCCATTGTATCATGAGAGGAAAATTAGATTCCTTGTGATATGACCCCTTTAGCACAAATATTTGTTAATCTGCCCTCAGCAAGAAAATAAACGCAAATACCATTTGGGCTCACACCTGATCTCCCAAGAGGTTTCCAGGGTCGAGGGTCATCTCCACGACGTGGGCCAGAGTCATCCATACCTCTGCGGCCTCCCCTATCATCATCGCCACCTCTTCTGGGGCCCCAGTCATCATCTGCCCCACGTCGAGGCACTCTGGGTTCATCCATGCCTCTACGGGGCCCACGGTCATCATCAAAGCCTCTTCTTGGGGCACGATCGTCATCACCTCGTCTGGGGCCACGGTCATCGTCCATTCCACGCCTTGGTCCACGGTCGTCAAAGCCCCTTCTTGGCCCACGGTCATCATCAAAGCCCCTTCTTGGCCCACGGTCATCATCAAAGACCCTTCTGGGTCCACGGTCATCGTCACCTTCCCGGCGTGGACCTCGCTCATCATCAAAGCCACGTCGGAGTCCTTTGTCATCTGAGCCGCCACGACGAGAAGTTTCTACGCCTCTCCGGAAGGGCAGTTCACGCTCACGGTCTTCTCGTTCAGGCTCTTCACGCCCTTCACGTCCTTCCTGACGCCAGTCCCTGGGAGAAAAAAAAAGGACATTGAATCTCCATACTTGGCATCTTTTTTTTTAAACTTAATCAAATTGATATCACTTACTTGTCACCAACAGGACATTTTGTCCTCAATTAAATTGATATCACTTACTTGTCACCAACAGGACGTCGCCACTCTGACTCGCCCTCACCACGTTTCCTCCAGCCGCTTTCTTCCCGTTCAGGCAATTCCTGAAGAAAATTATTTTAAAAACTTGACCCAAGATATAAACATTTGTGTTATATCTGATCGACTAACCTCTGTCATCATCTGGTTAAAATAGAAATAAACACAAAAGACATTTATAATGTTAAAGACTTTTTCAAATAAATGCTGTTCTTTAAATAAATCAAAGAATCCAGAAAAAACTATTAAGCAGCAACTTTTCAACATTTACAAAAAAATTATAATTCTAATATGCTGATTTGGTACTAAAGAAACATTTCTTATTAAGGATCATGTGACACTGAAGACTGGAGTAATAGTTGGTGAAAATTCATCTTATAACCTAAATAATATAAAATGTAATTTATTCCTAAGTTATTTTAAACAGTTTTGACAATTTCTTTTCCAAATAAATGTAGTCTCAGACAGCATAAGACTTGCTGAACAAAAAAGAACAAAAAAAAAATCTTACCAACAGTTAACTTTTGAACAGTAGTATATAGGGCTGTCACAAACAATTATTTTGGCAATCGAGTAATCGGTCTATGATTTTTTTTGGCGGATAATATTTTATCAAAGATGGATTTTTTTGACTTGATTAATCGGATAATATTTTTGTGGTAATAAAAATAGACCTAAGTAAACAATAGCCTTTACAATAAGGGCGTTCTGATTGACAATCAAACGTCTTGCGATGCATCGATGTCACACATAAAATATTGATATACAGTACCTTTATTTTGACACTCTCCACATCCTCACGTAACATCCATCTACTTATTTCCGTACTACTCATCTACTTATTACTCAACATACTGTCCGCCGATGTGTCTTTATAACGTTATTTTCTCAGCTGAAATAGACGCCTGCCAAGATTGACTGAACCCTAAACACGTTTGTCCCAAAAGCCAGTATTGTCCACTGTCAAGGCATCACAAGATCATGTTTTACAGCAGAAACCGACAAGCACTCTTGTTGTATGTGAACACAACCTGATAAGTCCGTTTTAGCGAATCAGCACGCATTCAACGCAGTATTCAGGTCAGGTGAAAAGGCTGTTAGTCACTTCGAAAAGACGCGCTAGCTGAGAGGAGTTTTGTCAAAACTGACTAAAAGTGATCAATAAGTTCAACGAACTTGATGAACCCATAATACCTTCTTCGGAACTTAAAAGGAAAATAAAAGCTGATACTTTTTCACGGAACCTTGCTAAAGCAGCAGGTTAGTGGTGAGGTCAAAGCTCCCTATGTTGCGTGCAATTTTAATCATGATCTAAATGATAATAGTTTATCGCCCAGCCCAATGCTATAGTGTAATAATGCAGTTCATGGATTCTGCTAGTTCATAGACACGTAATATGCAAATCAAGGCTTTTTTTAATTCGAGCACTCAAATTTAATCGAGGAATTGTGACAGCCCTAGTAGTATATGGTGTTCAAGCTAATTTTAAGCAGGGTTCACATGATATACCTTGGTGGGTTTTTCTTCTGGTGCCCTCCTCTCCTCCTCTTTACGACGTTCACGCTCCTCAATTTCCAGTTGTCGGGCACGCTGCTTTCTTTCCTGTTCCTCCAGTTTACGCAGACGCTCCTGGTATTCGCGTTCTTCCTCCTCTCTTTGCTCCTGTTCCAAGCGTTCCCGCTCTTCCCGCTCTAAAACACACAAAATCAAAAAACAATTCAACAGCATGCAAATGTGGCAAAAAGAGTTAATGCATGACATGAAATAAGATATGAATATTTTACGTTTATGAAGCCATAATTGTTTACAAATTAAACAAAAGAAACCGAAAAGAGACTATTCATTCAATTATAATGAATCACTGTTAACTGAAGGTTGATGAACGGCAGATAAGAACCTTTTTTGAGCTGTTCCTCGTGGATTCTCTGAGCGTCCTCTTCTTTCTGGCGATAGAAGGCATTTCGCCTGTCTTCCTTGCGCTGCTTCTTTCGTTCCTCAAGACGCTTCTTCCTCTCCTCAACCATACGTTCTTGGAAGTGCTTGAGTTTTTCCTGGGTACATGAGAATTGCTCAAAGCTTAGCCAAGTGTTAATATCCTAAACGTCAAGGACTTTATGCTACTACATTTTGTACATTGTCCATACTAGTCATTGAGAGCAAATACATAATCTGTAAAATATTATCTGAATAAATTAGATTTAAATGAGAAAACTAATTACCTCATAGATGAAGCTTCGAGCTTCTTTAATTTTGGACAGAAAGTTCTCCTTGTCCTCCATCATCCTGGACATTCTCTGTTTGTGTTCTAGTGCCTTCTCACGCTCCATCTTCATATTGCTTATCTGTGCAACAGATGAGCACAACAACCTTTAGCTTCAATTACACTAAACAACAAGATCACTACATCTGAATCAAACTAAAACCAGACAATGACAAAGTAGGGCCTTAAGAAATACTTCAAACTACAGTTAAAGTGAAAGTATGTTTCAGTAAGTGGGGAATTTGAGACACTTTGACCAGAGGGCAAAGTAAATCACATTCAAGTGTAAAAGGCAGTATGCGATCATTACCCTCTCTTCCTCCTGCAGCTCCCATAACTCCATGTCTTTGATGCGCTGCTCTTCGTAGGCTTTCTTAATCAGAGGAATCTCCTCAAGGCGCTTGGCCCTCTCAAAGTAGTCAATCTGGAATATGCATATAATCATCACACCACTGTAATATTCGGCAGTCATCTACTCACCTAAACAGAATTAACCCTAATCCTTTGACATTTTAAACAGATTACCAACAGTTATTTGCAATAAAAGTACTTAATGAATGGGTAAGGAAACTGTACCTTCTTTTCCTGGTTTTTCAGACGCTCTTGAAGCTCTTTCTTCTCCTTTTCTAGTTGTTCAACCTGTTTGGCCATGATGAAGTCAGGGTCCAGCTCCTCCAGATCCTACAGCAGAAAAAAAATTTAAATAACCATTTAATTTCCAGGGTATTTTGCCAATAAAACTTTCTGATTTGTTCTGGGCTCAATGGCCACTTCCCTAACAAACTCATTACCTCAATATCAATATCTTTGAAGGCCTTGGCTCCAAGCTCAGTCTTCTTGATCTGCTCCAGTCGCTCACGCACTGTCTTCTTTTTGATCTGCTCATGTTCTTGCATGATACGCTCCTTCTCTCGCTCTTTGGCCTCCTGTTTAAGACGCTCCTCCTCAGCTTTGCGCACCTTCTGAAGCTCTGCCTCCCGCTGCTCCAGCTCCTCTTTCTCTCTCTGGATGTTGAGGCTCTCCAGACGCTCCTTGCGCTCTTCAATTGTTTGTCGGCGAGCGAGGATGCGCTGATGCTCTTTCCGTGCATTCTTCAGGTAGGCTGTGATGGCCAGTTGACTCTGTTCCTCATGTTCTTGCTGGGGGAAAAGGTGGAGTTGATCATCAAACTGAAAACTGAAACTGACCAGCAGGGAGATATTCTATGATAATTAACGGTTCTCTTACCAGTATGGAGGCAGGTTTGATGACATCAATGGCTTTAGCCAAGGAGGATGACATGGCAGTGAGCTGATTTCGTATCTGTTCAGAGGGCATGTTCTGTAGGAATGGACCTACTGGAGAATCCTCTTTAGTAGAGTAGTTCAGATCAGAGCCGAAACTCAGAGTGCGAGATGAATGATCAATGCGCACCTTTAGGTTTAATAAAAACAAAGTGAAAGTTACTACAACATTTTGAAGATTATCCTCTTTAACATTTAAACACCTACACTAATATGCTTGTATTAGAAGCTTAATGTGAAAGATGTACATGTGCTGGTTAAGAAATGTTAAGACAAATGAAAGCCAGATATTACTGTTTGATGACTAAAACTTTATGTACTGTACCTGCAGATCACAGTGCCGTGCTGCATCTACAATGGAGCGCTCCAGTTGGAAAGCATCAACAAATGGTACCAGAGATGCCAACCTGCTGAACTCAATGCTTTGGTAGATCTGAGCCACCTGATACATTAAAACACAGAAGACAAGACTGAAGATTTGCAGAGAAGACCTGTGCATGCAATGATTCCTCAAGTAGATATTTGAAGTCTGGGGGTAGATAATCGCACAAACCTGCTGAAGCAGTCTAAGGATGGTGTTGTTCTGCAAGTGAGGAACATAATGCTGCAGGTCTGATTCCTTCTCAGCTTGGTCCCTCACCCAGTTCAATACCTAAGCATCAGCAGCAAGAACATAAGCACTACATGAACATTATGTCTTCAATGTGCATTGATTTCAAGAACACCTCAACATTGAAGACTGCTGTGTCAAAATGGTCTAACAAGGGCATCACTCTTCCTCTTAACTACAATTAAGTTTATGAAAATTTGTCACTTATTAGTTTTAATTAGGGCTGCACGATTAATCGCAATGAAACCGCACGCGATTTGGCAAAGGCTGCAGTTTGTCAGTGTAACACGGATGATCGTTAGTAAATGCTGCTCCATCTGAACACCAGAGGGGGCTGTCGCACAGACACGCCAAGTATGATAACACTCATTCCAGGAAATCCCTATGGGCATCATCTCACAGAAGGATGCTCAACTGTCGTTATGAAGTGAGTTTGGAGTAAAAGCACGTTATTAAATGTTGTCTTTTGTTGGACATGAGGTTCATAAATGCTTCTCATGTTTGACGAGTGTTGCTTTTTGCACAGTATAAGTGACTCAAACTCAGTGCTTTCAGATGGAGCAGTGTTTACAGAGCTGTACATCAATGACAAGCTGCGCATAAATAAATTGCAGCCTTTGCCATTTCATAATCGTGATAAGCCAAATCAGTTTAAGTGCGTCTCATGTAAATTGCGATTAATTGTGCAGACCTAGTTTTAATGGTAAAGCGTGGATGCATGTTAACATTATTCTGGAAATGTAAATTCTTAGATCATCAAAAAAAACAAAAACTACCAGAATAGACAACACAATTTAAATGAAATTAAGTTAACACGTTACTTTAATTTAAAGGCACAAAAGCAAATATGCATTATGTGGCAAGTGCTACTCACCTTAGTCACTCTTCCACAAAGTTTAAGAGGATGGAAGTCCATCTCCAACCAGTTGTAGAGCTCTTTAACTTCAGGGACAATATACTGAAGCAGGTTGAACCTCACCTATGACAAGAATAATACCCACAAAGAGTGTATAATTTGCAATATTTGAAATCTTTTCTAACAACACTGTCACACATGATCTACCAAATATCAAGAAACAACAACGTTTTAAGGGGATAGTTCACCCAAAAATAAAAATTGTGGCATCATTTACTCAAATTGAGAGTTTGTTAAATTGACCCTCAATAGAAGTACAGAAACATCTCAGGTTTCATTAAAAATATCTTAATTTGTGTTTAAAAAAAGAAACAAAATGTTATGGTTTGGAGCGACATGAGGGTGAGTAAATGACAATTTTTTTATTTTGGGGTGAACCATCCCTTTGAGGTATGACAATAGACAGGCTATTACCATGTCATTGATGAGACTCTGACGGGTGGGTGGAGACTGTAGGCCAAGTAGAGTAGCCAGTCTGCGGTGTTTCTCCACAATGATGCCATCCATGTCCAAAAGACGAGCGATATCAGTGCGCTCAGGGGTGATGGGAATAGACAGAGTGGCCAAGAGCACACGAGTGGACATTCTGAGGGAAATGAGTACAATATACAGAGCAATTAAAAACTTTCAAGTCTCAGTGAACTAATAAATGAAATGATAAGTTCTGATTTCAAGGGAAAACTACCCTACAGTAAAATGACAGAAAAAGAATTCCACAAAGCATTTAATCCAATTCCTTCTTCAAGCTGAAAATCACTCCTATTTAATGCTAACCTCTGCATCTCTTCTTGGGTGAGATTCTTGCGCATTTCTCGGGAGAGGTGATAGAGTCTGTGTAGGGTACAGGCATGGAATAAGGCATTGCCAGACTTCCAGAATACAGTGGACACCTTGTTGTAGTAGTTGGCCATAAGCTGAGGTTTAGGGGGCTTCTTTGAGAGGGCGAATAATCCATGGATGTCTTCAACTGCTTTGAACGCTTCCTATGTTTGAATGCAAACCAGTGTGATCAGTCATCAAGTCAAAGCTTGTGCAACATATAACAAGCAAAAACAAAATTTCTTTGCCATTTTATTTCTTTTTCTGTAATCTCTCCTTTGCACTGAAAAAAAAAAAGGTTTAAAGGAGCAGTATAAATGGAAAGTATATGCAACTAAATATATTTGAATTGATTAAATTCAACATTTCTATGAATTTAACATTTCTTTGAAACATTGGTGCCTACAATAGAGCACAGAGACCTGCCACAGCTCCATGCTAATAGCGCTGTCCAGCTGGACCAGACGTGTCTCGAGGTGCATGGACTGGCTCTCGGGGTTGTTCAGGTTGATGGCGGTGCTCTGGTTGTGATGACGTTGGATCTGCCCCAGGTGCATTCGCAGGTTGTCACACAGCTTACGGAACTCTGCTTTGCGGGTGTACTGAAGGCAAAACTTAAATGCTATGAGAGAAAAAACATTTTTTTTATATAATTAGTGTACAAAGAAAAATGTACATTTTAGGTATTATATATCATGATTATACTTATACTTTCGTTAAAAAGATTGAGATCAATGTTTCTCTTTTTTTGGATGAAACTTTTAATCAGCAAGGATGCATTAAACTGATCAAAATGACAGTAAAGACATTCATGATGTTACAAAATATTTTTGTTTCAAATAAATGCTGTTCTTTCTATTCATCAAAGAATCTTAATTTAAAAAGATGCGTCGTTTCCACAAAAATATTTAGCAGCACAACTGCTTTTAAACATTCATAAAAAAAAAATATTGAGCACCAAATCAGCATATTAGACACTGACAAACATCACAGGAATACATTACTTTAAAATAGAAAACAGTTATTTTAAGTTACATTAATATTTTACAATATTACTGTTCTTACTGCATTTTTGATCAAATAAATGCAGCTTTGGTGAGAATAGAAGACTTCTTTCAGAAACATTAAAAGAATCTTGCTGATCCCATTTTGGATGGTAGTGTATGTATTTATCCACAGTAACCTGAACTACATCAATAGGAAGTAATGACATTCCCGAACTTAACATATAAACCCTTATCTGTACCATATGCTAAAACTCCCATAAACAGATGTTTCTGTATTATATGAAGTGTACACTGACCTTGCTGAGCAATGTCATGGTAAAGGCGCTCAACTTTAGAGTTATTCCTTAGCAGGTCCAGGCACTGGCGGTACGACTCCCACAGGAACTTGACCCAAGGCGTGAGCAAAAGTCTGTCAGTGCGGTCTTGAGTGTCTTCACCACTGACGGCACTCAACAGAACACTAAAAAAAAAAGTTTTTTTTTTTAACTTGATTGTCCTCACGAACATGAATTTGAATGTAGAAGTCCTTTCAGCATGTTAAAATTGAACATGATTTCTAGATGTAAATAAATTCTGAAATTATAAAAAAAAAATGCACAGCAACAACAAATTCTCTAGAGACATAACTAGGAAGGAACTGTTTAGGCCTTTAGGTTCCTGTACCTTTCTGGGGTCTGAATGTTGTCCAGATCCTCAATGTCCAGCACCATCTGCTGAGACTCCTCTTTCGCTGTCTCGGTCTTCTCTTCCGCAAGTTTCAGGTAAGCGCGGACCACATCTTCCAGCGATTTGATATTCACCTGAAGCATATAATAAGCATTAATCAGTAACTTCATCCTCAAGAAGGATAGAATTGATCTGTTTTCATCTATACAGAAATTTTAGGCCAATTCTACAATAAAAGGTTCACTGAAAATTGTCACGATTGGAAATACTGTATAAACATAACCTTAGAGCATTTTGACACAAATAAATAAAGTTTAAAATCACTATGAAATGGAAGTAGCAACAGATCTTTTATTCCATATTGTGAAGTACACACAGGTGTAACAGATTATTAAAAAAGGAATAAAAAACATTTGCATTTTTAAAGTGGAGGCAGACAAAGGTTTAAGCAGACTAAACGATTAGAGAAGTCATGTATGCGTCACCAGACAATAGTCGTTTTCACTGGAAGATCGAGGTCAAAGCATTTTTAAAAAATGAAAGATGTGCAAAGACAAATTGTTCACAATGAGATCTTTAGGGTGAATTTTCATTTCATTCCGACTTTAATATGTATAACTTACTGAAGTAAAATATATAGGCCCGGTTTCACAGACAGGGCTTAGACTAAGCCAGGATTAGACCATAGCTCAATTAGGACATTTAAGTAATTTTTATAAACATGCTTCGAAAAAAACATTACCGATGTGCATCTTAAAATTAAAAAGACACTGATATATTTTTAAGATCAGTCAGTGCAAGTTTATTTCAGTGGAAACAGCTCAGACTTACATTTTAGTCTAGGACTAGTCTTAAGCCCTGTCTGTGAAACCAGGGGATAGTTTGTATAATAGGGGTGCAAACCTGTTGACAGATGTTTTTGTACTGATACAGTCCCTCCTTTGCCAAGTGGCTCTTGCGAAGGTCCACACAGAGCTCCAAGTACTTGAGCATAATTGGCTCGTGTATCTTCTGCCATGTTCGATGTTTTTTGCTCTTGATGACATCGTAGAGAACATCCAAAGCTGGCTGCTTTTTACCAACTTCAAGAAACTCTGAAAAAGAGAAACAAAGACTGTCATGACCAGCAAATCACCGGGAATTTCATTATTTCAATTATGAAATATACTGCATCCAGAATGGAATGAATCACTGGGACTGCTGCAGTATTTCATTTATGTATCATATAGCCTTCAACCCAAATATGACATTTACAGCTGACTATAAAATCAGAGAAAAGAACAGAAACCATTTTATACGTTCAAGCTGGTGGCAGGTGCGCAGTGCTGTGCCACTCCATTCACAATCTGTTTGTTACTATGACCAAATGACAAAGTATTTGCTCTTCATTCATGAATAAACGTTAGACCGTTACAGTCTAAAGGATTTTTTTCCCACGCACATTGTCATTAATCTTTATCCTTCGATACCAGAAGTTGTCAGAGCTAAGCTAGCGGAATGGAATAGCTTGCTAACACGCAAAAACGCTCTCCATCTGTTTTTAAAAAGCATGCCGATTATTTACACTTAATTTCTAAGCGAGTCCTCTCTGTGAGCACACTAAGAAGAGGTAAATATGATTGAATGCAGGACATTTGAAACGCTGCATCATACGTGACACACGGGCCCAGTAACGGTGACATCCGGCCTGCACCAGAGCCTGTGAGAAACATGGCTACTCCAGCACGCGCCATATCGAGCTAACAGCTAGCTCACGACTACAGTCCAAAAGACAGCAGGTTACAATATTCACTCACCGTTTGCTCGTTTAAGAGCATTCTCCGGTCTCTGGAAATAGGCTGGCATTGTTATAGCTTGCTAGCAGGCGGTTTTCAGGTTGTAGAGGCTGTTTTATTGACTCTGCCTGTCCATCCGCGCTGTGACTTCTCGCCGCTCAAGCTAGAAAGGACTAGCGCACGTGAACAGCACCCCGGCGACGAGGACGAGAGTTCCCGTATGGGGGTGCGCGCGCACACTTCCTCTTCTTCTTCTTTGAAATTTTATTGGCGGTGGACAAACAACGAAATGGTGTATTACCGCCACCGACTGGTCTGGAGTGTGGATCAAAATGAGATACTATATGCTCTCCCACAAATTAGTTATTCTAAGATACTATAACATTCATTTCCCAAGTTATTTTGTAAAATATCTCCTAGTGTAAATTTCTAGATTTTGCATTCGAATCCTTCTTTCAGGCTCGTATTTCTGTCAGTATAGCATAACATGTTCCACATTTTCTTCTTGCCCACAAAATTCACACCTTCCTGTATCATGTTTACCCATTTTATAAAGTGTACTGTTTAGTCTTGTATGTCCAAATCCAATCCTTGAAATGATCTCATCTGTTTTTTCCTGCACTTCACCCTTCTCCCACTTTCCTTTGAGTTCTGTAAAACCATCAACCTTTCTTCTCCATATCCCATTGTTTTTGCCACCTTACCTTCAACCTTTCCTTAATAATAGCCTACTCTTGATTTCATATACTAACACTTATGTTAATGTCGTTGTTTTTTATGGTTTCTTTTGCTGCCTTATCATTTCCTTGGATACCAATATGTGCAGGTAGCCTACCCATAAAAATATCACTGTAAGTCCCATCATTTGAAATCTGTATATTGTTTGCTGTATTTCTATTAAAATGTCAGGTCTACTTTCCGAATGACTGTATTGTAAGCTAACCAATGAGGAATTTGAGTCTGAACAAACAACTGATTTCAAAGGTCTTATCTCCTCTGTCCACTGCACACACTTCCTCCACGGGCTCATCTACAGTTCAGATGACAGACATGATGCAATAACATGCTAATTAAATATAGACCTAAATAAATTCATCAGTACTGAAATGTTACTCAAGACGAATCTGACGAAAGCCTGTGTAACTTTGGAACTGTACATTTTTCAACCATTAAAAAAAGAAAATCAATTACCTGCAGAAAAGCAGTTTGACACATTATGACAAGAAAAATGAAATTGTCTGCCTTTTATTGTAGACATTTAAAGTACACATTATTCATAGGATGGCTGTTTGACCTTTCAATATTTTTTTTTTCTTAGAAACGATCCCTATAGAATACAAAACACTTAAGAGTAAAGTAAAAGTAAGATTTTTTTTTTAAAAAAAGCATGACAATTAAAGAACACATAGTCACAATTATACTGCATGCATATTGTATTAATATTGATTCATTAAAACTATTCTATAAACAATTATTATATGTACATATGTACATTAGGCGTACACAACTTCTTTTATGTTTCACAGAAGAAAGAAAGTCTTACAGGTTTGGAACAACATGGCTGAATAAATATACAGGTTGTTTTTTTTTTCATGCTAGCTCTAATTCTGCCTTTTGTTTAAAAGTTAACAAGGGAAACTTGTAAAATTTCACACTTCTTTCTTCTTGTTTACTTCAAATCAATTAATGATATTTATACATGGTTTAAGGTTTGTATAAGGTTTAATTTGGACATTGAATCTGAGGAACACCTGTATAGTTGCTCCAAGTTTTGTGACATTTAAAGATTATTTGAAAATGTATAATTTAGCACGCCTATAATAGCTTACTATAGTTTTTATGTTTCTATTTAAATCCTGCTGGGATTTATTGTGTTTGAACTTTAAACGCACCAACACACTAGATGGCAATATGTTTCTGAATATTTTGGTTGAACTCAGAGAATTAAACCCGGAAGAAGGCATGTTGGTCACTTGACCAGTAGTGGAGATTCACTGTTCTTGATAACTTTTCATTTTATGTTTATATCGTTTTCATCTTTATATTTCTTTGATACACATACTCGCCGGAATTATTGCAATTCAACATCTGATTCACCTACACTGATGTACTAGAAACTAATTGATAATTCGTAACGCTAGGCTTTCAAAAGAAAACTGCAGCTGGATTCAACACCAACATCTATTTAGCAAGGAGAACCGTTTTGGCATTTTAATTTTTTTTTTTTTTTTTTTTTTGGATATACTGTCCCGGCATATTTGTCAATGGGTTATGTCTATTCGCTCTGAAAAACATTTTCATCTGCTATCCAAACTGCTGTCGACATATCTGTTTATAAATCATTAAACTATTAGAAACAGATTAACGTGGATAAGGAATGGAATATGGCTACATCTGACCTGATGCTGAGTCTTGGACTTATTGGTAAGATCGAAATAACGGGAAAATATAACATTTGTATGTACATTGTATGCATTAGTTCACCCCTCAAAAAAGTTCTGTAGTAGCTTACTCGCCCTCATATTTTTCCCAACCAGAATGCTTTTTTTTTTTCCTTAAAGAAAACACAAGGAGTTGTTAGGCAGAGTGACAGCACTTTTTGTCAGTCACTATTCACTTTCATTTTGTGGAAATGGAAGCAGTGAAAGGAAATGGTGACTGAGTCTAACATCTTATTTTGTTTTCTGCAGAAGAAAAAGGCCATATGACAGGATACTTTTGGGAAAACTGTCCCTTTAGTTATAGAATAATGATTATTTTGTCGGTAATTTAATTTGTCCCCCATTCACAGAGAAAGATGTAAATGCAGACACGCTTTGGGTTTGGTGCTATCCTTCCATTGGTGCTGATCTGCGAGAGGTTCTGTTGAGAAAATGTTGCCTGACGTTGGACAATCGGGTGCTGCACACGTTTGTGTTCGGACAGTACTGCAGAACCTGGTACTACATCACCACTGTTGAGGTTCAGGAGCCAACTGCGCTTAAAAAGGTACCAGACTTCATGATTAGGACACCACTGCTATCCTGAAAGCTTACAAACCTGTGCTCAAATAACGTAAAATGAACAATTTGTTTATTTACCCATCTTTTATGTCATGCCAAACCTGAATGAATGACTTAATTCATCTACATGGACATGAACACACACCAATATATATATATATATATATATATATATATATATATATATATATATAGGCTATAAATGTAATAATATATACACATACACACATATTATGTAAACACAAACTTTAATGTTAGATGCGATTAATCGATTTGACAGCACTAATATTTACCCTCTCAACAACTGTTTGTTTCCTTTAAAACTGTTCCCAATCTTGTAAAAAACCTTTATATATTTTTAAAAAACAAAACTAGGGCTATATAACTAGGGGTATATATTGTTTGAATATTGTCGTGGACAATAGGGGGGCTTGGAGAAGCACTGCTATAATATATTGCAATTATAGCTGCTTTTGTGACAAATCTGACAACTTAGTATATCTCATTACATGCCTTTCACCGTAAGTGCTGAATGCTTTGTAGACAGATGGTACTTATTTTTAATCTAAATAAATGATCAGAATCATGCCGGCTTGCTAACTGACTGCTCAATTTCATTCAAAGGTGACACATTTCTCAATAGTTGTCACAGCTAAGGACTTCAACCCTGAAAAATATGCTGCATTCAGTAGAGTTCTGTGCAGGTAGGTTTAATTTAAGTAAAAACCATTTAGTGCGCAACATAGAGGTTCCCGCTTGAGTGTAGATTTTTGTTTTGAGTTTAAATAATTGGTCAATTAGCATTATTACTTTCAGTGAGCATCTTTTGTATGTCATTAAGTCATTTTTAAGGACATACACCAAGTTTTTGTGTGTTTGTGATGTTGCATCTTTAACATTGTTTTTGCTCAGGATGTATATTAAACATGGAAGTCCTCTGAAGATGATGGAAGGCTACATTGCTGTTCTGACCAAAGGGATATGCCAGAGTGATGAGAACGGTTCCTTCCTTATCAAAGATTTTGACGTCAGGAAGGCCTACCTGGCTGGCTCCTTAAAAGGTTAGGGGTGCACCTTTAAAATGAACATTACAAGCACTTATGGCAACATGAAGCCAGAAATGAACTGCTAAAATCATCTGATGTTTATTTTTGGTACCATAGCCATTTGCTCCATGGTTGTTATTTGAGAAATCTTTCAAGAAAGCATTCTGTAAAACATTTATGTGTGGTATCCAGTTTGCTATATTTAAGACTTCATGTGATATTCCATCTTTATTTTAGATGTTGTGTCACAATTTGGTATGGAGACCATCATCCTTTACACAGCACTAATGCTGAAAAAAAGAGTGGTGGTCTATCACCCACGGATTGAGGCGCTGCTGGAGTTCACAAGGTAACCATGGAAATTTTCATTGCACAACATGATCATTAAGTTAACATGAAATCAAAGTTGACTATTTATATTCCTAATCGCATTGTGCATGATTCATTGACGTACATTAATTCAAACTAGAAATGTCAGAGTATGGAAGTAAAATATGTTGAAAACCGCATGTCACATTGAATTTAAGTATCTTAGTGTTTATGTCCTGTGGTGCTGTAACAAAGAGCAGCAGGTGCTTATGGTTCTATTTCTTTCTTTCTGCACATCATGTAAGGATAAACGGTCAACCATTGGGGTCTTAGATTGATTGATTAATTTATTTCAAGAAGAAAACCAAAATAAATCCTACTGACCCCAAACTTTTGAACATGTTAACGATAATCGCCATGCACTAAAAAGGCTGGAAGTGGTAAATGTGTTTTTCTTTTTAAAACCAGAGCTCTTCCTGGCCTAGTATGGCATAGAAAAGACTGGTCCATACTCCACCCTTTTGTTCACATGGATAATAATGAGCTGGAAAACCTCAAGCTGTGTACAGGTACGAGGGAAAACAGGTCCTTCTCCCAATTTATTATCATCACTCTTGCAATATTTATGAATCTTGTTCACTTTCTCTGTAGGGTATGTTGCAGGGTTTGTCGATGCTGAAGTCAGAGACAGATCAGACCTGTTTGATGTGTATGTAAATCTACCAGACAGTGAGATCACTGTCTCACAAAATGCCAAAGGTGAGAGATTTTGCTTTACAGATTGATAGAGACTAAGTAGAATTGTCAAGTACCACTTGTTTTTTTCAGAGGCAATGGCTATGGGAAAACTCCATAAAGAGATCGGCAACTTCATAGTCCAGGCTGCAGAGGACATTGATCGCACAGATGCACAGGTTATTAAGGTAAGTAATAAGAAGAAGGTCCTAAGTATTAGTAAAGAAACATCATATAGCTGTAGCACAATCTACTTTTGAAGCATTTCAATTTTCCAAGACTTGGAAATCCTGCGACACTGTAGTTTAAATCCAACCCCTTTTTTATTTTTCAATCTGTTTCCAGGATATTTCAGTAAAAACTAAAGAAATCCTCAGTAATCTGATGTCTCTTGCTGATGAAGCAGACAACTCCAAATTGACTTTGGAGACTCTGAAGCAGCGGCATTACCCTCCAGCGACTGAAAACTTCCTCTTCCACTTAGCTGCAGCTGAGCAACTCTTGAAGATTTGACCAATCAGTGCATCTCATCCAACTGGCATGCCTCACAGTAATCACTGAGATAGGAACTTACCTTTCAAGGTGGAATCACAAAATGAATTGTAACATTTGGATAATCTCTAATATCAGGGTTGTAAATGGGACAAAAGTTTTATTAGGAAAATATAAAGATATAGATTTACAACACATAGCTATACCATGATGGGTGCAATTACGAATGTCGAGTGTGACATTTCTAAGTAATAACACAGGTTTGAGGTAAATAATTATTAATCAAACCTTTTGGTAGCACTTAGATCTTGAGCCAATGAACAATTTATATTTATATATCTGCAAGTATTTACAAGGTATTGGCATGTTGTTCGAAATTTTATAATATTTCATAATTGCACACCAATAGCAAAGGGCTGACGGTTGCCTAGTTCATGCCTAACATTTGTTCAGCTGTAAAATAATAATACTGTTATAGTAATTGTTCAATTAAACAAATTGAATTGCTCTAGAGCAGGGGTGTCAAACTCAGTTCCTGGAGGGCCACAGCCCTGCAGAGTTTAGCTTCAACCCTAATTAAACACACCTGATCAGCTAATCAAGTCCTTCAGGCTTATTTGAAAACTGCAGGTGTGTGTCTTGAAGCAGGGTTGGAACAAAACTGTGTAGGGCTGTGGCTCTCCAGGAACTGAGTTTGATACCTGTGCTCTAGAGGGTCCCATTAAATTCAGAATGTAAAGCCACTGAAAACTATTGAGTGCCAAAACCTAATCATAAAGTTAGGATGTTAATTAATAATCTGTAGGTGTATTCCTGTAAGAGTACTTTTTATGATTATATACTCTAATTTAAATATACAAAGTCATTCCTGTGGGATGGAACACATTCCCACATTTAGCATTTCCACATAATATTGACTTAAGCATTCCTTTATATGTTTTATGTTTAATCTCCTTATTAATCTGAAAATCCATTTTATCAAGGGCTATCCTCTGTGCCTAAATAGATCATAGAAGATTTTCTGATAATGTGTTGGGTGCAATATATACTGAAAAAAAGAGGATGTTCAAACTGTTAATCTCTAAATTCTTAAACATTGTGATAATTTTCAGAGTTGTAAAATGCTGTTTCCTTGGATACTTTTTTAAATGCATGTGTGATCATTAAATAAACAAAATAAAGTATACATGAGTGGCAACAGAAATTTTATTGACACTAACAAACAGAGTGAGGGACGGGTATAATTGTTCAAGTGTTATTATTTAGTAAAATCCATTTCAATGCAGTGAATTTAGCTATTAAATTCATATGAATTCAAACCTGTACAGCTGTACAACTTAATGTGGTCATTAGGCAGTAGTACAGAATTAAATAAATCCTTTGGGGAAAAAAAAGTATGTTTTTAATACTTCTAATGTACACCATTTAAAATTTTTGTTGAAATGCAGTGAACTTTTAGTATATTCTATTGTTTCCATTGTCATTTCATGTCAGCAAACCCTGTCAATAAAAGTCGCCCTCAAATAAGCAAGTTTGCAATAGCAACATTACAGGCCTCTGTGGTAAAACAGTTCCCCATTACTTTCAAGTGACTGAAACTCCTCTTCTAAATTCTCCCTCTTTATCTGCAAACAAAAAATAGGTTGCTTGTCTGAATTTATTTCTAAAATTAAAATGGTAAATGTATATAATGAATCCGCATTAACATTTAACAAACATCAGTTATCTAATGTGTGTTACCTTGCCAAACTGTGGAAAAAGACTAAAGGACACAGGAATCATCAGGCCAAAAATAATGGCAGTACTGACATGCCGAACAGGAGCGATTATCATGGGGTTTCTTTGGACAAACTTTGCCCTGAAACATTGACAGCAGACTTTACATTTAGACAATCAAAACTTTTAAGAATCAAATTGTAAAACAGAAAGCAGATGGTTTTGACTTGTACCTTTTAAGGAGAGCCAGCAGAAAACTGGGAACAGCTGCAGTGGTGCCAAAGAGAGCCGCTCTTGAGAGGGCTGTTTCCTTTATGGCCTAAGACCAAGACATGATGGTAGAAACCAAATGATCCATGAATGATTAGATGTGAGACATCATTGAATACCAATTACATGTAAAGAATATACACAGATGAGACTAAACATTATGACCACCTGCATAATATGCTGTTGGTCATCCACGTGCTGCCAAAACAGCGCCGACCTGCTGAGGCATGGAATCTACAAGACTCTTGAAGATGTATCTGGCACCAAGATGTTAGCAGCAGATCCTTTAAGTCCTGTAGGTTGCAAAGTGGAGCTGTTGTGGATTGAACTTTTTGGTCCAGCACATCCCACAATTGGATTGAGATCTGGGGAATTTGGAGGCCAGGGCTACACCATGAATTCTTCATCATGTTCCTCAAACCAATCCAGAACAATGTGGGCAGTGTGGCAAGGTGCATTATCCTGCTAAAAGAGGCCACTTCCGCTGGGGAACACCATTGTCATAAAGGGGTGTACCTGGTCAGCAACAATGCTTAGTTAGGTGGCATGTGTCAAATTTACGTCCACATGAATGGCCAGACCCAGGGTTTCCCAGCAGAACATCACCCAGAGCATCACACTCCGTCCACCGGCTTGTCATCATCCCACAGTGTATCCTGGTGCAATCACTTCCCCAAGCAAACGGTGCACATGTACACGGCCGTCCACGAGATGTAAAAGAAAATGGGACTCATCGCGACCTTCACAAGGCGACCTTCTTCCACTGCTCCAAGATCCAGTTCTGACGCTCGAGTGCACAGTGTAGGTGCTTTCGACTGTGGACAGGGGTCATCATAGGCACTCTGATTGGTGCACTGTTCGTTGTGACACACTCCCCCTATAACCATCATTCAAGTTTTGTGTGACTTGTCCCACAGTAGACTTTCTGTTGGCTCAGACTAGACAGGATAGCCTCCATTGCCCTCACACACCGATGAGCCCAGGGCGCCCAACACCCTGTTTGTGGTTTGTCCCTCATCGGACCACTGTTAGTAAATTCTCACCACTGCTGACCAGGAGCAACACACCAGCCTTGAATTTTTAAAGATACTCTGACCCAGTCGCCTTGTCATAACAATTTAGCCCTCGTCAAATTCTTTATTCCTGGTCATTTCTCCTGAATCCATCTAATCTGCCAGACCTTAATATCTGGCCTTGTTAGGAGATGATCAATGAGATTTACTTCACCTGTGACTGGTCATGTTTTGGCTCATCAGTATATATTTAAGTAATTTAATGATAAGGATCTTAGGTGGAATAAGGTTCAGTCTCACCTTGGAACCAGCTTCCTTTGAGACTCCGACAGCATTCCCATTAGAATCAAACACTTGTATTCCATTTTCGGACTCTTCACTTCTCACCACCATTACACTGAATGCAGCTAGACAGGCTAGAAAACCACGTTTGACTCAAAACCTTTCAATGGTATTATGATTATGACTTTAGATCAGGAATATGCATGAAATAACTGGGTAAATATGCTAGGTGGAGTGCATATACATTGGTGTTCTTACCTGAGAGAGGAATAGGTAACAAGGTTCTACAGAATGTCTCAATCACAGCACTGAAGAGTCTAAAACGCTGGAGTATAATCTGTGGAAGAGCCTGAAAAGAGAGCATATCCAGGTCTCATTTCACCCCAAAATCAAAAGAAAATATTTATCTGTACTATTAAAATACTACAAATGATGTGTCGAAAAAAAACACAAATCTATAACTTTCCTCACAAAACCTTAATGAGAATTAAATGATTTTTTGCATTATGTTAATGATAATTTAGAGAAAATGTGTGCCTAATTGTCATACACAATAATGTGTATTATGTGTATTATTAAAATAATAATAATGCTCAAAATCAGAATGGTCCAAAATTAGGCTTAATTTTCTGTAAACTAAATATAATCTTTTTTCTTTCTTTTAATTTCAGGGGGTGAAATATGACCCGGACATGACCCTTGAACCTTGACAGGTTTCATGAGTTTCACACACCTGTGTCAACAATTTCCAAACATAAAATCATCAGATGAAACTGGTTTATTGACTGAGAAAACAGGACAGTGACAAAAATATCTCGTACCCCTGCAATTGTTGAGTAGGAAACTGTTCCAACCATAAGAATTGACTGCTTCATTGATGTTGTGTTATCCTAAGCAAAAAAAGTGAAATAAATATAACAATTCAAATCCTGTATCAGAACACTATTATTATTATTATTATTACTCACTTACACAAAAGAAAAGAAAATACGTCCTGGGATGTAACACTGTGGTTAAAATAGTTTGCTAAGCAAAGCAGTTTTTAATTTTATTTAAAATATAATTCTTTACCTTAGTCGCTGTTGCATTTCTGTTAGAATGGTTGAATCCTGCACAGTATGCCTGAAGCAAAAACTATAGCAAAAACTGTCACAAAAATGTATAGTTGATAAGAAAAAACTAAAAATGAAGACATAAATGTAGAATGTACTTACTTGCCAAAACAAAGCATGTTTAATGCCTTTGTGGGGTATTAAACTTGCAACAACCTGTGGAAACAAAAATATGTGGATATATTCATTTGTGGATTATAAAAACTCACAACTCGCTAATTAACATTTTAAGTTGCTCACCTCCAGCACATTGTAAGCACATTCTGAAATTAAAAACTCACCAAGGGAGCAGATATAGGTAGAAAACCTGAAAACAAAAAAGAAGTAGATGTCATCAGAGAAGCAAAAGAACATTTTCAATTCAGATGAATGCAAATTGCTTCACACAAATGAAGAAATATCTCAAGTGCATAAATTACAGAAAACACAAACCCTCAAGTTTGTTATTATACCTTGAGGACGAAACACTGGTGAGATTACAGCTCCAGTATCAGCATGGACAGAAGACTAAAAATGTATAACAACATTATTGACAAAAAAAAATGTTAAAGTCACCATGAAATCATTAATCAAAATAATATCTCTCTGATGGTGTGTTTTTCAGCATGAGGGTGGGCAATCACATGAGATTACAGTAATAGCAAACCTCAACCATCCAATCAATTCCCGGTTGACAAAATCAAGTCCCGTCCTACTCATTGCTACATTGAACATATTGATACAAACTAATATATTCTTTCAGTTCTGTAGCCTCTTTTGTCCTGTGTCTGCAGAATCAGTGAATATCTATACTGGTTTGTCATGTTCACTTGAAAAATGTAAATTCATTCACTTACAAGAGACAGTAACCAGGCATTAGCAACCTAGAAAGAGATAGGAATATTGTTATGAATGAATGAATGAATGAATGAATGAATGAATGAACTACTAAACATATTGTGCAGCCTACTTTTTCATTTCTCTGTTTATTTCCCTCTTTCTGAAGTAGTATCCGAGCCTCCTCAATATCAGCCTAAGGAAAAATCATAATATGTATTTTGTTGTCATCTATTAAATGTAAACATTGTTATATGTAAGGGACACATATCACAATGTTCTTTTCCTCATAGTGCGCGAGATACTGTTCATATAGGCATTCTATAAGAAGCAATTGACAGTCCTGATGTGATTTATGTTACAGTATGTATATAGCTACATGTGCTGATTATGCTGCTGCTACTCACCTGTGATGACAACACATAACGGGGGTCGAGGATGTTGAACCAGAGACGCAGTCTGCTCAGAAAAGACTGCAAAATGATTCATTTATTTGTCGCTGATATAATAATTTTCATGAACAAGACAAATATAATTTTTTTAAATGACACAAATATTCAAGAAAGTACCTGTCCATTGTTTTGCCAGTACTGCAAGTTGGGGTCCATTTTAGCTTTTTAATGACGGTTCTACAATCATTACCAATTCATTTTGTGATTCTTAAACAAAGCTTAACTTGTGTAGGTCACGCAGATGAGACATGCTCAAGTCTGCGACGCTTCCGCATGTCACGTGCTCAGACATCATCCAATTACACTCCGGCATGATCAGGGGTCATTTTTACAGCATGTTCAAGACAAATTTTTCACTAACAACAACGTTAAAGAGACATCAAATAAAAGTAAAAAGACAGAAGGTATTGTTATTTGACACATGCTTACCTATTAATTAATTAAATTAATTCCATTTAAATTAAATAATTATTTGCTTTGAATATATATAATTAACCCTACAAAACCTATCTTATATTTGAATTTCTACATGAATTTCTAAGGCAAATTATCAACGTGTCCAGGCTTTGCTGAAAAAATTGTTGTACACAAATACCTTCTTCCTCTGATTAATAGTTTTAGTAGCCTATAGGTTTTAGTATAATTCTAAAAATGTCCACCTGTGGTCTCATGCTGTGAAAACTTTAATAATATTAATTCCATAATTGTAAAATTTGTAAATGAAATAATCGCTACCCAGACAGCCCGACCACATCTACTGCACTTCTGGAATCCCAGATGTGTTGCCCTTATGCCCCTGTTGGTGTCTGGGTATATTTACTAGAGCAACTTAGATTCACTTGATTATCCATACACCTTTTTTTATAGGCTATATAAAAATCGTGTTAAATCGATTTTTCGGACTTTTATTTATTATGTCAGGCTTTACATGGTTTTATAGTTATCAAACCTTAATTCGTGTCTGCACCAATTTATCTATTATATATTTGTATTATTAAACAATTATTTTAAGCAGCTTCTTGTATCGGTGTGCGTGTGCTGCGCAACTAATGCAAAATTAGTGCGCAGCTTTGATGCTCAAGGTGTTTTATTGCGCACTGCATTCATTGAGCAGAGCACATTAGCAAGATGGCAGCCACCATCGGGAGACTTCTCAGGACTTCTGTAAGTTTCATTTAGCAATAGCGATAAATAAGATTTCTGTTGCGAAACATTATTACGAGGAACAAGTGCTGAATTACAATTAGGTGCAAGTGTGATTTGGTTAAACTCTTAGTCGTCGTTTGGTTAGCAGATACGTTTCACGGTATTTAACCTTTAACAACAGCTTATACAACGTGCACGTCAAATCCCTGTCAGTAGAATTGCCATAAATAAACAATTGGTACATGTAGCTTGTGCAGATCTTTTTGTTTTAAATTACTTGATTTTTAACCTAACGTGAAAATTAGCCAGTTTATGTTAGATAAAAGTTTTGAAACAAACCTAATCTCTCTACAAATGTGTTCACAAAAGTGTAACTTTACAGTATTCTTGGAAAGCGCCTCTTATTAAGCGGGCCTGTATAGTTCGAGATATGTGAACGCGATGTGCACGATGTTAGGGCATGGTGCTATCTGTTGAAAAGCGATAAATGATTTGTATAACGGCTCTTTCGTCTATGTCCCCTCCTTTTAACAACAGGCAAGAAGAGCTGCAGTTAATGGACTGAATGTCTTGGTCCCTCACAATGGACCATCAGTGATCAGGGCCCCACGATCCCTTGCTTGCATTGCTGCACAAAAAGCTTGCTTCTCAATCAGTAAGTCTTAAAAGAGTTGAGTTTTTGCCCTTAATTAAATATAGTATTATCTTTGCTAATCTATCATGCATGTGTGTAAATATCAGCCACTGCAAGATGGGCCCCTGCAGTCACTCAACAGGCCCCACATTTCAAAGGCACTGCTGTTCTCAATGGAGAGTTCAAGGAGATCAGCCTAGAAGACTTCAAGGGCAAATACCTGGTCCTTTTCTTTTACCCACTAGATTTGTAAGTTTTTCATTGTACATTTTCTTAACAATAAACTCTTAACACAATTTAACGGAAGTTCATTGGTGTAGTACACTAATCATTTTTAAATAACCTTTATGGAGTGTGGAAATACAGCGTTCACTCATGCATAAGATTGTCTACAATATCTCAATTGTAATTACATTTGTACATCACTCTAGGATTATGCTTTTTAATGCTTCTTTATTTCTGCCCACTCGGCAGCACTTTTGTTTGCCCCACAGAGATCATCGCCTTCAGTGACAAAGCCAATGAGTTTCGTGATGTAAACTGTCAAGTAGTCGGTGTTTCTGTGGACTCTCACTTTACCCACCTGGCCTGGACCAACACCCCGAGAAAGGTTTATACTTAACTTCACAAATGCTGTGTACACACTGCAGATAAATACAGTTGTCAACTTTAAGCATTGTTTACCAGGCCCTATTGATTAGTTGGCTGAAATGAAACACACACACACACACACACACACCATATACAGGTTGTTCAAACAGTGCAACGATTGACATTGTGCACATTACGGTCTATACATTCTCAGTTCTCTAAATAGGATCAAGGGATTGGGAAACTAGCATCAAATTCATGCCAATTGTTAAGCTTGCCAACTAAAGTCTGGTTTGTCTAGAGTGGAGGATTAGGAAAAATCCACATTCCTCTGTTGGCTGATCTCACAAAGCAAGTGTCCAGAGACTATGGGGTCCTGCTTGAGGGTCCTGGAATTGCTTTAAGGTACCGTCATTTAATCAATGTACTTGGATTACTTTATTTTAGACATTCTCAAACATTTGTTTTATTTCCTGTATCTGTATGTTTGTTTTCATGCATTGCTAAGCTGGATAGTTAGCTTTTTTAGCAAATTATCCATCACTAAATGATGTTTCACATTATAGGGGTCTTTTCATTATTGATCCTAATGGAGTGATCCGACACATGAGTGTAAATGACCTGCCGGTTGGACGCTCTGTTGAGGAAACCATCCGTCTGGTCAAGGCCTTCCAGTTTGTGGAAACCCATGGTGAAGTCTGTCCTGCCAGCTGGACCCCAAAGTCACCCACGGTAAGTACGAAATGATTACACTGTATAATATGTGGTTGGTGCATAAAATACTGAATAAAAAGCTTCTGAATGAGTGATTAAAACCTTTTAGTAAATTTGTACACACGATTTTTTAAAACCAGCTGGTTGAAAATCATCAAACTTGCCCATTAATTATTGTAAATGAGTAGTATTTAAGCCAGATATGAACTCTGCAGGTCTGTCACGGCCATAGATAATAGTGTGAAATGTCTGTTGCTTTTGTTTTGACTTAATTTACGTAATTGACTTTTTATTTTATTTTAGATTAAGCCGACTCCAGATGGCTCGAAGGAATACTTTGAGAAGGTCAACTGAAAACCCTAAAACTACTTGTACTGTCTGATCCTGCAGATCTTAGCACTTAACTGAAACAAGTTCAAAACCCATATCCAAAATAAATATAATTATTTATAGACATCGTGTATCAGTATGTTGGCAGTTAATAGGGAGTGTAATCTGTTTTGATTTATGTTGTTAAGCTGTCTAATTAAAAACTGCACTGTTAAATTTGTCTCTTTGCCATAGCACATGCTTTATATCCGAAGGGCTTCATGACATAAGCAAAGAAATGTTGACATTTAAATTGTGTGGACAAGAGTTTTTATAAAAATATATGCTTGGGTGAACTGTTAACAATAAAACCAGTAACATGCATTAAGAAAATAAATAAGGTCAAATTTGATTTCATGGCAACTTTCAAATATTATACCCTAAAGGTATTTTTGGCTCTCTCTAGCTGTATAAAACAAAACTGCATGCGTTTCGGGAAAGAACATTGTTTTGGCTGTGCTTCGGCTCTGTGTGACTGTGCGGACGAATATGAGCCTTTGCAATAGATAATGCTTTACAATGAACTCTGTTAGAGAGCTACATATGGCAATTTATCTGTTAAATAAAATTCCTTACTCATTTGTCGAGTAGCAAAAGCCAAGCCAGTGTTGATTTTCATTTTATTATGAGCTGTGTCATGTTCCCTTTTTGCCAGCACTTTCCTCTGTTCTGCTTCTTTTTTTTTCTCTCCCACGTCAAATAGCCAAAGCAACTTTTCTCTATTTACAGACATGATAAAGTGACTTATATACGCAATTTTCCACAAAAACCATCCCATCAGGTCTAAAAAATAAATACTTGTAATAGAAATAGTGAATCAGGGTAAGACAAAAAGCACGTTTTGGAAGAAGGATTGATGATGTATTGATTAATTTAATCGCTTTTGTTAAATCATTTTTGTTAATTTTGAACAAAAAAAAGTTACATGGTGAACCTTAAGTATCTCAGCAAAACAATGATCCTAGGATATATTAAAATCTTAAGCACTGTAGTTCATAATTTTAGTTACAACAAATAATTGTCATTTGTAAGCGCAAGAGTTTAAACCGATGCATTTGTTACTAAAAAGGTTGAGAAATCCTGCTTTATATTATTGTTCAAAGACAGGGAGACAGGATTTAAGGGCCGTTCACTGCAGTTAAATTCCTTGCTAAAAGGTACCGTACAATAACGATACAGCAATACTTTGATCTCAGTAACTCTAGAATTTGACTGATTCTTGACCAAGTTTTTAGAAACACAGTATGTTGAAGACAGATGAAGCTGCCGTCAAACCATTTGTTTATTCTACTGAAAAGTGCAATCATTACATACTGACTGTGTAATTCTTGTAGCTTCCATCAAGTACTCAGCTGTCCTTGGGGAGAACATTTTAACTGACAACTTTTCCTTCATATATAAACCATGCCTACATAACCTCAAAAACAATGTTTATTTCTTTTTTTCTTCTCCTTTTTTACAGCAAGTTAATATTGTGTTTAAAATGTCTCTTTAGACTTCACATGGAACATGACATGAAGAACCAATAATAATTTTTTTAAACTGGGAGAAATGAATTTTAGAAAAAGGCTTTGCCACTTCTCAAACTTTTTTTTTTTGTTACATACTGTATTTACACAATGGAACAAGAAAAATAAGAACAACAGCTCTAAGTGTGTCTGCACTTAGTAACCATGAAAACATCTAGTAAAGTGTACAATAACTTCTCTTTGTACAGTATGTTTGCAGAGTTTTAGCATGTGCGCCTAAATTGTGTCTGACAAATCACAATTTTGGTTCAGATCATGAATACAAAAATAAGCACGAGTCAGCTGTCCAAGACAATGAATAGCCTTTCAACTCTTTAAATAAAAAAAAGAATAAAAAAAAAGCTGATGACTATCTCCTCTATGAGCAGCACAAAGTCAATGAAGCACTTA
Organism: Scardinius erythrophthalmus; assembly: GCF_964197995.2. Lineage (NCBI taxonomy): Eukaryota > Metazoa > Chordata > Actinopteri > Cypriniformes > Leuciscidae > Scardinius > Scardinius erythrophthalmus. The sequence continues at coordinate 26,862,954 of NC_138241.1, forward strand.
TTTTTGAGACCGTTCTACAAGATGCAAATAAAGGGTAGTGATGAGGGTCACCTAAAATGTAATTATGATCAACAAAAACAAATAGAATCTGATCATTTGATTTGGTGAAAAATTCATGCAATATCAGGCAAGATGTAACTGTGCCACGAAGCCCACCCCAACCTTCAAAAAAAGTAACAAAAAACCTAATCTGACTGTTCATAAAAGAAAGAAAAGACACCCTTTAATAAATCTGTACAACCAAAATACATTTGGGATCTACATCTACTGTTACATTATTAAGGTTATATACATGGCCAACCCCCTCCATATATTATCTTTACAAGCAGACTTCATTCAAACCCAAACAACAACATAAAACTGAACTGGAAAAAGAAATATCACATCACACATCCCATTAAAACAATCTGCCACCAAACCATCATTTCATATCACCAGTCTCACTAGAATCTGCTTGTGGATAGCGAACTGTATCTGATGTGCTAAGCTCTGTCCCGCGCGGGTCAGTGGATCTGAGCTACAGGACAACAGATGCCCTGAAAAGGTAGAGCTAAAACCTGTCTGCTTCACATCATATTGGTTTTTCTATTTATGAAAAAAAAAGAAAAAAAAGAAAAGAAAAAGGAATTTCTGTCTTTTGGAATTTCAAACCACGTTATGCTTTTGGTGCGATTCATAAGCATGTAAAAACAATACTACAATGAAGGCATTGTACGACTAATACAAAACAGACAAGCAAGAGGATGGACGTAAACCCCACTCTCTGATATTCTCATATAATAGAACAAAGGCTCTCAATACACTTTGGCCTCTTCACTGAAGAGAGCTAGACTATTCCATCAATAAAGATCTGTTCAATGGTTTTGGGGGGTGGGATAAAGTTATAAGAAATAGGAGCAACGTTATGGTGTACTTTCTTTCCCCTTTATCTGCATTTACTGCCTGCATTGCCTCTGAAGGGAAAAACGAAAAAGCAGATAAAATAAAAAATAAAAAGTCCTGTTTATTACACCTCTCATTTAACCCTTGTGTACGCATCATGCCGCAACTTTTAATTCATTGAGAAAATGGAAAACTAGATTTTGTACAAGATACCACAATCTCTTCTTGCAAAATAAATGGAGACTTTGTGCCCGCGTCGATCGGGAGGAAGTGTCGGCTGATCCGCAGCGTCGCTGCAGAGTTTCTAGTCGATTTTTACATTTGTGTAGATCTTCCTCACAAAGGCACTTGTTCCCATGTAACCTACCGCTCCTAAAAACAAAGAGATGATGCATTGTGTTATCATAAGAATATGTCGCTCCCCTACCCATATAGCAACACTTATGATTGACGAGGAGAACCACTGTACTAGAGAAGTAGTTTTCTTGTACTCACCACACATGATTCCCAGAGCAGTACTGAACACAGCCATGTAGCCAAAATAGAATGACGTCTGAAATAAGCCATACATCCTGCAGATAAAATTAGTACGTTACCATATTTTCTGGACTATAAGTTTTATCATATGAAACATGCTGCAACCTATATAATGCTATTAAATTCAGGCAAGACTTGTTTTTTTTTCTCAGCACAATTTTGCCCCCGTGCGATTTCTACTCAAGTGATACTTATTTTCGGAAGATACGGTAATAAATCCATTAAATGAAAATGAGAAACAATTTCTATTTTTCAAACAATGTACTAGCAATTTAGGGATACACCGAAATTAAAATTCTGGGCCGAAACCAAAAATTCTGGATGCACTTGGCCAATAGCCGAAAATTCTTTTTAAAAATTATTTATTTATTATTTTAAATTAGCTTTTATTTGTATAATTGTATTAATATTAGACTTTTTAAATGAAATTCAATCATTTTAATGATACTGAATTTAAAAAATGCAAGCCAATAAAATAACCACACTAAAATTGGACAGAAAATATAATATTAAAATAATATTATATATCAATATATTATTCTTTATTATTTCTATGCAACAGAATCAGATTTAACAGATTTATTATCCAATCAATGTATAGTCCTAAAAAGCTATTATTATCAGAGCATGTGAGCGGATCAGTGAACGAGAGGGTAGCGCCATTTTACCATGTTACAGGACAGTAGGGTTATACTACGTATAGTATACTACGACTACATAGAAATATGTCAGTGCGTTATTTGAGCGGACTTTGCTTTTCCAATGACCATGAGTGGTACATGAGTGGAGCGTTCGCATGGGCCGTGAGCAACGGAGCAGAGCGCATGTGTATAGAGAGGAATATTGAGCGGAGAGTCACACTGCGCAATAATAACGGCTCGAGCGAGAGTGAAAACTGAGGGGTGGGGGAACACTTTTTGGCTGAAAATTCAGTGCATAACTATTGCACACAAGTAACCCAAATTCTCAAAGTGATACTTAAATTTCAGTATGTTCCTCACACACAGATTTAGTATGTAGTTTCTAGCATTTTTATTGTATTGCAAGTTTTATGGAGCTTGTCACTTTATAGATAATGTTTTATAGAAAATAGCAGCTTGGAAATTCTGCTAAATATCTTTATGTTCCATAAAAGAAAGGAAATCAAGTGACCGAGGGTGAGTAAATAACAGACATTTAAATTTAGAGCATTCATACAATGACATTTAAGGAAAAGAAACTAAAACTCACTTTGTTTTAAAGAAATAGTAGTAGAAGGAGTACATGTAAACGTAAACTGCTGTTGAGGCTGCAGAGAGAAAGCTGGTCCACTGCCTGCAAAAAAAGAAAAAAGAAAGGAAAATAACATTAATCTTAAAAGAAATAGTGTCATTCAGTCTCATGATGTCATCTGGTTATGATGCATTTACGTCACTACAAATTTAAACGCCTCTGCGATCTGTTCCCAAGCACACTTGGGAGGATGGAAAACGGAGGGTGGAAACAAATTAAAATTCATAAGCAAAACAGCATTATAAAGACAGAATTGCATGTAATGCTCCTTACCATCTGTAGTCTTCTGCATTGAGAAGGAAGTAGGTACAGACGATGGTAACACAGACTGTAACAATGCACAGGATCACCAGCACCAGCATCATAAATCCATACACATAGTAAATCTTGTAGGCCCAGAAAGATGTGAAAATGAAGTACCTGAAAGAAAATGTAAGATAGTTTTTAATCTTACAGATATTCATAGTTATTATGGGTGTGTGTGTGTGTGTGTACCCACAAGTGTGCAGACTTACATCTCAATGAATATTGACCCGAATGGAAGAATGCCACCTAGACACACAATAACCGCTGGCTCCATAAACCTGCCAATTCAGAGAAACATTTAGTAAGACAAATTTATTTATAAAAGTCAATAACTATCATTTTATCTGATGTATAGAAAACCTTCACAGTATTTACATTCAAATCAATTTGATCATGTTTGAACATCATGTAAAAACAAAAATTAAACAATGACACAATGGAGAAAATGGGATGATATCAAGACAACTGAACAGGTGTGAGACACTCTGTGATGTGTGAATCATGTTTGAGGTTACCATTTCTTCTCTGGGATGGGTCTGGGTACAGCATTGACCCTACAAGGAAAGTTGGGCTGACCGGAGAGGTTCCTGCCCAGGATTGTTCCCACCAGGTTCAGAGGTAGAATTACAAAGAAACAGATGCAGCACACTGCAACCTGATAAAAAAAAAGATAAATGACATAATATATGAATAATAACTCATAATATTTGAAACAAATATTGCACCAAAGCAATTAATGCTTTAAAGTGTTAGTTAACCCAAAAATGAAAATTCTCATGTCATTCCAAGCCCACAAGACTTTCATTCATTTTCAGAACACAAATGAAGATATTTTTAATGAAATCTGAGAGATTTCTGTCCTTCCATTTTCCCTCTATTCACCTAAAACTCTGATGGTTCAAAATGTTTAATAAGAGATCATAAAATAATTTTGTATGAATAGAGCAGTTCAATCCAAGTCTTCTGAAGAGACACGATCGCCTTTATATGATAAATAGATTTCATTTAGGCTTTTATTCACATATAAACATTGATCTTAGCACACTAAACATAAATGCAAGTATGCTTGCTTGCCACGCAAGAACCAATGAGGTTTATTCTCTCGTGCCACACCAACATGTTCGAGGTTCCACAAGAACCAATGAGGTTTGTTCTTGCGCAATCAAGTATTGTTGAGATTCCGTTATTAAATTTGAGTGCTCTAAGATCAATGTTTATATGTGAATAAAAGCCTAAATTAAATCTGTTCACCATATGAAGCAATTATGTCTCTTCAGAGGAATTTGAATACCAGTCTTATGGGTTTGGAACAATATGAAAGTGAGTTCATTTTTGGGTGAACTATCATTTTGAGAATGATAGGGGTATAAACCACTTTCAACAAATTGCATGCGTGATATGTAGCAGACTTGAACTAAATGGCACTAGCATGTTCACAACCAAAATTGTCACACATGATGTGAAAAAAGTTGACTGTCTTTTCTACTCAGCAGTTGATCCCAGTTGTAAAATCAACCTGAGATTGACATTATTGTCTGAGATAGGTATGTATAGACTACACACTGTATAAGACAGATGATAAACTCACCATGGTGCCGAATGGGATGGCTCTGGAGGCATGGTAGTAGATTGCAATAAAGTTGATGAAGAATGCTGTGCCACACACCATGGCAGGGATCAGAAAAGCTCCTATGAACATCTGCTTTATCCATCTCCTCCCTGTAAAAATCATGCAAGAAACAACAAGAAAAAAAGTCTGTAGACACCTAGAACACCTCCAATAGGTTACCTTAAAAGCATAAATGCTAATACAGTTAAAATGACATTTGGACATCCTTATCGCAGATGTTGCAAATATCAGTTTGCATACCTCCTTGTTTTGCATAAAGGCTTCCACCAAAGTAGCCGTTGACTGGGGAAGTGGCAGCATAGACAAATATGGCTGTACTCAGCATGGACCCTCTCCTACAAAGGCAAACACAAAATTTCTTTGATGAGCACTTCAGAAAATGTGAATATCCCTTACAGCCCACCTTTCCCTAAATGTCCAAATGTATATATCATGGTTATAAAACAATATAATTTTTATTGAAGCCTTTATTTAATTATTAGACAATATCGTTGCCCTGTTAATCATAGGTGAAACTCACTCTGTATACAAGTCCTCAATCATGGCCAAAATGATGACTATGAGGGAAACAGAGAAGATCTGACACCCAGAGCCAATGAGGGAGGAGAATATCAGCGGGTGGCTGGACGGTCTGAACACATCACCATGAACCTGCTTCCATCCATATTCATCACCGAGATCACGATCCTGAAGAAAAAAGAATGTGCATTAAGTTTGATAAAATGCAGAGAGGAAGACGCCATCCCTGAGAGGAACATAGCATTAAATTTGGAGCTGTTATCAAAGCTATAAAACATCAGCCATTGTGAGGTTGTGAATAAACCAATTCATCACAGATACAAGAGAAAACAAATGTGTAACTTAAAAGGTGATGGATTCATAAGGGCTCATGTAATAAAGAATTCCAAAAATGTTCTGTAAGTGATCACCATATCATCCATTTCCTCTTCTTTGCTGTATCTGGCGTAGTCTTTCCTTAATGTCCTCATCAGGATCATTGAAACAAGGCCCACCAGGAAAATCACCATCATGAAAGAGTTGAATATTGAGAACCAGTGAATCTGTCAGGTGCAAAAACACACACAAAAAACATTCCACAAATTCAATATCACCCAGCACATTTTAAATTAGCTGGGAAGGAGTTAGCAAACAATATGTGCCATTTACCCGGTGTTGAAAGAAGGACGGATCAAGATATTTGTCAAATCTATCCTCAAATTTTACATCAGATTTCTTCCACTTCACCTGTGAGGATCGGCAATAAGTTTGTAATATTATAAATTATTCTTTCACACAATACGCATTAGTATTAATTTTCCACACAAACTTCAATTTTAAATGACAATTGAATGAACCTTGTATTAGTTAATATTAACAGGTTTCTGAGTTTTAGGAAAGCTTTACTCACAGAGTATGACATGGGAATTCTTGTGTTTGGCACAAGCTTGACCTTCCCCTCGCTGGTCAGGTTAACGTCCACAATTCTATTCCCATTGTATCCGATCTCCAGCTTTTTGTAAGTCCAGAGATAATAGTCCTCTCCATTCTCATCAGCTTCACCAACAATACCTTAAATAATCCCACAAAACAATCCTCAGAAGGCTACTTGTATCAAAAACAACTTTTACTGCCTCTAAAATGACTAGAATAACCACTAATATCACAGCCTAACATTTTACAATCCAACCAAACCCAACGAACAAGTCTGTAGAACATAATTTCCTCTTGAATATTGTTCATTATGAAATGCTTCACAGAACAGAGTGAATGGCATTTCATGCTGTCATTTAAAGTAAAGAACCAACAATGACATTTAAGCTATCAAGACAAACTTTTTATAATGCATTTCAAGTCAAATGCAATATTTCTCCAACTTTTAGAACACGTAATAACCCTACTGCTCTTTCAGAACAAATGGTTTTACAATGAAATTTAATTTCAGTTTAAAATACATTAATAAACTGATTTCCCTTTCAGGCACAGTTTATTATTCCCCTTTTTTTAGAACAATGTAATGGCTTTGTAACATGCATTATCTAAGGTACAATATCATTTGAGATATAGAGTGAGAAAATGGTCAATAAATGGGAAGCTTCCAGAAAATATAGTTGTTTTGGCAGCTCACAATGGATCTTAAAAAACTTCCTGATATTTCTGTACCAGCGTCCCTACAATGATGACTGCTGACTTGATTGAGTCTCCCAACTGCTGTGGAGATGCCCTTACACAAGCTGTTGGATGTGAAGAATTGTGTGTAGGGTGCTATTCTAGAGCACCTATAAGTATGGTGGCTATATCTGAAGTCTCTTTTGGGAGTGGACATGCTCCGAGTCTGCACATACACTGCTGAAATAACCCTTTCCAGACTAACTGGGAGGAGACACTCAGCAGCCTGATGGTGGATGGGCTGGAGCTGGGCGAGCTATGTTAAGGGGTTGACAGCAATTTGAAGGAAACGTATGAGTTCTCAATGTTCTCAACAAGATCTTGGAGACCATTTTCTCTGGATATTAAAACCACTTCTTTCAGTCATCCTGATGCTCCTCATAGGACTTGTAATGGAACATGGACTTGAAAGTCACAGCCAGAGTAACATGACATCAAGCATCTTAATGACCTTCTCTGCAGCCTCAAATGTTGCATAATGGACAAATCAATACTCTTTAGATGCTTTCTGTCAATCAAAAACTGTCACAGAACAGGATGTCCCAGAATGACCAGATACATACATGCCACTTTCATTTCTTTGCAAAGATTAATCAACTAGGTGTACAAAGTTAACTGTACCCTGGAGAGCAGTTGGTCACCGTCTCTGCACATCCGCACAGAAAAAAAAAAGATCTAAACACAATGAATGCAGCAGGATTTCACTCACATTTCAGTGAAGGTCACCCACAAGCAAATACCCCATCTAGACTTTTTGATGATTAAAATGATCATCCGAAATCTGTTTCTCGTTTTTGTTGTTTGTGCTAACAGATTGGTCTCAAAAATATATTTTGAAGCCTTCACAATTGCTGTCTCATTTTTATACTGTCTCAGCTGAACAGTGTTATTGTTAACAAAAACTATTACGAATATTGTTCTATCAAAAAATAAAAATATAATATAAATATAATAGATATTAGATGAAAAACTGATTATATAAAGATTATAGAAATAAAAAAAATCTCAAAAGCAGGCTTGCCATTCACTCTGGCTTCCGGTTTACTCACCCCAAATGGGAAGGTCATCTATGTACATTTGATACCAGTAGTGGTTCTTGATGGCATAGACAAACGCATCTTTTTTAGGTTTGTCTAGTTCAATGTCACAGTATGTCGTCTGCATCACCTCCTCTGTAAAAGACAAATCCACATTGCATTCTTACAATCATCACAAGAGCAAAAGTCTTACTTACTATCAAACATGTGGATGAATGATCTACAAATTTAAATAATAATGTAAATTACATTCATACTACTTTATATGTAATGCTATTTAACGCTTGCTGATAAGCTTTATTTGAACAAGTTAACATGCTAGCCACAATAGTCAATTCACCTTTATTTATATAGCGATACAGATTGTTCTAAAGCAGCTTTACAGTGATAACAGGAAAATCATGCATTTAGGCTGTTGTTCAGTTGAACAGGTATCAAGACCATACCTGTATACTTGATATCCAGACCGCTGAACTCCAATTCAACCCCCTGTAGCGCCTCTCCCAACGTCTCATGGTAATGACTAATAGTTTTCTTCGTGCCCACACAGAATGGTAGGGAGAAGTACTTATAGGTCTCCTGTCGGTTGTGATAAGGGCCCACTGTATTCATCCATAGAACCACCTCCTCTTTATCAGTGTACTGGAGAAGAACGAGAACAGTCATTAGCTACCTGTTTCAAATATCAGCATCTATTCTTTGTGATGTTAATTCAACTCCGGGATGTCACCAATTAAAAGAGCTCAGACTACAAGAGGGCTCCATCCTCAGACTACAAGGGCTCAGACTCTGTTGTATTTGTATTTTGCACCTAAACACAATTTTAAACATTTTGAAAACTAACATATTCATTTAATTAAAACTGGGAAAAGAAAAACAACAGTCTGAATCCAGCACACCGATAAAAACTAGCCAACTCCATTAATTCGATGCAAGATGAAGTCAGCTGGAAGTTAAGAGGTTTTAGAATTGAGACTGACAAAATGATGATGCTGCCAAACCCTCAAGCAAAACAAGATAATAATAATAAAATTAAAAAAAACATGCTTCACAGAGAAAATTCATTTGTCCAAATATTACACTTCATTTAAAACTTTTCTGTTCAAAGACTTTAGATAAAATCTATGCATCCCCCAAGTGGACAAGAAAGCAAATGTTATACAATACTGTAAAAACACAACAATAAAATCAATGAGGTCTCTGTTGAATCTAGAGTTATTGATCTTATTCCTAAATGACAGCGATTCAGCCATGTCTATTAAACCTTTGACAAGAACCATCACAGTGCTGACCCAGAGAAAGCAGTTATCATGAAACAGCTTCACAAACAGTCTTTTCAACCACACAGTATCACTATTTCTATGTAGCAAATATTTAAATGATCATAGAAGTACTGGGATAAAGGTTAAAAACTGATGATGTAAACATTGTGGTCTATGGTAGCGATAAAAAAAAAAAAATCACATTTTGAAAGTAACTTGGTGCTTCATATAAGGACTGTATTAATTCCATTGTTACACCAATAGGTGGCAACAACAAGTGACTGTTAAAAATGTATTTGTCATTGGCTACGTTTACATGCATCCAAATAATCCGTTAGTAATCAGATTGACGGCTCAATCGGACTAAAAAGCTTTCATGTAAACACCTTAATCGATCCGATTGAGTTTGATCCGAATGAAATGGGTGGCACGCAAACAGCAGGAAACTCTGTATATTCGTGCAGTGTGTGCATATCAAAAAATCTATTCCAATTGAATCGCACATCAACCCGATCATGTTTAACGTTCATGTAAACACTACATTCAGATTTATCAATTGAAATGAATTCAGTCCAATTGAAACAAAAGTTGTGCATGTAAACGTAGCCACTGAATCATTCATTCAAGAGATTGTTAAAATACCCTGATTCATCCAGTAATGAAACAGAAGTATTTGAGTGAGTCATTCAAACCAATAAAAAAAAAAAAAAAAAATCATTCAAATTAACGTTTTTAAATAGACTACTACAGCAATTAACATTATGTCAGAACCTCTAGTAAATTACATGTTATTTTGTTTAGTTGTCTTTTCAGAATCGTGGGACAATCACAATTAGGGTTGCCAACTGTTCCGTATAATACGGAATCGTCCCGTATTTGACACATAAAAGTCTTGTTCCGTATTGTACTGATACGGAACGCACTTTGTTCCGTTTTTTTGAGAATCAGTGCAAATCCATGACAGACACATAGCTTCTAATGTACGTCAGACTATGAACGAAGACATTTGTAATTTTTCCCCTGTTTGTCTATGATCAGCGTAGCGTTTTTAACATCTTTGAACATCATCAGAGAATGCCCTTTTAATTGGTCGTTTCAGTCATTGTGAGACACGTGTCGTAGCAACGATGACGACAAGTGACGACAGCGGGAAATGCAAAAATGACTTGAATTGCTTGAATGCAGTAGGCCTATTTGAGTGCAATATTTTATATTTTCTTGATCAGCATTTTTTTATGTATTATTGTTTTGCACTGGAAAGAAAGTTAACTATAATGTAATAATAATTATATATAGATATTTGCATTACACTTAAATTACATTTAAATTAAAAATATATATTATTTGCACTGGAAAGAACATTTTAGAAGTCTAATTCTATTGAATAAGTTCGCACAAGGCTACAGAAAAATGTTGTGTTTATTTTTCTTCAAATGCAGTCTGAGCTGATGAGTTTTGAATGTTATGTATTTAAGTTAAAAAAAATAAAATGTATTATAAACTAAACAAATTCATGGTTCATTGTTGGCAAAATGATCATGATAGCCTTTATATTTCACATCTATGTGGTTCAGTCTTGTATATTGATTAGGCCTACTTTGCTATTCTATAAATATAGGCTAGGCCTAATAAGTTGTATTATAATATGCTATAATATATTAAATATATTTTCTAAATGTATTAATTAGTTTCCACAATATTCACCAGAAGTCATCATTTCAGGGGTTATTTTTCAGAATTTTCTTCTGTGGGGGCATGTCTCCTCCCCCTCCCCCGTTCCTTATTTCCATTTTAGAAAGTTGGCAACCCTAATCACAATCTCTATTTAAAACAACAACAACAACAACAACAAAAATCTAAAATCGTTTAGATACCAGACATTTCCAGTGTCGAAAACTACATAAATAGCATCAAAAACTTAGCCTAAGTTATTTATACATACTCAATCTACATTAAACAAATTATACCAATATCTAGAAGCAACAGTACAAAAAAAATTTTGCTTAAAATGTGCTTGCTCCCTGATACACATACATTTACAGAATAAAGTATGCAGAGACACAGACCATTGGAAGCAATGATTATTGTTGCCTCTCGATGGTTAGCCTATTATTAATATCCTGTTGTATCTTTTGCAATATTTTCCAAGTTTTTCAAGGCAAATGACAATAATGGAGATTTGATTAGACATGATAGATCATTAGATAATAGAAATGTAATTGATTCTGGGGTGAAAACAATCTTGATGCAGAAATTAATGCTTAAAGGAAGAGTTTACCAAAAATTGTCTTCAAACAAACCATCATGTTGTTCCAAACCTGTATCTTTCTTCGTGGGAAGACAAAAGAAGATTTTTCAAGTATGTTGGTAACTAAACCGTTTTGGTGACCATTGACTTCCATTGGAGAGAAAAAACAGACAATTCTCAAAATATCTTCTTTTATGTTCCACAGAAGAAAGCGGTTAATACTGAACTATCCTTTAAATTCTTTTAATTAAGAGGCTAAAGAAACAGTAAAGACAGGGTGTGAACCAGTAAATCAGGTAGTGTTACTACACCATCCTATCTGAATCTAGAGAACAAATATAAGAGCAATGCAGCAATACTCATGACACTGGATAATGAAAATGAGAATAAAAGGACAAAGACAACTGCATGGTTGTAAGGATGAAACTTTAAACACTGTCTCCCATGCTCAGAGGTATTCCCACTGGCACTGGTTTGAACAAAAAGAAGCACATTATCCACGAGAAACCCCAGATCTCTTGAGACAAAAAAAGGAATATATATATACAAGAACGTATCAGGTTTTATGAGCTATAATTCATCATCACAGATTACGTGTGGTGCTGAATAATTCCAGTAATATTATGAAAGATGTGAAAGGGGCTGCAATAAAAGTGAAGATTTAAATCTCTGTAAACACCCCAAATCAACTTGTCTAAACTGATCAGTGTCATACCACAGATGATTTTCATATTGTATTCAATCGTGATACCTACCAAGGTATGAAATGCTGATGAATTTTGTAAGCATCTTCAGGACACCAGAAAAACGAGTTCCAACTTCCAGGTATGACATTTTGATGTCAAAAAAGTATTTTTTAATTAAACATGCACATGTGAACTGTTCACAATAAGATGCATTTAGAAAATAGATGAAGTTCATTTTCATTTCATGCTGACTTTTAAGTCGTTTAAATCCAAATCAAACATTGTCACAATACTATAATGCTGTACACTGAAAGAGTGTAAAAAGTGTAAATATGCACCAATGAAAACTTGCTAATTGCTTAACTGTAAGCTGCCTTATATAAATCTCTTCCCAACCCATGTAATTGTAGTCTAAAAATATTAAGATGTTATTAAATATTTCTGAGTTATGTTAATGGCATGTGTGTTACTTGATAACACCATTACAATAAATGTGATGAATCTAAGCAGCCTTCCATTGTACCTAACAGATTTCATTAGCTTAAATAGGTTGTTATTTTGACATATTGTGATTTAATGACATATACGTTAGTTAGGAACTGTAAAATATACAGTAACCAAACTGACACCGGGAAAAGACTGCCACTCCGTCACAGTAAAATTACTGCAACCAAAGCTACTCTTTGTGTAAACGTAACAATGTTTTACAGTGTATCGGTCATATAAAAGCCTAGACGAACCGGATGTGTGTGTATAGACGGACATATTTATTTTAGCTAACGGCGGTTAGCAGACCCTTCAGAATAACCTCATACATACACAAAAGAAACGCGCACAAAACACGAAACACATCTTATGCCTAAAATAACATTATACTTATCATGCAAGATACGAGGAGTCGAAACCGAGGATTTCGAGCACAGCCCTGCTGTTTGAACAGCATAATGTAATAGGATAGCTGATGCTAAGCTAGCCACGTAGCTTCTGATGTGCTTAGCATTTCTAACATAGACACGGGAAAATAAATCATTCATCGTATCAAGTTTATAGGATTTATTTATGTCCTGTGATGTTAGGCACTTTTGCCAGAGCAACCAGCTCAATATCTAACGTCTCTCGAGACTATACACACCGAACACAGAGGGCTTCTCGGCCCGCAGTTTATCTTACCTTATGTTCGTGTTCATCTGCTCGAACTAGCAGCAATGAACTAAAAACAGTCGTCAAGACAACCACTTCAATCGTCCACCTGCAGAGCCCCATGATTTTCTAGGGAAAATTCTGCGACTGATTTGAAATGGTATCTTTTTTGGGGGCTATCCCACCTTCCTTCTTCCTGGTTCTATGACAGTAGTTGTCTTGAGGTGCTCACATACGAGTTTGTCGTAAAACTGTTCAGCGAGTGATCAGCGCGTCCGCCGCTGATGGGTGGGAACAGGTCACGTGGGTAACTTGGACCTATCGTTGGAGAGAGCGATGAGTCAACGTAGAGGAAGAAAACCCTACGCTTCGACACCCATGGCCACGTCATCTGAGCGCAAACAGAAGCGGTGGAAAGGCAGGCTCTGCTTAGCAGGATGTAAAAACAACACTGATGAAATGTTCATTGATAGGATCCTCAAATAGTGTAGTAGAAAGTTACGCCTAGTCAGTGAACGTATCGCTATTAAACGTCGATTTATTAAAGACCCATGTTATTCCTCACCAAGCTGCCAAAATAAAACATTTCACAAAAACTTTAGTTAACATGAATACAACTAATTTCCCCCAATTATTTTTTTAAATAATTTAATTGGAATAATTTTACAACAAATTTGCATGTTCACAGTTCTTTTATGTCAGATGGTCACATGCCATTGGCCTACAGGTAAATAACAATAATGAAAAAAAAATAATTTTAAAATTATTCATTTCAATTTTATATTTTTATTACTGGATTTATTATTACTATTCATTAACTCACCAACTTTTCCCTTATGAACCCTCAGGGGTTTTCAAACTCCTGTTTGGGAAAACCCTGGCCTATATGTATTTTTGTTTTGTTTTGTTTGTTTGCTTTTTATTTGAGATGGGACAGGTAGTGTAGCATGCTGGCTAATACCTAATTACAAAAAGCATTTGTATTGCAAAGTAGTTGAGATTCTATGAGAACTCAACTTTAAAGTTTTCAAGATTTCAAAATTGAGTTGATTTTCCTATAACCTTTTACCACCACAACAACAACATAGCATTTAAAGAGCATAACTGCGCGAGCCTTTATGACGTCACAAATGTTACAGTATTTAATGGCATGAAAGTCTCTTGCTCATTTTATAGGTTGACGTTTTGGAGTATTTGATATCAAAATGACGTTTTTATCGGTTTTATCATGGGACAGCAAAGTTCACAACCAAACAAAGAGCTTGATATGGAGTGTGTACTCAAATCTTGAGTAGGCCTATAACTAAAATACACCACCAACAAGGCAGAGAACCATCCTCATCGGCTTGATCAGACGCCTGTTGGTGCTGCTGAAATTGATTGACCCACTCTCCACTTTCCTCTAAATACGACCTGGTTCAGGCTCAGAATGACTACCAGAGTGAGGGTGGATTATATCTTAAACTTATTACCGGTTATAAAATCAATCACATAAATGTGTCATCATGATACAAGTATTTGATTAATGGCTGATTCTTCAAGTCAAAAGTGCCACTAAATAAAGAACCTCTCTAGTTTAAGGATGCAATATTTTATTCATTTTATTTATTTGGTTTAATATGTAGATCCAACATCTGAAGTCCTAGTCCCTGTTGCTGAGGAACAGCTAGAGCAGGATGTCTTAGACAAGTGTATGAATAATAAATCTATGAGAATTAGAAAAAGTTAAATTATAAAATAAAAAATATATAAAATGGTATTTAATGCTAACTATAATTGTTTATCATTTAATAGACATCAAAATCATAATCAGAATGAGATTTATTCACCAAGTGTGTGCAAACACACTAGGAATTTGTTGTGGCGTTGTAAATTTGGCCAAAATCTTGACCAAAACCTTCCATATTTGTTTCCATATCGGATTCATGACTGGCATGGTATGACTGACCTCTGTGCACAAGGTAATTGTTAATTCTTTGTTTTGTTAATCAGGTGGCTGTGATATTTTAGTGAAGGGGCCATCAAAGTGTTAAGCTGCTATTGATTCACAGCCACTGTTGTTATTTTATAACATCTTATTCATGTTAATTACATACTACAAATTATTTCTCAGTAGGCAAACTGTTTTGTGTAGCTACTAAGTCCTTATTTTGGAAACCACCTCCATCTGTCATAATTTCTTTCTTTTAGGCTGGCTATCCCAAACTCAAACCCATGGAGATCGACTCTACATTAATAGCCAATAAGGGCCCCAGCGTTCCTCAGATAATTAAATTGCTGGACTGGCAGAACAACACAGACCACTACATCATGATTGGAGCTCCATCAGCTTCATGGAGCTCCACAGAGGAAGCCTAGAAGAGAAGACAGCACTTCATATCATCACGCTAACGTTTGCTGCGAGCGTAGTGTCTTCCATCGGGGTCATCAACCATGGAGGTCAAATTTATTAACTTTGGGTGTGGTGCGCTCATGAAGAAATCTGCCTTCAAAGTCTTCATTTGTATGTGTTGTGAACTGCTTTATTAATTAGCTCACAGAAATGCATCCCATAGTCAACTTGCTGTGGAAATGTATTAAACAGCAGACAACATCTCTTTCCTCCAGGCACAATAGTATGTCCTCCAGAGTTCAAATTAAACAGCAAATTCAAATGCAAAGCCAGCGACAGTGTGGACACTTGGTAGCCTCCTATTCTAAATGAACTGAATAATGAATAAAGCAATTGAATAATGAAATATACATATATAAAAAAATAAAACTGCATAGTCTTCACAATATGATTTAAATATTGATTCAAAGCAGCTAAAGTTATTCAATCAAAGAGCAGAAAGTGATTTTTTTCTTTTTCTCTTGTTATTTGATTAACATTAAGGATAGAGCAGCAGGTATGCTAGGCTGCCACTTTAAGAACTAATGCACGACATTGGCACACATTTGATTTTATTCCCCGTTGTTTACCTTTTGTTTACATAAATTTTCGCTAAAATGGTTCATTCAGTCAAAACGGTTAATTGTGCTTTTTTAACACAGTTCCCGCGCTGTATTGTCTTATTCATAACAAGACAGTAAATTCACCCTAATGGGGGTCCTTGTGTCTGTCTCATGCCTTCAGCGACTGCACAAACTCTCTGTAATAATAAACATAGGCATTAATTTTGCTGCCATTATCTAATATTTTTCTGTCATTAAGTGATGTATGTCAAACATTATATAAAGTAATGCATAGCTTACTCATCATAAGTTACTTTTTATTGAAGGTATTTCTCCAGAGCTGTCTTTACTTGTAACATGTTACCCCTAGTACCGTGAATCTCCTATGATAATTCTTTGAAATCTTAAAAATGAATAAAACATGACATCACCTTATGATATTTGGCAAACCAGGGTCTTTATAGAGACCATTATGAAGATATCCAAGTGATCCATCAAATGGTACCAGCTTGACCCGTTCATCTGAGTTCTGGGCCTTTTTTGCGATTCTGTAATTCTGAACCAGAATAAATGTAATTTAAAGCAAAGATTTATTTCCAAATTATTTTTTATAAGGTAAATTAAGTTTCATACACGTAAACTCAAACCTCTTGAGCCGAGGCGAATGGCACTAAGTGGTCGTCTTCAGCATGGAGAATCATAATAGGAGTTCTAATTTTCTGCAAACTATCAAAAAAGAAAAAGAAAAAAGATAAGAAAAGCGAGACAAAAACAATTACAACTAATTTTCATATCTAACATTACACTGGCATACTATTTCAATCACATTTCTACTCATATTGTTAAATATATATTAATTACTTAAGTGAAACAATGTCACATACTTCTTATTAGTTGGAAAGACCACAATGTTGTTTTTCAGTGGATTGAAAAGGAAGAACTGAATGTATGGGAACTTCCAATAAAACTAGAGAGAGAAAAAAGAGAGAGGTACCAAAATGATTAATGACCCATATCATCTTGTGTGGTTTGTCCATGTAAAGTTTCAAACTTCAAATTTCATCAGAAATAAATTGGGATTTTCTTATAAAGTAAAATGTACTTAAAATCTGAACAATTACAATGTTGTGAAAGGTAGGTTTTAGGTAGATGGTAGATGAACAATAAAATTCCTAATAAAAATATCTAGAATGAAAACATCTGAAACTCATTTGTCAGGACCAGTTGTTTTTCCATGATTTCTAAGACCCTAAACGTTACTTACCCAGGAAAAAGCGTGTTCAAAAAGTTGATTAGGTGCCACTTCCCCGGTTAGGAATGCACCCTCAAGTATTATTCCATCAAACTGTTTTCCTGTCAATAAATGTGCAGTTTTTTAATCAAGAAAAATGTATATATATATATATATATATATATATATATACAGAATAAAGAAAAATACACCATTCCCCTCTTGCAGTTAAGAAATGTTTTAAAATATGTAAAGTGTGTAAATTATGTTTCCCATGTCTTTTGAATTTTGTGTTACTTCCTGTTTCTGTGCCATTTTTGTATAGTCCCATGTTTTTGATGTTGATTAGTTCCCTGATTTCTGATTCCCTGGCCTTGTGTTTCCCTTGTTCCTTGTCAGTTTATGTTTGCTGTGGATGAATGTAGATGGATCGTGTCTCTTCTCCTCATGTTCCCTAGTCTCAGAACTCTCTGTGCTCTCTCGTGGTAACAGAGGCCATTCTTGAGGCCAACTCTCTGGGCTCTCCCTCTCTGTTCCACCATGGCCTCCTCCTGTCTCTCGGTGGTCCTCAGCTCCACCGGTTCCACCGTGGTCTTCAGCTCCGCCTGCTCTGCCCTGGTGGTCTCCTGCTCCTTCTGCTCTGCCTTGGTGGTCTTCAGCTCCGTCTTCTCCACCTCGTGGCCTTTAGCTACGCCTTGACCTTCAGTTTGCCTGCTCCGCCTTGATGGCTTTCATCTCCGCCTGCTCCGCCTTAGTGGCCTTTACCTCCGCTTGCTCTGCCGTGGCTCCCCGCACTTCCTGCTCCCTCTGCTCCCTATGCCCTTGCTCCCCGCTCTCTCTGCTCCCTCTGCTCCCTCTGCCCTGGCTCCCCGTTATCTCTGCTCCCTCTGCCCTGGCTCCCCGCTCTCTCTGCTCCTTCTGCCCTGGCTCCCCGCTCTCTCTGCTCCCTATGCCCTTGCTCCCCGCTCTCTCTGCTCCTTCTGCCCTGGCTCCCCGCTCTCTCTGCTCCCTCTGCCCTGGATCCCCGCTCTCTCTGCTCCTTCTGCCCTGGCTCCCCGCTCTCTCTGCTCCCTCTGCCCTGGATCCCCGCTCTCTCTGCTCCCTCTGCCCTGGATCCCCGCTCTCTCTGCTCCCTCTGCCCTGGCTCCCCGTTATCTCTGCTCCCTCTGCCCTGGATCCCCGCTCTCTCTGCTCCCTCTGCCCTTGCTCCACGTTATCTCTGCACCCTCTGCCCTGGATCCCCGCTCTCTCTGCTCCCTCTGCCCTGGATCCCCACTTTTCCTGCTCCACTCTGGCTCCCCGCTCTCTCTGCTCCCTCTGCCCTGGATCCCCACTCTTCCTGCTCCACCCTGGCTCCCCGCTCTCTCTGCTCCCTCTGCCCTGGGTCCCCACTATTCCTGCTCCACTCTGGCTCCCCGCTCTCTCTGCTCCCTCTGCCCTGGATCCCCACTCTCTCTGCTCCCTCTGCCCTGGCTCCCTCCTCTTCCTGCTCCGACCTGGCTCCCCGCTCTCTTTGCTCCCTCTGCCCTGGCTCCCTGCTCTCTCTGCTCCCTCTGCCCTGGATCCCCGCTCTCTCCGCTTCTTCTGCCCTGGCTCCCCGCTCTCTCTGCTCTCTCTGCTCCCTCTGCCCTGGATCCCCGCTCTCTCTGCTCCTTCTGCCCTGGCTCCCCGCTCTCTCTGCTCCCTCTGCCCTGGATCCCCGCTCTCTCTGCTCCTTCTGCCCTGGCTCCCCGCTCTCTCTGCTCCCTCTGCCCCCTCTGCCCTGGATCCCCGCTCTCTCTGCTCCCTCTGCCCCCTCTGCCCTGGATCCCCGCTCTCTCTGCTCCCTCTGCCCTGGCTCCCCGTTATCTCTGCTCCCTCTGCCCTGGATCCCCGCTCTCTCTGCTCCCTCTGCCCTTGTTCCACGTTATCTCTGCACCCTCTGCCCTGGATCCCCGCTCTCTCTGCTCCCTCTGCCCTGGATCCCCACTCTTCCTGCTCCACCCTGGCTCCCCGCTCTCTCTGCTCCCTCTGCCCTGGGTCCCCACTATTCCTGCTCCACTCTGGCTCCCCGTTCTCTCTGCTCCCTCTGCCCTGGATCCCCACTCTCTCTGCTCCCTCTGCCCTGGCTCCCTCCTCTTCCTGCTCCGACCTGGCTCCCCGCTCTCTTTGCTCCCTCTGCCCTGGCTCCCTCCTCTTCCTGCTCCGACCTGGCTCCCTGCTCTCTCTGCTCCCTCTGCCCTGGCTCCCTGCTCTCTCTGCTCCCTCTGCCCTGGCTCCCTCCTCTTCTTGCTCCGCCCTGGCTCCCCGCTCTCTCTGCTCTGCCTTCCTACTCTCTCTGCTCCCTCTGCCCTGGATCCCCGCTCTCTCTGCTCCCTCTGCCCTGGATCCCCGTTATCTCTGCTCCCTCTGCCCTGGATCCCCGCTCTCTCCGCTCCTTCTGCCCTGGCTCCCCGCTCTCTCTGCTCCCTCTGCCCTGGATCCCCGCTCTCTCTGCTCCCTCTGCCCTGGCTCCCCGCTCTCTCTGCTCCTTCTGCCCTGGCTCCCCGCTCTCTCTGCTCCCTCTGCCCTGGATCCCCGCTCTCTCTGCTCCTTCTGCCCTGGCTCCCCGCTCTCTCTGCTCCCTCTGCCCTGGATCCCCGCTCTCTCTGCTCCCTCTGCCCTGGCTCCCCGCTCTCTCTGCTCCCTCTGCCCTGGCTCCCCGTTATCTCTGCTCCCTCTGCCCTGGACCCCCGCTCTCTCTGCTCCCTCTGCCCTTGCTCCACGTTATCTCTGCACCCTCTGCCCTGGATCCCCGCTCTCTCTGCTCCCTCTGCCCCCTCTGCCCTGGATCCCCACTCTTCCTGCTCCACCCTGGCTCCCCGCTCTCTCTGCTCCCTCTGCCCTGGGTCCCCACTATTCCTGCTCCACTCTGGCTCCCCGCTCTCTCTGCTCCCTCTGCCCTGGATCCCCGCTCTCTCTGCTCCCTCTGCCCTGGCTCCCCGCTCTCTCTGCTCCTTCTGCCCTGGCTCCCCGCTCTCTCTGCTCCCTCTGCCCTGGATCCCCGCTCTCTCTGCTCCTTCTGCCCTGGCTCCCCGCTCTCTCTGCTCCCTCTGCCCTGGATCCCCGCTCTCTCTGCTCCCTCTGCCCTGGCTCCCCGCTCTCTCTGCTCCCTCTGCCCTGGCTCCCCGCTCTCTCTGCTCCCTCTGCCCTGGCTCCCCGTTATCTCTGCTCCCTCTGCCCTGGACCCCCGCTCTCTCTGCTCCCTCTGCCCTTGCTCCACGTTATCTCTGCACCCTCTGCCCTGGATCCCCGCTCTCTCTGCTCCCTCTGCCCCCTCTGCCCTGGATCCCCACTCTTCCTGCTCCACCCTGGCTCCCCGCTCTCTCTGCTCCCTCTGCCCTGGGTCCCCACTATTCCTGCTCCACTCTGGCTCCCCGCTCTCTCTGCTCCCTCTGCCCTGGATCCCCACTCTCTCTGCTCCCTCTGCCCTGGCTCCCTCCTCTTCCTGCTCCGACCTGGCTCCCCGCTCTCTTTGCTCCCTCTGCCCTGGCTCCCTCCTCTTCCTGCTCCGACCTGGCTCCCTGCTCTCTCTGCTCCCTCTGCCCTGGCTCCCTGCTCTCTCTGCTCCCTCTGCCCTGGCTCCCTCCTCTTCTTGCTCCGCCCTGGCTCCCCGCTCTCTCTGCTCTGCCTTCCTACTCTCTCTGCTCCGCCCTGGCTCCCTGAACTGCTGGCTACGCATTGGTTACAAGGCCCACGTCTAACTCATGGCCGTCCATCCCTCCCCAGTGGGGGGGTTGGGCTTTATGTTCCCCATGTCTTGTTTAGACTTGTGTTACTTCCTGTTTTGGTGCCATGTTTGTAGTCTTTGTAGTTTTAATGTTGATTAGTTCCCTGATTGTTGTCTTTTTAGCTTGTTACCCCTACTGTATAGCCCTTGTGTTTCCCTCGTTCTTTGTCAGCCGATGTTTGCTGTGGATTCATGTAGACAGATTGTGTATCTACTCCCAGTGTTCCCTGGTTTTCTTGTTCTTGCCTAGTTCATGTTTTTTCAATAAACCCCTCTTATTTTGATCTACGTTTCTGCCTCACATTACATGAAGCTTACTAAGCTATACAATGACAAGTGAAAAGTAAAAAGCAAGACAACAACACTGAAGAGACATTGAGACAAATAAGAACATAAAAGTACAATCAGTCAAATTCTTACCTTCCTCCAGTAATTTCACTGCAGTGTTAGTCGTTACACTATTGAAAAAGAAACATACAGCTGTTATACTGTATATGTAGAAAATACTTATTTTATTTAGTCATATTATATTTATTGTCTTTATTGTTTTTTTTATCCATTTGTAGAAACTTAGCAAAAGTCAATAAAAAAGCAGATTCTACACACCCACTACCAAGCGAGTGCCCCCACACACACACCAGGCTGTTTCCACTGCGTGCCTTAACCCAGTGGTACAAGAATAAGGCATCAGTACTTAGACCGGCCTCTGTAGGTTCCCCAGTGGAGTCCCCAAAACCTGACAGATTTTAATCCATTTGAGTAAGCATTGCCTTAGAAAAATCATATGAAGTTTGAAATGAGTTCCAATGATTGTGGGCTACAGTGAAGTGACAACATTTTAACCCACCTCTGTAGTCCAACGCCAAGACATGATATCCGACACCACTCAAGACCTGTATGGTAAAGACACTTCAGTCATTGTCTCTATTTAAGTTCTTAGTCTTTCTACATAATGAAATAAGTGAGTTTGCTCACGTTTGCAATTCCAATCCGATGGGGTGCAGATCTGTTTATTGAGGGTACAAAGGTCATGACAGCATCAAGACAAAAGCAAATCATTTACATGTATTTTCAGTATAATGCAAAATGTATCACTTTATTTATTGATTTATAATTTAGAAGAGAAACCATTTTAAATAGTATCACAAAGGAACTCAATGTGCAAATTAGTCTAAATTAATATGTGGTAATTTTATTTAAACAAGTTGATAATATTGTGGTAGTGTTTACACACTTATAGTTTTTATGTTTGGTTTCATTGGACTTTGATCTTTTTTTCAAATAGTGAGGTTGCAAAAGGATTGAATGTGGAGTGATATGCTGCAGTTGCCCATCCCAGTTTTTTAATAAGGTAAAGGTAAGGTAAAAAAAATGCACAAGTTCAATGTATGTAAAAGATATGTAGGCCCACTGATCAATGTCAAGAAATTATGTAAACATTGCATAGTGTCTGCATGGTTAGCATATCAAAGGGAAACTTTAATGAACAGAGATTAAAAGTCTTAGAATAAAAGGTGTCCTCTTGTGTTTTAAGTTGATTAAAGGTTTCTTGCCTGTTACCCCCATTGCCATGGAGGTAGATGAAAATTGGCGATCCATCCCCCAGAGCTTTCTCATACCACTCTAGATTCTGCCCCTGCGCCTCCTTCCATCTATGTGCAGGTACAGTATACCTACAAAATAATTATGTATAATGCAAAAACAAAGAAAAAGAATATATTGACAACATCAATATTTGTTATTGTTGTTTAATAGTTTTTGAGTTTATATGTGACATGCAGGTGTCTTAAAACTAACCACACGCCCACTCTCACCCCCTCCTCGGGTTTGAGATATATATTTATAGTGTGATTGAGACCTATATCTGAAGGTTGGCTGAGGTCAACATAGTCTGGAGAAATAAACAAATGAATTTATAGGAAAAATCCATAAACTACAACAGTAT
This sequence comes from Scardinius erythrophthalmus, assembly GCF_964197995.2. Classification (NCBI taxonomy): domain Eukaryota; kingdom Metazoa; phylum Chordata; class Actinopteri; order Cypriniformes; family Leuciscidae; genus Scardinius; species Scardinius erythrophthalmus. Next base: position 26,885,978 of record NC_138241.1, read on the forward strand.
ATAGATGACAACAAATCAATATTGGGGGGTGGGGGGGGATTGCATACCAGAGAAGAGATGCATTAGAAATGGTATTGTTGCAGAAAGCACACACATCAAAAGAAGTCCCATTTTAGTCCAAGTCCACTGAGATCTTAAGAAAAGAACATTCACAGAATCTGTCATTTTTGACCCAATGGGCTGTATTCAAGATGTGGTGAATACAAATTTATTCTTAAACCAATGCAATTTTTTTTTGCTTTTGCCTTTGCATACAACTCAACTATGTAGTTGTTGAATATGAAATGTTTTGTGTTGCAGTGGTATAAACTCTACTGAACTCCTGATGAATTGTACAAATAACCTTTTAAGTTTTAGCTTTAGATTGTAGTGAAAATGAAACGTCAAATCACCAATTGCATTTTATTTTGACAGGGATGATGCATTGTCACAGTAAAAATGAAAATAATTTAATTTCATTTTTAATTTTGTCACATATTTTGCATACAGTTTTCTTATAATGAAATTGTTAATCTGGTTTTAGTTTTCATTTTTATCATTTAATTGATTTAAAATTGGCAGAAAATGCCTTCCATAATAACAAATATGGCTTGCCTTGCATGCTCGTTCAAATCCTTAGATCTTCCTGCAGACTGAAATTTTCTTTCCGGTTTATTGATTCTTCGCTTCATTTTGCAGAGCAGGGAACACTCTCGATGGTTACTTTACACAACTATGGCAATAATTGACAAACAAACCCTGCAACTTATGGAAGTGGATAGGTGTAAAGAGCAAAGAGCAAAGAGCATGAGCTTATGTGCACACATTTTTCAGTTTTTTTTTTTCACTCAAGACAAGCTATACGTCATTTGTGAAAATAAAGTGTAAAAGATTTCATTAAATTGCCACTCACTGTGTAAATCAATGTCCAAAAACAAATAAGCATGTTTAGTGTGCATGTTTGTATAGCTTTAATTTGCAAAGTAAGCTATACATATCGAAACAGGGCTTTAAGGTGTGTGTTTTATGGAGAATAACCCAGTTTAGGTTAGATTTATAGCACCATGGTAGCCTACATTATAATGTCATTTTAATGCTCATTCTCAATTCTCAATGAAAAGATTACAGTGTCATTATTCATATTCAATTTTTATATATTTATTTTTTGCACAAAGCACTCTACTCATCAAACATTTACATCTTGCCTCTCTTCATACCAGCCAGATGGCTAAAGTTCTTGCAAGGTTCTCTCAAAGTTATGAACAAACATTCTTTAGATCAATGTTCTCAAAACATTAGCACAAAAATGATATAGCCTATACATTCTGAAATATATTTCAGCTATATTTCTGACAAAAGACAAGGAACTCCCGCACACTATCAGCAGACCTACTTGCAAATGAGTATAAAAATTGTATTAGCAACGTTTCGGTCTCACGACCTTCATCAGACATACAACTATACAAACTCAATCCCATTTAAAATAATCACATGGCCAATCAACGTAAAGATCCATTTGTTACCAATTAAGCTCAACGACTGAATACATTAACACCACATCATCATAAACAGTTACAAACATACTTGTTAATAATATCAAAGTAAAAAAAAAAAAACTTGGGATTGAGTTTGAATAGTTGTAAATGCCTGACGAAGGTCGTGAGACCGATACGTTGCTGGTAACATTTTGATACTCATTTGCAAGTACTGATAGTGTGCGGGAGTTCCTTCTAGATTTTTTGACCTAGCCTACTTATTTGTTTTGTTTTCCCCACGCACCTATCACCTGCAGGTGTGCGATGGTGTTTTCTAATAGCTATATTTCTGAAACATTTTAGTTGAATAATACTCGGTTGACAAAATTAGCTAAACATTAGCGAACATTCACATATCCAAGATAAATAATTTTTAAAACATTAAAATAATCGGGATGTTTGAACGTTCTAAGAACATTCAAATTAAATGGACTTTTTTTTCTGTAGAAGTAACGTTATCAAATAGCTAGTAAAGTAAGTTACCATTAATATTACCAATACAAATTGAAACAGTGAATTTGTATATTTCATTAAATTGCTTATTTAGAAGTAGAGAATGCTTACCAGCTTCTAATTCTAATGAAATTTTAGATTTTTGATGGAAAAACTTTTGATGAAAAAACGGATGAAGACGAACCTTTATTATATATTAAGAGTTTGAGAGCCTTAACTACATCACTTCCTGCTGCTGACGTCGCTGAGGAAACAAAGCATCACTCAGTCGTGAAATGGGTGATAGTTTGATGTCTGTCAAAGAAACATTGTAAGTTTTAACAGTTCTGTAATCGACTACTGTAGGTGAACATCTCTGGCTTAATATTTGGTCATTTGGAGAACCATTAGCTAAGACAAATTACACGTACGTGCTCGCGCGCTAAATTCAAAATGATTTTGTCTTTCTACAGACAGTTTCTGTTTGCTAACATTTAACATTCACCACAACAACGTTAAACATGCTTTTGCATTGCGCTGAGTAACGTTACTTTGTACATACTTGACGTGACACCTGACGGGCAGGTTTTCATATTTATCACTTTGTCTGAAAGTCGTTATATGAGAAACAGATTATTTTTATACTCACATATGAGCGTCCATTCTGTATGGGAATATTGATTGGCTTGAAAAACATATCCACGTCCAAGTTATAAAAGAATTATTCTTTTTATTTTCCCATACACCCTTATTTGTGACTGTCATTTAGTCCATCATTTAATTGTATTTGTTGTTTCCCACGCAAAGATGCTTCGAAGAACAAGAACAGCAAAGGTGTATAAAGAGCCAGAGACTGATGATGATGATTCTGACATGTGAGTTCTTTTGCTTTGCTTTCACAATCCAACACAATTTTTTTTTTCAAATTAGCTTCCAAGAAGATTAAGATGCAACATTGTGTACAGTAAAACGATTTTAGGCTCCACTAGATTAACAGTGTTGAAAACATGCTGTTGAATTTTAGGTAGTGACGTTGCTAGAATTTTTTTTTTTTTTTTATTATGTAAAAAAACAAGATCTTCTATTTCTTGTTCTCCCTGAACGCTGAATGAAATAGAAAAAAATGTTTTGTTACAGATCAGGCAATCAGAAAGATGACAGTGAGGAGTTAGATGAATGGTTGCCAAATTTAAATGAAGGCAAAACTAAAGGAAGATGCCAGAGGGGGACAGATGAAACCGCTGAAAAGAAAAAAGTGACCAAGAGGGTGGCCAAACCTAAAGAGCCAAAACCTAAAGAGCCAAAACCTAAAGCGGAGAGGAAGCCAAGAGCTGCACGTGTTCCTAAAGCGAAGAAGGAGAAGACTAATATTGAGAATCAAACTGAGGATGCAGTTCTACCCAAGCCTGAATCACACCAGCATGTGACAATCAAAGAAGAGGCAAGTTTTTAGTATTTGACTCGGCTGTCTTGTAATAAGTGTACTGTAAGTTGCTCTGCATAACAGCATCTTCTTTTCTAAATGACTAATTACTATATGTTATCTATCTACCCTGATTCACGTCAGCAGTTCTAATATAATTTTAACCAACGAAAACATCATGTATTCAAATCACTTACTTCATTGGGATGTCTGGTGATTCTAAAATCTAAGTATATTCTATTCTATCATTTTATATCTTGGTTAATTTGGCTAAATTTGACTTTTTCTGTACATACTACAATTCAAAAGTTTGGGTTCAGTAACTTTTTTTTTTTTTTTTGAATTAATACTTCTATTCAGTAATGTTGCATTAAATTGATCAATAGTAACAGTAAAGTCAGTCTTTTCAAAAGTCTTTTTGAAGTTTTTTTTATTCATTATTTTTTTTAATTGTAAAAAAAAATAAAAATAATGTAGCCTCAAAAAGATTAGGCTGCACAACTGTTTTTAACATTGATAATATTAGGAATTGTGAATTTCTGAAGGATCATGTTACACTGAAGACTGGAGTAATGGCTGCTGAATATTCAGCTTTGCAATTACAGGAATTAATTACACTTTAAATATAAATGAATATAGAAAACAGTCATTTTAAATTGCATTAATATTTTACAATATTATAGTTTTACTGTATTGTTAATCAAATAAATGCCGTCTTGGTGAGCATAAGACTGATGTACGGTAGTATAGCTTGACATTGGCATTAGTTAAAGACATTAGTTTGGCACTTTTCAAATTAGCAGTTTTAATATAATGTACTAAAATTGCTTGATTCATTCTGTTGCCTTATTTTAGAGGTTGTCCATCAACTTGAGCAGGGAGTTCAGTAATAATGCAACTGTCCCAAGAGATATGCCTGATGAGGGTCCATCCTCCAGCCAACATATCCCCAAGATGAAAAAAGAGGAACCAGATGACAGCTTCACCTTTGATGAACCTGCTCAGAAGAAGCAGAAGACCACAAACGTGCCCCAGGGAAGACCTATAAAACTCAAATCGGGCAATGCCTGTGTGGAAGACTTGCAGATGAATTGGGATCCCATTCAGGTGGGTTATTACTTTCTTGAAACACGAAATAGTGATTGACTCAGTGTTGTTTTTGAAACTGTTGGATAAAGGTTGTTAACGGTATTATTACTATTTGCTATTTTGTGAATCCAGTCTTTTTTCTTTTTTTTTTCACATAGTACAATAATAGTAACTCAAATATTTCAAGACCATTTCTTGTTTTCATCCCATGTAGGTTCTTGCTAACAAGACGGGTGTGGAGCAGTGGGTGTGTGTGAACATTGCACAGCTCTTCCAGGAGGAGAACACTATTCCCTTCATGGTGCGCTATAGAAAGGACCTGATTAACCATATGGATGCAGATGCTGTTCGAGATGTGCAGCTGGCTCTTGAAGAGTTACGGTAAGACACTGGAAGGACAAGTAAAGAAAAAAAAGAGAGATACCAGAAAGGATTTTTTTTTTTTGACTTATCTGATATAGTTTAATAAACTATTTTCATTTTCAAGGAAACAGAATAAGTGTTTTGGTTTGTGGTTGCTGGATAAAGCTTTTATTTAATAATTTTGCAGAAACTGGATGGATTTTTTTTTATTTGTATGTTTTGACTGGTTCTTTGCAAATAATTCATTTAAATGAAAATGCTTTTAGTAGATGGATGTCTCCAGTCCAGTGACACAAATAGCTGATATTTGAATATGGCTATTACCTGGCTTGAGTTACCTTGATTAGGTTTGCTGAAATCAAGTGTGATCTGTAGATGGCAGCAGAGATTATGCTACACAATGGGAAACAATTGTTCTCCATGGAATAGTCTGGTGATTCTATAGAATTTCAGCCAGGCTAGGATTAAATGACAAAGTAAACTAATTTTAACACTTGGTTCATTTGACTAAATATGACATTTTCTGTTCATAGACTGTTGTTCAAATGTTTGGGGTCAGTGAGGCTTTTTTGGGAGAAAAAAAGAAAATAAATAAATTGATTCAGCAAGGATGCATTAGATTGGTCAAACAGTAAAGACATGTATAATGTTACAAAATATTTCTATTTCAAATAAATGCTTTTCTTTTGAATACTTTATTCATAAACAATATTAAATATATAAATAATAAATGAATTATAAGAAAATTATTAAAGAATGTAGTACGGTGTCCTGCCATTACAGGAACTATTTACACTTAATATATATAAAAAAGGAAACTGTGATTTTTAAATTGCATTATTACTTGATTTGTTTTGATTTGATTATTGTATTGTTGACCAACAACATGCAGCATTGGTTAGCATAAGACAGAATGTTTAAAAAACATAAAACAGTAGTATAACTTGACAATGTAATAGACAATTAGTTAGCCACTTTTCCTAATGAGAAAGCAAAGTGAAAAGCAAACAGGATCAACTTAATTTTATGCGTATGTCTTAGGTCAGTGGCCAAGAAGAGCAGATCTGTGGCTCAAACACTAAAGAAGGAGGGAGTTCTTACTTCAGACCTGGAAATGGTTCTAAAGAACTGCACAACAGCTGATGAAATAGACCATGTGGTGAGACACAACAAGCTTCTCAGCTTATTAACTCTAAAACTTTGATCATTTGGTGTGTTTTTGACTGTGAGGGATGTAATGATAGCATTTACTTTTGTGTTGTTTTTAGTATGGCCCCTATAAAAAGGGCAGTAAGCTGTCCAAGGCCAGACGAGCTAAGGAGCTAGGACTGGAACCTGTTGCCCTGGGTGTGCTTCAGGCACCTCAGACACAAGATCTGCACGCCTCAATCCAGCCCAACACTAAGGGTACCAGTCTTCTGTATACTACTTGCAGCAAGCAGCATGTTATATTGTTGCTTGTACGCCAAAGGCCTGTAGCATTAAGCTAGTTGAACAAACAGTGTAGGTTTAGAGTTGACAAAGAGTTGCAATCTCAAACCCAGAATAAAACCTGCTCCGGAGCAGGAGTGTGTTTCCCAAAGCCAACTATGGTCACATGTTCCATTGTCACCAACACAATTCAACAGAACTTGCGACCATTGTTGGCTAACAATGCTTTTGGGTACAGTACATTAATTTAACAATAATAGTTTTTTTAACTGATTAATAGTCACAACATTGCCTCCTTAATTTCTAAATCAAATAAAAATAGTGTTAAAAGACATTGGGTCAGTAGAGGGCAGCAAAGGACTTCAGTTTTTGTGTGTGTTGTCTGCACATGCTTTTGGGCGGTTGACATTGACATATCAAGGGAGTGACATCAGCAGCATTGTGACATTTTTCAATATGTATTTCCAAGTTTTACATATATTACCATATAACTATGTGGAGTATTTGTTCTGTGGAATATTTGTGCTGTATAAATTAGCAGGAGTCGGAACTATTCTACTCTTTCCACCAAAGAAATTCAGTTCTCATAAGTTAATGCAGGGTCACTGATAACTGAATGTTATTTGAGATTTCAGCTAATTCTCTTCCTGTGTGTAGGGTTGTCGACCCTGGATGAGGTGGCCACGGGTGTGCAGGAGATCCTAGCAGATATGATTGCAAAGGACAAAGAGACACTCACCTATGTCCAGTCACTGTGAGACATTTAACAAACCATATTTTCTCCTAATCTCCAGTCCCTCTTAATTATCATCTTTCTAATAGCTATTAACCTATCTGTTTGTCTTGCGCTTTTATGCATCTCCCCTTACATTTTCTAACCTGTCAGTCCCGAGTGTTATGTTTGACTCTGCATATATGTATGGTCTCAGGTGTGACAGGAGTGCAGTGACCATTCACTCATCAGTGTCTAAAACAGCCCTGAAAGAACAGCAGCCACAGGAGGGAAATCAGAAGAGCAAACCAAAGGACATTGCCAAGTTCAGCCTGTATACTGACTTCACCTGCGACGTCAAGCGTATCCAGCATCATCAGGTATAGTCACCTCTTATCTTGTGCCATACCAGATTCACTGTGCAGATAGGAAACTTTTTTTTATTTTCCTTTCATCCAGAGTTTTAAATATCATGCAGTGATATTGCTTTCTTGGCAAATTACAGAAATGCATGTTCCACAGTGATGCTAAAACTGCTATTTCATTATCTTTGTAATTAACATTATGATATATTTTCTAAATAATAAAAAATGTCAGATATGATTACATTTCTTGCCATGTGGTCAAAAGTGTGGTTTTGTTTTTCTTTTGGTCCTCTTTTAGTTCACTTTCAATGTGAATAGTGGAGATAAGATGATGTAAATGATAGGGATAGGAAGCAGTAGTAGGTCTGGGGAAATTATGATTTAATATGCCATCTGGTTGTTAAGTCACACATAAGAGTTTTCGGGTCCAAATAACCCTTCAGATCCCAAAAGCAAACAACAAACGATGCTAATGTGAGTGTTATTTTGGTATCATTAGAATAATAATAATAATTATTATTATTATTATTATTTTTCATAATATACTATTATTATACATATATATTGTTCCCTGTGTGTGTGTCTGTGTATATATATATATATATAAATATATAAATATAAAATATTATACTTTATGCATATGTGTGTGTGTGTATATATATATATATATATATATATAATATTATACTTTATGTATATGTTATATACATTGTTTGATGATTTTTAATAGTTTTAATTTTAGTTTTATTTAACAATAACAAAAAAAATCTAAAATACACTTATGTAGCGCTGTAGTACCACCAACCGAATCATAATATTCATCTCCATACTGAAATCTTAGTTGGCCAGACAATGATTCATCTTTTCTGAATCATTAAAATATTGGTGCCCGGGACTTTAAATGCCAGGGCTATTTATTATCACTACCAGTCAAAAGTTTGGACAACCACATTTACCTCCAGTTTCACAGACAAGGCTTAAGGCTAGTCCCAGACTAAAATGCATATTTGAGCTGAAAGCAACTTGCACTGACATATCTTAAAATTTATCAGTGTTTTGTCTCAAGATGTACACCAGGAATGTTTTTTTTTCTAAGGCACGTTTATAAAAGGTTCTTAAATGTCCTAATTGAACTAAGTCCTTGTCCTGGCTTAGCCTGTCTGTGAAACCAGGGCTTAGTTGTTTCTCGTGATCTTAAAAATCTTTTAAACCTTCCTTCTCTTCTAAATGCTTCTGCTAGTTTTGTAGACCAATATAAATTTGTGCCTGCATCTGAATTTCTTTGAAAAACTAAATCTTAATTCCACTCTATAAATGAATGAGTTAGTGGATAGTAAAGAGCTAACAAGTGCCCTGCATGTACTTCACTACTATGTAAAAGCATCCCAGGACACAGCTCATGAAGTCTCTGCAAAGGGTGGGCACTTAGAAGAATCTGAAATGTACTACTTTTTTTAAACATTTTAGCCACTACATAATTCCCATACTTGTGTTATTTCATAGTACGAAAGTCATAATAAACGATGAGTAGGTGTGTCCAAACCTTTGACAGCTAGTGTATGTGCACACAATCAGACGCAAACCACCAGTCCACTGACAGTGTTGTTCCATATGCACAAGTCCTCATGCCACTCTTCAAAGCTATTCTGTCAGCGCTGTTTAACTGTTTATGTTTGTGTCAATGGCGCCCCCCCCCCACACACACTTCATGGCTACCCGCTTATTCAGAGTTGGTTGTGGGCCACATGTCACAGTGACTCAGTCATCCTTTTCTCCCTCTATTCGTCTCTCTCACCCTGTTCCCTGTCCCCCAGTCATTCCCCATCTCCCCCTCTTAACATATGTGACACGTCCCCATCCACGTGCCTGTGGATTAAAGGCTAGGATTGACAGACACTGCTTCATGATGACAGCCGCTCATGGGCTCTGTGAGGAAGGAGGGGGATCGGGGCGTGAGGGTGAGAGGGAGAGAGACAAAGAGCGAAAGAGAGGCTGCATGAGTGAGTGAATGAGTGCTGGCGAGATCTCCCGTGAAGCATACAGTTTACCCGTTGTTAATCTGCTGACGTGGTTTGTCAGTGAGTGTTAATTTGAGTTTGCTGTGATCTGTGAGCTGTCGCACTCCGGCTAAAATGAACCTTTTCGTGGTTTTGCTGAGGAACAGTGTGGAATGTATTTTGACAGGAGGCATGTGTATACACACATACTTGCTTGTTTAATTTAACACATCAGTTGTGAGAGTGTATTAAGGACAAATGTGTGTGTGGGTTCCACATGTTCTTAACGAAAGGTTGAACCAGTTGGTGAAAGGTTTTGTCGGTCTTAGTGACACCATTAACAGAGGGTACATTGGTGCTTTGTGTAAATTATGCAGAATTTATGCATTTTTATTCAAATCAATCATCTGACAAATAATTTTACATATTGAAAGACGAAACATGAAACGATGGTGACAGAAGCATTCAGAATAGATTAATACACAAACTGGCAGAACTTCAAATACGGTTTAAATATATTTTATTTTAACTTAAATATTATATACACATACTGTACATGCATACAGTATGTTAACACTTTACAATAAGGTTCATTTGTTAACATTAGTTAACTACATTAGTTAACATAGACTAAGAATGAACAATACTTCTACAACATTTATTAATCTTAGTTAATGTTTATTTCAACATTGACTAATACATTATTAAAATCAAAAGTTGTGTTTGTTAACATTAGTTAATGCACTGTGAACTAACATGAACAAACAATGAACAGTTGTATTTTTAATAACAACTGTTAACAAGGATTAATAAATACTTTATGTATTGCTCATTGGTAAATTTAATGTTAGTTAATACATTAATTAATGTTAACAAATGAGACAAATTATATACTTTATATACTGTATAACTGTAGTGGCGTTCTTTACCTTCTGAAAATGTAAAATATTGTTGCATCCAAGAAGTCTAGCCTACTTTTTTCAGAGGCTTGTTAGTCCAACTCTGCCTCAACTTAAGGTCCCGTTTTTGTTATTGTACTTTATGTGATTTCTTAAAGATTTTTAGTTGAAAAAAAAGTTGAAAGTTTTTATAAATTGTAATTAAAATGAGTGTTATTTGTCCAATTATTTTGTCATATCCCAGTCATGCTATAAGCATGCATTTCTAGAGTTAAAAAAGAACCAAACAAAGACAAATACAAATTGAATTTCTTCTTCCAGCACATTCACTAAAAATGTGCTGTCAAAAATCGACAAATCACCAGTTAGTAACAAATAAAAAGTAAGACCACCTTTTATTTGTTACTAACTGGAAATTTGCATATTTTTGAGCTACACATTTTTAGAAACGCTTGTTTTTTTTGAGCGTATGATAGGTTGACTACAATAATCAGGTGTTTTTATAAAACAAAGCAGCTCTCGCTAAAGCAAGAGATTGTGTTTATTTTGTATGGAGAATGATCATTGTTGTATTTTAAACCCCATGTTGTGCATGTTTGTTTTTCTGTACATGCAAAGATAGGAAGTGAAAAGTTCATCCTTTCTTTCTGTTTTTGTAGAGGCCATCCTCTATTGCTCTGTTCCATAGCAATGTAGTTGCCTTTATTTGGAGAAAAAATATTGAATCGGAATAGCTCTTTAAAATAATATTCATTTCTGTCGCTTACATTCCTCATATTTTTCCAATTATGATTTCATTGTTATTGAGGAACATGATATGTTGAATATTTAGACTAAACTTTTCCCCCTTCTCTGTTTTGAAAATTTCACGTCTTGGACTGGCATGTCTTAAAGCTGGAGAAATATGACACTAAACTGAATCTGTGAAAAATGGCTTTTTAAAAAATGTTTATATTTGGTTTTTCAGTGACAAGTGTTATTTTATATTTCTTTAATTTATCAGCATTGTTTGTATGTGACCATCTTTAATACTGGCTGAGTGATATGACAAACGAGTGCATTTTAATGGATATCTGTGCGGCCTGTTTTTGATGGCTGTTTTTTTTTTTTTTTTTTTTACTATATTGTCCATGAATATATAAAGCCATGCTTGCTTTTATGTTTTTGCTCTGTGTAGTCCTGTGGTAATTTTACACATGATTCATGATTTAATGTATGCATTACTATTAATATGATATTATTAATAAATATTCAATAACTACACAGGGCATAGTTGGAAATGACACAGGGTATGGAGAAAAGTTTGATATTTGTTTTGACATTTCTCTCATCACATGCAAAACTTCAAATGCGATAAACATCGCATGAGAAAACCCAAGTAAACAGCTGCCTTAGGGTGTTGAAATGCCAAAATATGGAAATATAATTTTCATCATATTTCTGGCTGCATTAATTCACGTCTTGATCGGGCCATTAGCTGTTGAGCAGTGCAGAGGGGGCGGATGCCTGCTCTGTGGTGGGGTGTGTGTTTTTGTAGGGGGTTGGTGGCATTTGTCAGCTCGGTTCTTCCGCTTGGAGTCCAGATTGATGGGTCATCTTTTCCCTCTTGTTTCCTTTCAAAAGGTTTTCCTCAGAAAAGGTCAGATACTTAAAACTATTTGCTTCACAGCATGTCACTTCCCCTTAGACGATCAGTAAGGGAAAAGTGAGGGAGGCACTGAGCTTTTCGGTGCGACACGAGTGCGTCTTAGTGCGCTCTGACTTGTTTTAGGAGAGAACGGGAGGGGGTGGTACCGACGGTGCACTACCCTGCCTCGCCTTGTGTCGGCTGTCTCTACAGGTTACTCTCTTGTTTCAGACGTTAGCCATTAACCGTGGGGAGAATCTGAAGATTCTGACAGTGAAGGTCAACATCCCCGACTGGGTGAAGAATGACTTCTGTAGGTGGTGCGTCAACGTCAGGTCAGCACACACCCACAGTGTTCATACATGCACCACGCCTCATCTTCTTACTTTCTTCCTCGTGGTCTGGCCCAGTGCTGTTGCCTGCTTGATAGGCAATGGGTTGGGAAGTGACTTTCACGCTGCCAGGTGTTAAAGATTATCCACAGGTTTTGATACTGATGTAGCTCTTTCCAATATGCCTCAGACTTCATTTCTTAAAAAATAATGTTTTTGATTATGTAAAAAAAAAAAATTTGGTTTAAATTTATTTGGTGAATATTAACCCACTTATCTCCATATAAAAAGAAAGGATTAAGCTCAACCTAATATTACCTAAATGTAAAAGCTCTATGGGTTTGGAAGTTCCATTAAATATAATTAACATTAGCATACTACATGAACAAATGGTAACACTTTATTTCGATTGGTCCATTTGAATTTTTTAGTTTGTATAAGTATCTTGTCAACTTATTCTACTAACTCAAACCTGACAGTCTGCTAATGAGAGGAAGTTGACATGTAGTTCTAAGTTACTTAGTTAGAATAACCGAAAACAATTTTTTAAATAAAAATAATTATTTTTTTAAAAGTAATTACTTTAATTTGAGGGATTTTTTTATTATTTTTTGAATTTGTGTTTATTTGAATAAGTTAGTAATTTTTTAAAAACATTTTTACATTGAAAAGTCATTGTGCCAAAATAGATTTTTTTTTTATTAAAATAATATTTCAGCTGCAATGAAAAACACCTTGTTCTCAAAAAGACAGTTAGTTGTCTCCTTGATAATTTACACATTTAAACTTAGAAGTAATTATTTCCAAGTACACAATCATGTCAGATTTCGAATACACTTATTAGTGTTTTTTTTCGGGAGGCTGTATGAGCGTGTTAATGGTCTATCAGGACTTTATCTGCCTTTTGACTCACAGATGGAGGCCACAGGGATTTGCACAGCCAGAACTGATGACGATTTTAAAGAATGCTTGTGAAGATTCCTACAGAAGATTCATTCTGCCCTTTCTCAGTCGAGGCTACAGGTCTGTTCTCACCAGATAGTAAAGCTTCTCTTTTTTTAAATACTGAACACAAAGATGCATTGCCTTTTTTTCTTCTTGTCCCAGGTCTAGGTTGACTGCTAGTGCAGAAAAAGAGTCCATTGCCATGTTTGTTCGTAATCTGCGTCAGCGTCTTCTGATGTGTCCTGTGCGTGGGAAAGTCATCATGGGAGTGGACCCAGGGTTTCACCACGGCTGCAAACTGGCAATCTTGTCCCCTACCAGTAAGACATCCTGAGTAAATGTGGAATGAACATGGAATAAATTATATATGCGGGCGTACACACACATACTTGTATATGTGATTTAAAGGGAGTCTCCATAGGCGTAATTGGTTTTATACTGTACAATCTGTATATTCAATCCTCCTACACTAACCCTACCCCTAACCCTGCCCATCACTGAAAACGTCACAATTTTTGAATAATAAAAAAAAAACACAGTTTAGTGGGAAGTGTCCCATAAAGCATGTTTACATTGTAATACCCTTCATTATACACATTTGTGTCCTCATAAACCATATATACAAGAACACACACACACACATACACACACAATAATATTTCATGTTCTAGAACTGTTCTTATTGAATTATAAAAAATAAAAAAAATAAAAAATAACAATGATATATATATTTTTCAGGATTCTGTTATAAATAAAAAATTCAAAAGAACAGAATTTATTTGGAGTAGAAATCTTTTTTACCAAAATAAACGTGTTACTGTCACTTTTGGTCAAGTTAATGTGTCCTTGCTGAATAATAATAAAAAAAAAACTTATCCAAAACCTTTTAAATGGTTGTGTTTCCACAAAATTATTAAGCAGCAAAAACTGCTTAAGCATTTATAATATGAAATGTTTCTTGACTAGCAAAGCAACATATTAGAATGATTTCTGAAGGATCATGTGACAGACTGGAGACTGGAGTAATGGCTGCTGAAAATTCAGCTTGGCCATCACAGGAATAAATTAGATATAAAAATGTATTCAAATAGAAAAGAGTTATTTTAAACTAATCATATATTGCAATTTTATGGTTTTTACTGTATTTTTGGTCAAATAAATGCAAAAATCCTTGGTGAGCATAGAAGACTTCTTTCCACAAAAAAACAAAACAAAAAAAACAAATCATAATTCTTCCAAACTTTGTGTGTGTGTGTATAAGAAAGAGTAAAACTAGAAAAATATTAGAAAAAAGATAACTTTAATAAACAATAATACAATATTTAAGAACAATTGACAACAATACCATATCATGCATGTCTTTTTGTCAATTGGTCATAAAGGTGTTGGGAGAAAAGAAAGAAAGATGCTTTTACTGTAATATTGTAATCGATATGTTTTATTATAATTTATCGTTGTTTATTAAATTGATCTTTTCTAATATTTATCTAGTTTTTCTATTGGCTGTCAACTAACAATCAAATAATAATCTAGTAATAGTGGATAGTTATGGTAAATTTGAGCTGATGTTTTGAAATCTTTGTAATCAACCAAATATAGTCTAGTATTGAAATAGATCATATAGTCATAATGAACTTTTGCCGTTTAATTGTTATTACTTTTAGTTTAGCGCAGCATCATTTTAAAGTTGATGAAGGAGAGTGTCTGATTGGCAGGTGTGATGAGAATGCCCGTTGTGTCCTCTGTGCGTGGAGCTACACGCTGTGCCCTGTGTGCCCCGCGTCCAGGCGACTGATCGGCCTGGCGGGTGTGTGTCAGGTGGCATTGCCATATTTGCCCTCTGCCCTGCAGCAGCACCACACGCAAACCCAGCTTGACTGTGACATGTCTGTGGGTGTGTAGTCACATGACCTCCCTGGCTCTTGAGGTGTCTATTGCGATTAGACTGCCTCTCTCAGGCTGACAGAAAACGGTAGCCGTATTGTCTTGAGAGGAGAGGGGAACAAGGTGGAGGCAATAAATTGGAGAGGAAACGAATGGGGGTCTGCTGTACCTACATGATGATGATGATGATGATGATGATGTATTGTTAAGTTGATTTCCACATAAAATCTAGTCACATACGTCCTCTACTGTCCTGACATGTCTACTCTTTATTCTTTCCTCAGGTCAGATCCTGCACACAGATGTGGTGTACCTCCATAGCTCTGCTAAACACAAAGAGGCAGAAAAACTGCGCCATCTTATGTTCAAACACAGGTATTGCAATCATAATGATAACATTGAGTAATTTGCAGGCACCTTATATATCTATGAATAACTTGATATTTTTTTTCTCCCACAGCTGTCAAACCATTGTCATAGGAAATGGCAAAGCATGCAGGGAGACTGAAGCCTTCTTTACAGACCTAATTAAACGGCGCTTTTTCAACCCCATGGATGTTTCCTACTGGTATGACATTTCCCTTTTTTTAGAAACAGAGCAGACCAGTGAGCAATACAGCAGATGCTGTTCTTCTGAGAGTAACTCAGCATTTGTTTGAGGTCACATCAGGCTCCTGTACAGTCTTAGTGCAATTGCAGATTTAAATTAGAACATTTTTCGTCAATAAACTATACTAAGAGTGAAAATAGCAACTTTTAAGCAAGGTACGCAGAAAAGGAGCAAAGGAAATGGTGCCGGTCTGGAATGTGTTACTCTTGCGGGTTTTAAATGGTATCTGGACCTTGTTTGACTGTCTCTAATTAAAAACAAATATTTCTCACCGCCCTTCAAACCAAACCAGTCCGACGTGTTTTCCTCCAACCCAAATAAAGGCTGGATCTGGGATTGTCTCTCTCTCCATCTAGCTAGACTCGTGCTTGTTGACTTTTGGTTCTGACTGGAGAGCTGCCCAGAACCGCTCTGAAGTGGCCGTTTATGGCGTACACTGATGGTGGTTTTCATTACAGCTCTCCGCATCCCTCAGTGCAGCTCAGATGGGTTGCCAAGTCTGCCTCAGTAGTTCTCAGCAAAGCATGATGCGTCAAAATTGACATCCAAGGCCCTCTACAAGTGGATCCATTTCAACCTCCATTCTAAAATGAAAGTGGAAGATTTGAGATCTCAAAATTGGCAGTGCAACGTCGACTGCTGCGACGGGTGTGCCAGACAGTTTGAACTTTGTTTCCTGTCCTGGTAGTCACAGCCAAGTATTTGTAGAAGCAGGGTGCAAGTTAAAATAAATACTTTAAAACTGCACGCTTAAATGTTCCATTAAGTGGAAAAATGGATCTAGTAGCTGTTTTTGCGTGAAATGCTTAAACAGGACATGCATTCCCACTTGTTGTGTTTCTCATTTGTAAGTCGCTTTGGATAAAAGTGTCTGCTTAATGAATGAATGTAAATAAAAAAGAAACATGGAGTGGTTACATGTATGAAAACACATGAAAGCATCATTGCGCGTTTTACAAATTCAAAGTGTGCTGTATGGTATAATTAATTTAATTTTAATTTCTTTATATTTTTTATCTTATTTTATCATTTATAATTCAATTTTTGTGATAATACTTCACCCTTTGTCTGACCCTTAAACTTCCCATTTTTTTGGACTTGCCAATGAGACTCAACACACAAGAATTATTCCATAGAATGCTTACAAACATACATTGACTCTTGCTCACCAAGGCTGCATTTAAAAAATATATATATTGTGAAATATTATTACAATTTAAAATAACTCTATTAATTCTATTTGAATATATTTTAAAATGTTATTTATTTCTGTAATGGCAAAGCTGAATATTCAGCAGTTATTCCTCCAGTTTTTAGAGTCACATGATCCTTCAGAAATCATTCTAATATGCTGATTTGGAGCTCAAGAAACATTTCTTGTTATTACAGTATCAATGTTGAAAACAGTTGTGCTGCATATTTTTGTGATAACCGGATTACATTTTTTAGGATTCTTTGATGAATAGAAAGTTCAGAAGAACAGCATTTTTACAGAAAAATATCTCTACAATATAAATGTCATTACTGTTACTTTTGAACAATTTAACGTGTCCTTGCTGAATAGAAGTATTCATTTCTTTCTGACACTAAACTTTTGAATGGTACTGTAGAAGTGTAGATGCATTTTGTGCTATTGTGTTTTAGGTGATATGTTTGTTAGGGAATATGTAATTAGTCTTTTTTATTTTTTTAAGTTCGTCTCCACACAGTGCACTTTGTACATCACTAGTCAATCAAATCGACGGCTTCATTTGCACCGTCTGCTATCTGTCTCCCTACTCCTCAGCTTGTTCAGAAATAAAACCATCCGTTGCCCCCACCTACCATCCCGTGCTCCCTCCCTTCTGTCCCGACGTCCCCGCTAGCCGTCTCCTTTCCTTTCGTTTGCCTGACTGCTCCTGAGGAATGACAGGCAGTGCCGGCAGACTGTGTGCGGGATGAGCCTGCGGGATGAGCTGCACGGCTCTCAGCGACCTGGTGCTCTTCCTTTAAATGAAGGGACACTTGCCTGTTGAGTTGGGGTTGTTACTTGAGTAAGACTGGGATACACACTGACTTCTTGACATTTTCTTCCAGTTCTTTCTACAATAAGGCCTTTTTTTTGGTGATTTGTAATGGTACTTAGATGTGCTTTTAAGGAAATTGGGCAAATTGTCTTCACACTGGACTTTACTAGCATTTAACAGTGTGGTATAATGATGTTACTGTTAGTAATACATAAGTGTGGTTTTATCTTTATTTTTAATGGAATGCGTCTGGCTTCCAGTGTCAATTCGAATTCACATTTGAATAGCCATCATTCACAAAGTTCTACACATTCCCAATCCTTGCTTAATTATTTTGGCTAATTTGTTAATGCTTACACATTTTCCATATTCAAATCCATTTGAAATGTTTTAGTAGTTGTGTACACCGCACACATAGTGTTGGTCTTTTTATTAGTCTCTCTTGTAATAGTTTGCCTTAATACCCGTGTTGTACACTAAGATCACATGAATGGTGAAGAGTTGTCCTCTCTTTGAACTTTCACTCTGTAGTTTGTGCCCCAGTTGAGTCGCGTGAGATTTCACCATGCTTTGAACCTCTCTCCTGGAACCCCTCTGTGGCGCCCTCCTCTGGCCCAGCACTCTTTACTGCCAGGTGCTTTTATCCTTCTAGACCGCTACAATGATTTGAATTGGTTTGCATTATGAATAAAGGTACACATAATTAGCTTTGAACTTGGGAGTGTGAGATTCCTGGAATACTGTCTCTCACTGTATGTGTGTGTTTTATCAGTATTGGTGTGTTTGTGCTGCATTCTCATGACTAATGCATGCTCAAAGGGCCTCTAAGATGACCCAATAAAAGTTGACCTTGGCTGACATGGTGTCTTAATGCTTCTGGTAGAAACGCTTGTCGCTTTGGTCATGGATTTGTCATAGTTATGTTGTACAGATTTGGGTTAGAGGTTCATTGCGTGTTGTGTGCCATACAGAATTGATATATTTTTAAAATGTTTATTTTAGAGCAACTGCACTCTTATTTACTGAGTGTCATTTGTCAATTTTATTTTATAAAATGTCCTTTCTAAGAAACATGTTCAGAAGGTGCTGCTCTGACTCTGGTCATTGCTGCTGTTTGGCTCTGACTTTGCTTCTCACCCCTAAAGGACAAAATGACATGTATCTTGCTTAACGAGGGCGCCTGTAGTGTTTCGACTGTCAGGACAGTGATCCTGATACTGAGCTATGGCTACAGACTGATTGGACAGCTCTGTCAGTTCTTAAGGTTGAAGACAGTGGCAGTGACCACCCTTCTCCCCCTCAGGCTTGCTCTCTGCCACCAGCCGGCCAGTCTCTGGTCATTAGACTCACTGTGCGGGAGAAAGCAGAATTACAGGAGCTCTCTCTCATCTATTCTTTTTCATTTTTCTTTTAGTACACTCTACTGCTGGGATCAGTTGTTAAGCATGACCACTTCAGTCTTAACAGGAAGGAAACTACCACTTGCTGTAAATTATGAATAGTCGCATCTTTACAATTTCCTTAACACTTGCAGATGCAATGTCAGCATGGATGAAAAAGTCTAAATGAAACGTTTGCTGCTTTTAGAAGGGACAATATTAAACAGTATTACAATATTATTTGTATTATTATTATTTCACTTTACCTGGTGCAAGCTTGCTGTAAAGTGTGTGTGTGTGTATATGTATATATATATATAATATATATATATATATATATATATATATATATATATATATATATATATATATATATATATATATATGAAAATATATATATATATATATATATGAAAATATATATATATATATATGAAAATATATATATATATATATATATATATATATATATATATATGAAAATATATATATATATATATATATATATATGAAAATATATATATATATATATATATATATATATATATGAAAATATATATATATATA
The DNA here is from genome assembly GCF_964197995.2 of Scardinius erythrophthalmus. Lineage (NCBI taxonomy): Eukaryota > Metazoa > Chordata > Actinopteri > Cypriniformes > Leuciscidae > Scardinius > Scardinius erythrophthalmus. The sequence goes on from NC_138241.1 coordinate 26,905,553, forward strand.
TATATATATATATATATATATATATATATATATATATATATATATATATATATATATATATATATATATATATATATATATATATATATATATATATATATATATATATATATATATGAAAATAAATATATAAATATATATATATATATGAAAATAAATATATAAATATAAGCAATGTATATTAATAATAATATCTATTATTATTCATAGCTTATATTTATATATTTAATGTTTTTATTTATTTCATATATATGCCCAGATATATAATATTAATACTTGCCCTTTACTGCCAGCTTCCTCCTGGTAAAGTGAAATCACTTTTTGCTGTAAGGTCTTGGATGACTAGAATTTTGCATCTGGAAAGTTTGTCCTTTGAGGAGGATTCTGGGTAGGGTGATTAGGACAGTGAGGAATGAGGAGGAATATTTGCCAGTCACAGGCCCACGGCTAATGGCTCACTGAGGGATAGATGTCCGCATCACAGAGGACACCCAGAACCAGTGGCTCAATGAGCAACTGTCTTGAGCCTCCCTAATTTTGATTGACTGATCTTAATATATTGAAATGTATGGTAATCTGTGCGTGGTTGACAGTGGTGGGGCCATCTTACATTTGCTCTTAGATGTATCTTGCCATCGAAAAGTAAAGCAGTCAGGTTTTTAAATGAGTAGTATCTCTATTTGATCTATAATATGTCCAACTATATACAATAATTTTTGGAATAGAAAACATATTGACCTATTCATAATAAAGCTATAAGCCATGACAGGACATGTGCTGCAGGTACGTCATGTTCAGAATTAAAATGGTGCCATATACAATACCGTTCAAGGTTTTTTTTTTTTTTTTTTTTTAAAGGTCTCACCAAGGCTACTTTTTTTAAATAAAAAAATACAGTAAGAAAGTAATATTGTGAAATGTTATTACAATTTAAAATAAATGTTTTCTATTTAATATATTTTAAAATGTAATTGATTTCTGTGAGGGCCAAGTTGAATTTTCAGCAGTCATTACTCCAGTCTTCAGTGTCACATGATCCTTCAGAAATCATTCTATTATGCTGATTTGCCGCTCAAGAAGCATTTCTTATTATCAATGTTAAAAATGTTTGTGCTGCTTAATATTTTTGTCTGTGTATTTTTTTATTAGCATGTATGTCACAATGACTAAGAACATGGAACATCCAAATCTGAATGAAATTACATTATAGAAACTTTATATATTAAGAGATTTTGGCATCTGCGTTATGAGACACGCTAGCTTACTATGAATACTTTCTTGTATTTAACACGAAGTTTCCAGAAGAACGAACACAAATACTGCAATGTCACTCCCTATCCGTCTAGTGCTGATTGATCCGTGGCAGCCAAGCATGAGATCAAGCAAGCCGTCCGCTTGAAAGTTTCCATTGCCTTAAAGTCAGATGCCAAATCCCCATTTGTCAATTTCTAATCTAATGTGCTCTTGTGATGTCAGAACAACTGGAAGCAATCCCCACCAGTAAAGTTTTTAACATGCTGCACATTTCATGCCTCATTGACTTGTGTTAGGCCGTTTTAGGTTGTAGTTTATAGCCCTTGGAGTACAGAAAAAGAAAACGCAAGCAACATCAAAACATAGAAACCTCAATTCCACATCTGCATATATGAACTACGCTTCCAATGAAACTGGTCTTGAAAATTAGAATACGGAAAGCTCTGGAATATCCTTTTTGTGGGCTATACTTGAGTGCTTTGAATTGCTAGATCCAGTCCACAATGTGAACCATTAAATCTCCAAAATATTCTTGGTTAAGATGAGGTTCTTGAGTTTAAGGCTTGGACACCAACATATTCAAAACCCCCTCTACTGGCTCCTGCCTGCCACACACAGGAAAACATCCAGTAATCTGGACAGCTGACTCCCTCTTCCGCAGTTCTTTGGGTGTTTAAAGGAGGAAGGGGTGTTGAGGGGGTGATGAACATCTGCCACCAGTTTGACGTGAGTGACTGTGAGGTTTTGCTCTTTTCAGACTTGTGTGGTGGTGGCAGCTTGAATGTGCTGTTAACTGCACCTCCACGCTGACTAGGCACTTGCTACCCCCTAGCACAGAGCCTGAGACTGACGGCCTTTGACACCTGCCATTTTGGCCCTTTTCTAGGCAAAAAATGTCATAGTGTTTAGACTTGGCATTGGTCTGATATCTCATGATTGTTTTTTTTTTTCTCTTTTGGGAATCCCTTGGGTCTGCTGGCAATGAGTAATTGGCCAACATTTTTATAATTTTTTTCATAAGAATGTCATTTTTTGTTTCAGCTTACGTGAAAGACAAAAGACAGGCTTTAGTAAATTTCACACATTTGATGATGGTATATTGAGCTTAAATTATTTTTCATTTAAAATTATATATTGCTTATAATCTATATCCCATTCAGTGCACATTGAAATAAACTTAATTTTATAGTTATATACACTACCATTCAAAAGTTTGGTCTCAGTTAGAGTTTTTTTTTAAAGAAATTAATATTTTTACTCTGCATGGATGCATTAAATTGATCAGAAGTGAATATTCAAAACAATTCTATTTCAAATAAATTCTGTTCCTTGAACTTTCTGTTCCTCGAACTTTCTGTTCCTCAAAGAATTCTGAAAACACACAAAAAAAACCCCACAATGGTTTCCACAAAAATATTAAGCAGCACAACTGTTTTCAACATTGATGATAAGAAATGTTGATTGAGCAGGAAATCAGCATGTTAGAATGATTTCTGAATGATCATGTGACACTAAAGACTGGAGTACTGATCACAGGACTAAATTTCATTTTATAATTTATTAAAATAGAAAAATGATTTCAATTGTAATAATATTTCACTATATTACCTTTTTCTTGTATCCAGTTTAACATTTATCTTTCATAGGATAAATGCATAATGATACGTTTATTCACAGAGACCTCATAACTATAAAAACTGGGTAGTTTTTGCCCTGAAAAGCAAACTAACAGAAAAGTTGATTCGAAAATAAGTAGCAGGCAAATTTTCTACTCTACTGCATACATTATTTTTTTTTGTTTAGCTAATTTACTTAATAGTTTGCAGGGCCAAAACTTTCATTGTGTAGAAGAATTTAGAATTTCCTCACCTTTTTAGACAAAAACAGCAAATTTTGTCTTAAATTTAACCAGTAATATCAAGAACATTGGACTTCTGTCTACAGGTTTGGAGATACTGTGACGATATTTCATCACCCCGCAGACAGATCTGATGAATGCGTTTAATTAGAACATGTGTTTAGGGGGCAAGTATCAAAGTATGTATCCATCTCTTGGTGTCACCCGGTGGTCATGGACATTGGGAGGGGGAGATGGACCAGCCTGGAGGATGATGACAAACACAGAGAATACCACAATTACTTCCAGTTAGAGGGGGCCCGGCCATGACTTTGCCCAGAGACTCTCATAGAGAGATGATAGTCCCCAAAGTGTGGGTGTATTGAGTGTGAGTAAGTGAGTGACTCTCAGACCTCAAGGGTCATCAAGTCATCTGCTACACTTGCAGGCAGGTTTTGTCTTTGTTCTTATGCTGGGCCGAGTGCTCACAGCCTTCTGCTGCCTGCCCTTTTACAAGTTCAGCCGTGCCCTTAATGAAGAGAAGTGGTTGGTCGATGGGATGCATATCCATGTCAGAATGGTTCAGGGCTTGTACCCATTAACCCTTGCAGCCCTTCTGATTTATTCAAACATGACAGGTTCCTCTCTTTATCAATATCAAAAACCTGCTCTCTCCTTTGCTGTCCTTTTCTGTCTTTCAGCACTGCTGTCATATCATTCTGGTGGAAAGAATGCAGACACATTCTGCACACTGAAGGACTAGTGCTAAAGAAACTATATTAGTTTGATAAGGACTGACATGAAATGAATATCACAAACTATAATTAAACTATAGAATCAACCACAAACTATAAAAAAACTGAATTTAATAGAATATTTAATTAACATTTAATTTATTTGAAGGTTCTTAAAATTAGAGATGGGCATATAGTGAATTCAAGTAATCTTTTACATGAAAATTATAAGTAAAAAAAAAGTATTAATTTGATATTCTTTTCAGGAAAAAAAGAACAATATGCATCAAAAAGATACATTTTAAAAAATAAATGTAAAAAAATTATTAGTCAATTACTTGTACACACCCTGAGTCAAGAGGAAATACATTTGTGTAATAATAATTATGATAAAAACAATAATTATTATTATTAATAATTTAATTTGTATTATTATTTCTATACATTGTATATTATAATTATTAAACTAGATAGTTTATTATAATTACATCATTCTTAATATATTATTAGAATTTATGTAATTATAATAATATATTGTTTAAAAGGTCATATTCTCATATTTAAAAGTAATGCTTTGTGAATGTTAGTAAAGGCGTAATGCTTAGTGACTGTTTATTGGCCTTGCATTGTCTCTGTGTATGTCTGAAGGAGACATTTAGATAACTTTCCATCCTTTCATTTCATGAAGAACAATTTGTTTTATTTATATGGTTTATTTATCGTATTTTAAATAATATGTGGTTTTATATTTATAGGAGTTTTATTTGAATGTTTATCAGGGTTGGCATGTGTTTCCTTCTTAATTTGTTAATAATCTTTCTAATAACCTGCTCCACCGTGACCACTAGGTCATATGCCAGGGCTCGTTAGTCCTGTCATCGTGGCTACTGTATCTGTCAGCTATTGGAGTGAGAGGGAGGAGGGGAAAGGATCTGGGAAAATGAGGACACCAGTCAAACTGGTGGTCCATGTCACAAAGCCTCTGCATCCTGTCATAAGTATGATGACACTAATTGGCAAAGTTACCCAAAGAGCCCTTAGGCACCAATAGAGAGGAAGCAAATGTAATGGAGGCTGCAGTGGTGATCTGCCCTAATTTGTATGGTCATTCTGTAACAGTGGTGATAATCATGTGCGGAGGACATTTATCCTCGCTGATGTTTTCAGAGAGAGTTGTAAAGGAAGTTGTAAAGGAAGGAAAGGCTGGTTTTGAGGTTTTAGAAAAGGAAAAAATTGATCACTTGCATAATAACATTTAATAAAATTGTGTAAAAAAATTATCTTTCAGATTTCTTTGTTAATTGTATTTAATAATTTACAGAATTATTAATGTATAATAATAATAATAATAATAATTATTATTATTATTAAAGTAGCTGCAATCATCAATCTGTTCCAGCAAGACTGTTTAACATTTATTTAGACTAGTTTTTCATAAATATAGTAGACAAGCACATTTACCATTATGTCCTCTAGATGGCAGTATTTACCCATATTTTCATATTTTCCTTGGCGTTAGATTACTAGAACATTTTATTGCACAAATGAATGGTTCAAACTCTTAATATGTGAATCAGTAGTATTTTGCAGTATGTTAGTGGTTAAATTGTTGAAACTTGTGTTTTATGTGGTAATTATTGTTAGTGTTGTATTTGTAGCTTATCAGATTTGTTGGTTCAGGTTCAAGTAGAGTTAACTTTACTGATGGAAATATAACCGAGTGCACTCTTTCACCTTTGAGCCTATGTGGTCGTCACCCTGCTCCCTGCGGTGGGACTGACTCTGCAATTAGTGTAATATAAATCACTTTGAGTGGCAAGCAGAACAATACACATGCTACTGAAAATGTGTTGAGAGTCAATCTACTGTAGTTGACGCCCAAGTGAGAATCACTAAACCAGTGATTCACAACAAGGTGCATCCAAGGGAGTACTTGGAAAGATGCCAATGCTTTGCTAAATGTTTGTGCTGTCAGATGTTTTAAATAACTATTAGCAATTAATATCATGTTTGCACTACTCTAAGGAATAAATATTCCTCAAAATATGCATGTACAGATTGTAAATGTGTATGGATTGTAACAGAACATTCTAAATGTGCATGGCAGCACAGAAATCAGTTATAACCTCAAAAATGCAGTTATAACATTCTGAACTCAGGAAAAAAGTTTGATACATTTTAAAAAATAAATGTAAAAAAATTATTAGTCAATTACTTGTACACACCCTGAGTCAAGAGGAAATACATTTGTGTAATAATAATTATGATAAAAACAATAATTATTATTATTAATAATTTAATTTGTATTATTATTTCTATACATTGTATATTATAATTATTAAACTAGATAGTTTATTATAATTACTCAGGAAATATTATAATAACTCAGGAAAAAAGTTTGTCAAAAAAAAAAAAAAAAAAAAAATTCTAATTTTCCAATGAAAACAGGGCTGAGTTTGTGTGTTGTAGTATTTCTTCCATGCATTGCTGTGTACTCTAAACTCCGGTTCCTGCTGTATCAACTACAAGCTTTCTATGGAAATGTATTTAAATGGACTCTTTGGTCTGACGCCTCCTAGATGTACTGAGGGAGCTTCATAAGTTCACTGGGGTCTTCATGAGGTTACCTCTCTGATTTCCTTGGAAGCCAGCTTCAGTGTGTCTTTGTTGTTTCAGCATAACAGATGAAGCAGGAGCGTCCATCTACAGTGTGAGTCCTGAGGCTGTTAAAGAGATGCCAGACATGGATCCCAACCTAAGGAGTGCAGGTAATTTACATATTCCTTCTTTCCACGCTCTCACAACTAGTGTTTGACCATTTTCTTTTTCTTTTTTTTATGTCTGATATAATGCAGATTTATGGAATGGAATTTAAAGATGTCGAATGAGACATACACAAAATCTGAAATCAAAGAAACACTTGTTTGTACATAGTTTTTGCTCAAAATTATCAACAAACACTAAAAACAGAAAATGTTTATCAGCCGTTGACAAGGTTATTGGCAGACTTTGTAATTGAGGCAAGGATTTAATATTATCTGTATTATTTGCCAAGCCTGCTAGTGCTAATAAATCAATAAATCAATAGAGTATTATTAAAAATATTAACAAACACACACACCAAACATATAATTAAATATAACAAAACAATAAATACAGTATTTTTTAAAATTAGTAAAAAAAATGGTGTAATAAAGATTAAAATACATTTTTTAAAGCCTATATACTATACATTAAAATAGTTTTGTCTAATCACATTTTACAAAATTCAATGCAGAGCAACACAATATACACAATTCAAAGTAAATAAAGAATCCTAACATTTTGACTATCTCTCGTTTAGTGTTTTAAGTTATTTACATTTAATGATAAAGATGCTTTTATATAAATGCAAGGCTTTGGTTTTAGGGTTTTGCAAACATACAAACTTGTGTACATGAAAGTCAAAGCTTCACTGGCAGGATATGTCTTGTTTTTCGTACTAACGTACTAACACTGAATGAAAGCTGTCCCTCTGAATGATTCTCCAGTTCCAAGTCTCCAGTCAAAGGCAACCGCCTTACCTGTCAGTCCAACTCAGCTCCCATTCAACCAGACCTTTACGTGCCATTTCAGTCAACCTTGTCTCCTTTGTCTGAAACAGGCTCCCTGTCTCCTTTAGGCCACATTCATTTCTCCAGTACTCGATACGTGGACTTCAGAAGAAGAAACAATCGTTTTTCACAGTCTATCAAACCATCTAGAACCATCTGTTTCTGTGAAACAGAACTTTCTGTAAAAAGGTTTGCCTGTGTTTAGACCACACAAGCACCCTCTACTCTAACAAAAATAAAAAAGCAAGGCGAAAAGTTTGGAAATCACTCAAATGTTCTCAAAAACAGGATCTGAGAATTATACCAGACTTCCTCTATAAAAGCAGTAAATCAGTATGGGATTAATCATAAATTTTCCTCTGGTCAAATGCAAGCGCAAACTAGGGAGCTATATTTATCACTTTTATGAGAGGCGTAAGAAATTGGACCGTCCTATGTGGGATGTGTGTCAATGTGTCCAGTGTTTTGTGTTTTACGCATTAAACACAATTCTACATCACTAGCATACTTTCTGCTTACTTTCTAAATTTCATGGTTCTTCAAAAATAACAAATAACTGTTTTCAAGATTGATAATAACAAGGAAGGTTTATTTCCCTCGCCCTGCATCTTACTCTCTCATTGGCTGTAGGTCGTGGCCAATGTCATTTCCAGTCAAAACACATTTCACACTGCAGGACTCGGGGTCGCAGACAGGTCTAGATATTTGGCATGCTACATTTTTCACAGGCATGAAATATTTCAGTGACGCATCGGTGCTTCTAAGTTTGCATCTTTGATAGCACACACTACTCGATTGTCACTCACGTGAACGAGCACCGATTTGCTTCCGCTTTCAAGCATTCATCTGTGATTTCCACGAAACTCCCTGCGAGTGAAAATCTGGGCTAAAATCATGCAGTGTGTACTAGGCATTATTGAGCACCAAATCAGCATATTAGAATGATTGCTAAAGGATCATGTAACTTCCTTCTTTCTTCTTCAGCCCTGTCGCTGTGTGCCGCTGTAGTCTCTGTACGTGAAGATGTGTGTGGGCTTTCCCACTCCCATATCTTTAGAAAATGCAAAAGAAATTAAAAGTAGCATTCTGCTGTTGTAGAGTGTTGTGATATAAACTACAGCAGTGCTCAGTGCATTCAATTATTAAATTATTAATCAACATAATGCAGGGGAAAAATTATAATATGAACTGCAGCAGTGCTAAACTGTTCACTGCATCATATAGTTAACAACATAAACAATCAATGTATGAATCCAACTCACTAAGACTGCCAACAGTTTCTTTTACATGCATCATTTTATTATGTCCATGTATGTGGTTACAGTCAAATAATATAAAACAGTGAAATCGCTCCAGAACTCTGTCCTGTCTTACCTGCGCTCGAGAGTAACGTGAGCTCCACTGACCGTCTTCAATCTTTTTGGTTGTTGCTTGTGAAATTCGCTGCTAATTTGTATAAAGTTAAAATTTTCGAGCTTTTGTCACTTGAGATGCCTACATTCGATTGCCAATGGTCACTGTTGCTCGTGTCGCCAGAAATGAATGGGATCATGTCGCTTTGTCACTGTGTGTCGTTGGCGGTGTGAATGGGGCTTTAATATACTTATGAACACCATGTCATAATTGAGTAAATCTTGGCATTTATACGTTAATGAATTTTTCATTTATATGACTCTTACTAACCTTCTCTGTCATGCCTGAGGTATAGAAAGGTGTTCATATCTTGATTGAGGACAATTGTTTCCAGAGGTGTTTGGCTTTCTATAAAGATCAAGGTGTATGTGCTCGCTGAAGTGGGTGACTGTTGAAGGAGGTTTTGAGGTGGCTTGCTGGAGCGTGATCACCAAGCCTCACTCGCTGCGTCTCCACATTGAACTCTGTGGGAAATTGCTGCCTGTAATAATATTTGGAAAGGGATGGAGTTTCAGCTCAGGCCTTGTACAGCGCACACAAACGCACTTCTCTCCACTCTCTGACTCTGTAATGTGTAGGTTGTGCTTGGGCAGAAAACCACGCAATGTCTCACATTCTGTCTTGTGTTTTCTGTCTGAGTCTCTCTCTCTTTCTTTCTCGCCCTCTGATTCTCGCACACATGGTTGAGTGAAGATGAAAATCTGACTTTCATTTGCTGACCTTCAGCAAGACTAGATAAAGCTAATGGAACAAGTGCGCCAAACTGCTTATGTTCATTTCATTTTATAATATTGTGTTTGGCTGGTCACATTTCCTGGAATAAGTTAGATTCCAGTTTTTCTGAAATGGTTTTTATTTCTCTTTAATTGAATTCTTATTTGACCTGACCTCTCTTAGTTGGCCCATGTCTTTGCCTGTGTATGACTATTTACTAGGAAAAGGGGATTCCTCCTAATCTCTAACCATTTCTCCTAATCTTCTCCATATCGCTTTAAAATATAGCATTCTGGGCAGAATTCAAATGGGTCCGATATGTTTTGTGGTCTGCGCCAACTCACTCATATGATCCGCTCTGTTCTATTGTGTCTCTGGGCCGGAGCAGACTGTGTGCGCGCTGCTGCGGTTCGCGTGACACTAACATGAAACCAGACTTCATTTGCCCCGATGGAAAGCATATTTACACTGTCTCAATCGTTCCCTATCTCCTATATAGCACACTGTGCGATATACCATGTAGAAAATAGTAAGCGTGTGAACAAGTGAACTGATTTTAGCCGCAGCTTCAGCGTCTATTTATAATGTATGGGGCTGGATGCTTCAGATTCAAGAGAGCATTTGATTGGACAGAAAATCTGATGAGTAGCTGAAGTGCAAAGAGATGTCATCAAAATCATTGCTCCATATTGGCGGAAGTGAGAGTCACTAAGTTTTGAATGCTTAGATCTTCAAAATGTGAATTTTGTCATTGTTTTGGCTATGCTTGCTTATAGATAACAGTAAGGCTAACATATTCATACTAAAAGCCAAAACTTTTTTTTTTTCAAAAAAAATTTGATGACTGAATATAATTGACGACAATGACATCAACAATAATAATGGATAAATGATAAAATGTGTATATTAATTTCTGATAGGTCTTTCTTTGCATCTATTTGCATACTGATTTGTGATTGGCCTTCCTTTTTCGCATCTATTTAACCATATATGGTCTCATTTAAACTGCAAGCACAGTTGTGTGTTGCAAGCCCTGATATTTCAGTAAATGCAAATCTTGTTTATTAATATAATCTGTGAAAATGTGATTACTGCAGTATGTTCCGCACAGGCCTTTGCATGATTTAAATACTCTAATTGGCATAGATTTATGCAAATGTGAGCTTAATTTATTCTTAATTGAGTCTGTGGGTTTATTAAAGTGTAAATATTGCTGTTCTCTTGAGGCATTCATTATTATATTTGAGCATTAACTGCACATAATGGTGAGATCATTTTCTTCCTGTATTCTTTTCTTTGTCCTCAGTGTCTATTGGGAGGCGTGTTCAGGATCCTTTAGCAGAGCTTATTAAAATTGACCCCAAACACATTGGTATTGGCACCTACCAGGTGAGTCACATCTCCTCTTCAAAAGCACGCTAATAATGGATTGTTAGTTCATTATTTAAGTGTTTTTATTGCAGTAATGTTTAATGTGTCTTTATTAAACGCGCTGTCAACAGCTGAGTGTCCTTTCCTTTCACATAATACTGTGTACATGATGTTGTGCCTGGCTCTGCTCTTGATGCAGTCAAATGTTTGAAGTGATTGTAGGCGCATTCCCAACTTTCTAAGCCAGGCTCTGATTTTTAGTTTTGAGTAATAGCAGTTTTAAACAGAAGTCAGCTGGACTAGTGAGCTAATCCTGTCTCTGACTGTTTGCTTTTGCAGTCTCATATTATGAGTAATCCATTTTTCTCATGAAATTAATTCTACTATGATTCCCAGTAGCATCATTTGTTGACTCAGGGCTGAGCCTGATTTGAGTTTTTTTTTTTTTTTTCTTCTTTTCGCTCTTACTTTTCATCTTTCGGTTTTTCACTAGCTGCCCTGCATACTTGATTTCTCTCTCCTGCCCTCTGCTGCTCTTTTTTTTTATACATCAAGATATTTAACTCTGCAGAACCGCTTGTTGTTGACTTTTTTTTATATGCACTACCAGGTTCCACAAAAATATTAAGCAGCACAACTGATTTCAACATTGATATAATTAAGATATGTTTCTTGATCAGCAAATCAGCATATTTGAATGATTTCTGAAGGATCATGTGACTAAGGACTTGAGTAATGATGCTGAATATTCAGCTTTGAATATTCAGCTTTCCCAATTACATTTTAAAATAAATAAAAATAAAACCCTTATTTTGGTAACACTTTGTAATAAGGTCTCATTTGTTAACAGTGGTTAATGAATTAACTAACAGATTAACAATGAGCAATAAATTCTAATGTTAGTGAATACAAATGTTCAAGTTCACGTTAGTTCACAGTGCATTTAATAATGTTAACAGATACAACTTTTGATCTTAAAAATGTATTAGTAAATGTTGAGGTTAACATTACCTAAGATAAATAAATTCTGTAGAAATATTGTTCATTGTTAGTTAATTTTAACTGATTAATAATGTTAACAAATAAAACCTTAGTGTAAAGTGTTACCCTTGTTTTAAATTGTAATATTTCATATGACTGTTTTTACTGTATTTTTGTAGTTTTTTTTCTTCCCTACTGTGATGTACAGTATGAGTAAAACGTCTTTTTGAACAAGAAAAAATGTAGGGTGTGACTTGATTTTGTCCACCAGAAATTGATTTGATGGTTGTGGTTGGCTTTTGCTGTGATCTCATGTGAGTGTCATCCTGCCCTCACGCCAGTAAACATTTCATCAGAGAAGATATGTTGTTGCAAGAGTAAGGGGAAGCTATTTTTATTAAAGATTATGATGGGACATAAATAAATAAAAATATTGATGTGCACGGATAAATCATTTAAAATAAACACTGAAATATTCCATAAAAAAATAAGTATGTCAACTTAGATTTCATGGTGACTTTGGGCGTTTTCACACCTATAGATTGTTTGTTTTGTTCCGAAACAGGGACTTAATTTGTTACAATGTTGCATTTTCTTCTTGGTTCGGTCTGCTTTCACAAGGCAACCTTTCAAAGCGTACCAAAATGTATTTATGCAAGTCACATGTGAGTAAAATTGTCCTCCTATTCGTCAGAGTTTCCTCTCTTTCATCCATCAAGATGATTGACAAGTTCGCTTCATGAGCTTATTGTGGCGCTTTATTTGTTACAGTCAAGATACACGCAAACACTATACGAATGTTATAATGCAGCTAGAGCAGGAATCTGGAACAAACGCTCTGGCGTGAAAGCACCCTAAATTTAGTTGTTGTTAAATCTGGGAGAGGGCAATTTAGATTACTAAAGTACTGTACAAAGTAATTGTAAATTAATTCCACTGCAACCTGGGAGCCATTTCCCAAATAAGGAGAGGAAAGAACGTCTTGCGTCTTTGCAAAGGATCAATATCACGTATCACATATTTCTCACTGCCAACTTTTTGACCCAAAAAACATGCACATATGCGGATACTCAAAGGTTTAAGTTAGCAGAGGATCAGGGTCACCTCACCTTGCCCCATTCACAGTGTGAGTGTTGTCTAGTGTGCATCACAGCGACCCCCTGCACGTCTGTCAGCACTTAGCGTTTATTTACCCTGCCACATAATCTGAGCAACACAAGATGCCTCTCCACCACACTGACATGCTGAGTGATAAGAGAGTGTGTGTGTGTGTGTGTGTGTGTGTGTGTGTGTGTGTGTGTGTGTGTGTGTGTGTGTGTGTGTGTGTGTGTGTGTGTGTGTGTGTGTGTGTGTGTGTGTGTGTGTGTGCACGCGTTTGTGTGTGTGAGAGAGAAAGAAGTTTACAGTATGTATATCTGTGTTGAGTAGACAAATACACTGGACCATGTATAGTGATCTTATTTCTTATCTTAAGTATCTTAAGTAGGGCCGTAAGCACTATAATCATTGACGGGAGTTATTAAATACCCACAACCCTCAATCATGGATATGAGGTTTTGAGAGCTATTTAATTGTGACAGGAAAAAAGGTATTTTAGATTGTTTCTGTAAGGTTTGCCTGTCTCAGTTTGGAATTCAATTAAAAATATATATTTTTTACTTTAAAAATCTTTCAGCACTTATATTGATACCAATACGCTAATAATTAAATTCATGGTATTGCTGATATAAAATTTCTAATATGCTTCAAATGGTGATACAGTGTGAAAAATGTATATTTATGTAGATTTACTTAGTCTTTTTATAAAAAATATATTTAGTTGACAGAAAAGGCTATTTAAATATAAACATATGGGAAATGAGCAAGTACAATGAAATATCTAATGTTGTACAGTGTATATATAACACAGACCAATACAGAAAAAACTCTAACAACAAATATGGACCGATATATTGTGCATTCCATAAAATGTAAAATGCTAAAAGAGAAGTAATACTGTGAAATGTGTGGGAACTTTTACTGTTAAATTGCTGAATTGCTCACTTAAAGATTTCACCTTCACATTACTTTTGATTGCACATCGCCCTCTATTGTTGCTTGTATTTTCATGACATGCCATTTAGTCAAAGTGGGTGGGACCTCTAGAGTTTAGCTTTATATAGTTAACTGTCAATCACTGAGACATAGGTGGAGTGTGTTCAGGTTTCCCAACTGCTTAAAGGTCCCAGAGGGCACATTTTACCATTTTACCCAGCTGTGAGAGAAAACATCGTACAAACCCCCAGATATTAAGGAAACTGTCACTCTCCTTGGTGCACTTTCCTCTGTGTTTCTCACCCCAAACATTTAAACCAGCAATAAACCATTTTTGTTATTATATTATGTTAATCAGTGTTTATAAAATATGTTTTTCTGGTCGCCTGCAGGAATATGCACATGTTAGCTTGTACTTTAATTTTTAATTATACAATAGGTTACATTTGAATGTTTGTTCACACAAGGACCAGTCTGTTGGTTACATAGATGTATTTTTACACCGTTTATTGCGTGTTCGGAACAGCAATAAGTAATCTATTGGTTAAAAAAAGTTCCAGAAGTGGTTTAGAAGCTTGTGTATAGAAAAAGCACCAGTGATGTCACTCCAGCCTTCTCTTTTTAATGAGTCTGCTGAGACTGTTCCCTCAGGGTAAAACGGAAGAGCGTGAATGAAGGTGTAAGTATTGACTGACAGGAAGCTGATTGACGATGATTGATAGCTGAGTCCAATTTCGCGTGGGAAAAAGGAAAAGTTATGCGCTCTGCTGAACACATTTACTCATTCTGATCATGTCTGATCTAGCTTTAATTTTTCCATCTTTTAACTATATGACTTTTCCCTCTGCTGAGTAAAGTCAACAATTAATTTTTATCTTTCTTGTCTTATGGCTGTTCCACATTCCATAGCAAAGAAAAGTAAAGTAAAATAAGTGTTTTTTCTCATGACTTTAGTGGGTGAGTCCAGTAGTGCATGGGTGCAGCTCATGTTCTGTTTGACAGGTGTTTACTGACTCCAGACCTGGTCTTCAGGCTTCACCTGAGGTAAAGGAAAGATGGCGCAGAGTGTAGGTGAGAAAAGTGTCAGAATTAGTCGTTAAAGTGTCAGCCCACTGCCAGGAAACTGCATCATCTTATTTGCTGCCAAAACGCTTTTTTGAATTCATGCACAATGTTTTTAGTGGAGCAAAGCAAGCTTTGAATAATTCTTATGTACAGAGTTCACAAGGCTGTGGCAACCTGGAAACATCAGGGAATTGTAAATATATATATTTTTTACTTCCTGGAAAAGTCATGGAATATTCTGAAGTGAATATTTTTTCTAGTAATGATCTACTCTAAAATATTTCATTGACCTGATATTAAGCTTGTATAGACGTTTGTTATTTATATTTTTTGTGGTTTATTTTTTAATCTGTTAAATCACTTCACACATTAATCTGATTGATTCATTAGCAAACCAGTCTGAATCGTAATGAAAATGCCTATTCAGTAATAACAAATGACTGGAAAGATCCTGGAAAAGTCAAGAAAAAATCAATGGTGAATATACACTACAGTTCAAAAGTTTGGGGTCAGTTTTTTTAATTATTATTTTAAAGAAATTAATACTTTTTTCGGGATGCATTCAATTGATTAAATGTGACATTAAAGGCATTTATAATGTACAAAATATTTTCAAACAATTTCTGTTCTTTTGAACTTTCTATTCATCAACGAATCCTGAAATATAATAAGCAGCACAACTGTTTTCAACATTGATCATAATAAGAAATGTTTCTTGAGCAGCAAATCAGCACATTAAAATGATTTCTGAAGGATCATTGAAGACTGGAGTAATGATGCTAAAAAATTCAGCTTTGCCATCAATCACAGGAATAAATTATATTTGAATATGTTTTAAAATAGAAACGGTTATTGTAAATTGTAATTATATTTTGTAGTATTAAGTTTTTTTGTTCAAATAAAGGCACCCCTGGTAAGCATAAGATACTCCTTTCAAAATCTTACTGACCCCCAAACCTTTAATGGGAATATATATTTTTCTACAAGTGCTTCAATGAATCTGTCAAATATGTAGACTGATTTATCGCTGAATGATTCGTTAGTGAATTGGATTGAATCACAATGATTTAAAAATTGTTTTTCCATAGTCAAAATAACTCTAAAGATCATGGAAAAGTCCTAAACATACAGTTTTCTATTAGTGCCTTATGAATCTGTCAAACTGGCTCAGACTGAATCAGAAAAATATGTCTCAAATGACTGGAAAGATGGAGATTCATTGGTCAAAAAGATGGGGAACATATATGTGATCTTGCAGTTAAGACGGCTCTTTTAAAAATATCTACAATTTCTACCTATTATGTAAATATGATTTAACAGCTCTGTCAGTCTTTGTCATCTCTTACACTGCTGTCAGTATGTCTTCAACTGTTTTCAGATGCCTTGTTTGGAGCTTTTGTGTTTTGCTGAAAACGTAGGTCTCTGGTTACGCAGGAGGCAGAGCTTTGGGAGGTATGTTAAGGAATCTCCTCAGTCAAACATCTTTGTGTGTTCAGCTCTCTGGGAAGTGTGTTTTCAGAGCCTGCAGCTGGTTAGATCTACATTGGGTCATGAGGGCGGGGAAAGAAGAGAAGAACTGATTGACATCTCAGAGTGGCAGCATTTCGTTAAAAAAAACCAAAAAAAAACTGTTAACTGGGCTCAGTGTGGACAGACATACTTTGTTCTGGCGCTGGGGCCTGTCCAAACCAAACAGGACCTCGCACCTGAATTTAATCCAGCGGTTTGTGTGAGCCAGGTTTTTTTTGTGCGTACGTGTGTGCATGGCTTGGGTCGGAAACCTCACCGTGGCTCTGCTAGGCTTGGTGAGGCAATGTAAGTGCGTATTTGTGTTACCATTGGTCCGTCCCCTCCTCTATACCTGGTGTGTTGGGGTCCGGGATATGTGTCTGTTCAAACAGAGGGCAGGTTTAAAAACTATGTGAACTCCCCACCACTTTTCTTCACCTATTCCCCAATGCTTTAATTGAGTTTTGGTTGTTTTGTCTTCAAGGTTACCACAGCGCTAAGCCATGTCAAAGCTCAGCTGTCAGCCACTCTTCCTACTGTGAATGAAGACCAGAGAGTGCGGCTTGTGCGCGTTTGAAGACAGATGGAAAGCTTAATATCGGCTTTAGGCGAGCATGGTCTTTCTCAGCCCCTCTTGGAGATGTTGGTTTGATTCTTAACGTATGATCTACCAGATACAGCTCAGCTTTGCACTAATTGAAATGGTTATGTAGTCTTCGATATATCCAGTAGGATTGACAGGAGATTGGAGAGATGATGTGGGTGAAAGCCAAAGCCTTTTTCAACTGCTACTACTGGAAGGATTTGAAGCGTCTAGGCTGATTTTTCACATCTGACCACAACAATCTCAACTTATATTTACTTTCGTGTTCAGCTTTGTTCAATTTGTCCACAGGCTTGATATGTTTTTAAAGCCTTCAATGGATAATTCACAAAAAAAGAGAAATCCAAACCTGTAGGACTTGCTTTCTTCAGCAAAACACAAAAGATGATGTTTTGAACATGGACAAGAAACACTGATAATATCTTATTTTATGTATGCTCTAGTAGATGCAGCTCAATGCATCTCAGTTTTACACTTAATTGAAATGATTATGTAGTCTTCGATATATCCAGTAGGATTGACAGGAAATTGGAGAAATAAGAGTGATGTGAGTGAAAGCTGAAGCCTTTTTCAACAGCAACTACTGGAAGGAGTCTAGGCTGATATTTCTAATGTCCACAACCATTTCAGCTTTGTTTGTACACTTGCGTCTTCAAAGCCTTAAAGTGTTAGTTCACCAAAAAGTTATTTCATTATTTGCTGACCTGCATGTCATTCCAAATTTTCTTTCTTTCCTGACATTTTTTCTTCTGCAGAACACAAATATATTCTGAAGAATGTTGCAACCAAACCATTTTGATGACTATTGACTTCCATTATATGGACTCAAAAAAGAAAAGTAATATCTCAAAATATTGTCTTTTATGTTCTACATAAGAAAGTCATACAGGTTTGAATGAGGGTAATCAAATGATGACCAAATTTTCATTTTTGTGTGAACTATCCCTTTAATTCGCTCCCTTCTGACCTTCCAGTGCCAGACGGCCCGACAGTTGATACGGATCATTGGCCGTTCTCTTGTTCCATTATATGCTGTTCATTTGACTTTTTCTCCCAGTATGTGAGAGCTACTATCGCAGTGGTGGCGTCCCACCTCGTAAATTAGTGTACCCGAGCACATAACTTCATGGAACATCCTTTAAAAATAGATCTGGGGGGCTTGATGATTGATGGCTTTCTAATGAGTGCGCATTCCATCAGCAGATCACAAAACCGCCCGGAGGCGACACTTTTTGGGTGTCTTTCTCTCTTAGCCTGCTCAAAGACTGTGAGAATTTTCGCTCCATCCGCGCTCAAGGCGCTTTATACAGCCGACCGGCTGCCAAATACTCAAAAGCTAACCTTAGGGTTTGGGAGCAGCTACATGGGAACCTGTCCACACACTTCTTAGGTTGCATCCGGCTATTATGCGGCAGTAGGTTTTTGCATGATAAAAATAATGACTTGTTTGTTGTTCTTTGTGAGAAGTGTCTTCAGCGTGCACTGATTTATTGATTATCAGCAAACTGTTTGTGATTTTAGCATTATAATCTGTTTGCGTGCGTCAGTGATGTGTTGATAAGTCTGAGTTACTGTTTTGAAATCACCATAAACATCACATGGAAAAATGCATTAAACTGTTTGCAAACTTGTGTGTGTCTGAGCAAATGAGGATCATTAGGAATGATTGGGCTGCTGTTGAATATCTCAGCTTCTGCCTTCAGGCTCTCATGTTTATTGTTTAGATTTCACATTTCATTTCAACACAGGCCTTCCAATAGCGTACAGCATTTTCACACCTCTCTTGGGTTACAAAGTAAAGGTATGAGAGATTTTGACAGAATTTTACAGCCGATAGTGTTCTCCCACATAAAGGCTGTTTTTGTGCAATAAATGTTTTGGCTGTCTAATATTACAGTTGTTTTTCCAGCTTACTAACTAGATTTAGGTGATATTAAAATCCTCTTTTTTTTTTTTTTTTTGCCAGTTGCAATGAACCGCATTAACCACTAGAGGCAAATGAGTGCATGCCTTGTGAGAGCTTTAAGACGGATCTGACATTTTTCACACTAACACTTGCCCCCAGGGGATGTTTAGTGCTCAAGATCTCAATGCCGCTACTGTTGTTTAAAACCATTGCCATTGATGTTTATTAAAAGTTTAAGAAAGTGCACAACCTGGTGCAGAATTATAACTAGGTATTGCAATATAAATATATTGAATGGTGTGATTCTTTTGTTTTGTCTGTGATGAATGATTTTATGTCTTTGCTTGGATAAGATTACTCCATTGAATACAGCCTGACAGTATTTATCACACAGACATCCTTGTTCCAGTGGCAGTCATCCGGATCTTGTCAGGTCAAAACATGCATTCTTCTCTTTGCTTTAACCCGCACAGCTCACCCACTCCACTACCTAGCATTCACTCAAGATCTCTTTCAACCTTAACCCACTGAGATGTTACCATTGTGCTGGTGTAATCCATGTCTATGTATCTTCACTCAGTTGTATCTAATACGATACTAGTCCATCACTCTGTTTGACATTGAAGGACTAAGCATCAAAACCTCATCACCATTGCTCTGCAAGAAAACATGGACCCTTTATAAGAGATACCCTGCCTTGCAGGAGTACAATTATTTTTTTATTTTATATTTTATATAAAATGGTATTTATTTTATTATTTTATTCACTTTTTACCTTTTATACTTGCCTTTTAGTTTTATTTCAACTTTTATTTTTTAATTATGTTACCTGTTTATAATTTTTTTAGAATCAGCCCACAAAATTCATTCTGCTATCAAAGAGAAGGAAAGTGTTCTTATCTCGTAGTGTATCTCATCTCTCCTTTTCTCAGAGTGCTTTGGTGCCTGTGTTTTGTGGACAAACAGGCAGATCTGCTAATGAGTTTACAAGATCAGATTTCTCTCAGCAACAACATTTGTTTTGAGGGTGATATATTTTTTTTTTTTTTTTTTTTTTGGTGTGTTGAACATCTGTTTCTCAGACCTCTTTGACATTCTCATTGTTTTCTTAGCCACATTTTCCCAGTCTGAATGTACTGTATTTTCTTACATTGGTTAACAGTTCTTCAGCTGGCACATTGTGTTGCTTTGTGTTTAATGTGAAACATGATTGCCATGGATGGATTCTAACAGTTAGTATTTATTGACTGACTAGTATCCACCATACATGTAGATATAGGAACCAAAGAAAAGGATATCTTTAATGTCATCCTCTAAAAAACGTTTGTTTAATACCACCTAAATTGGTCTGTTGATGAAGTTAGTTCATTTGTAATATGTCTGAGAATGATTAAAGCAAAAGATATTAAGTATCCCGATCCACACCATCTCAGACCCACCTTTTACTTTTTCCCCATTGGTTGTGCAATTTCAAACACTAACACTCTCTGAAAGTAAACCACTGTGTCCACATATGAGGGAAATATATCTTCTATGTCTTTGTTTATTATTTCTGCCTGTTCTTGTGTTAGTGTGTGACTGTGGGTAGTTTGAATGTGCATATTGAGTTAGTTTTAAGAGGCTTGTGGGATTCTTGGATTGTTTTATATACTGAATTTTTATTCACACAAACACTATAATACAATAGCGCACGCAAAACAACTTGAAAGTATTAGATCTTACTTGCACTGTAAATTTACACACAGAAAAGTACACCGAAATGGCAATACATGTCGTACACTCCCAAACCACCACAAACTATCATTGCTACTCTTTTAAATGTTGGGGTTTTCCCTAATTAAAAAGAAAATGTGAGAATACAGTATTCTGAGCTCTTCATGTTTCTCATCACTCTTTTAAAATGGCCAGGTGATTCAAGTCACATGCTCAACAATTCATCAAAAGAGCTTTGAATCAATTTAGATTGTAGATAGAATTGAAGTCAGGGAGCTTTTTCAGTAGTTTAACTACATTTGTGTTTTCCAGTGTTGAACTCAAAAGAAAAGGTTTAAAGAGGCATACATGTACAGTATGAAATTTTGCTGCTGCTTTTTTTTTACCTATATGATGCTGTTTCATATTGAATGACTAGGCAGATTAGCCCTCTTAAATCCAGCAAATGAAAAATCTATTTTTTAATTGCATGATATTGATCTTATTGTGATTCATCCATGCACATTTCACTTTTTAAACATTTAAAAAAAAAGTTTATTCAGACTTAGTCTGCTTAAGCTCGCATTCAGCCGATTTGCCTCCATCCAGTCAACAAACCAGTCAAAAAAAAAAATAAAAAAAATTCAATCATCCATTTCACTCTTATGTTCATCACAATATGGAAGAAAAGTGTCGCTACTTCGGTTTCATCACAACTTTTCCCCCCAAGAAACCATGGTCGACTTTAACTAGTACATGCAGATTTTGTTCTAAGTGGGCAAGGTGTTCATCATAATGAGTTCTCCCAAATGAATTATTACACGTTTGTCTTACAAGGTCTAAAGCACTGGTATAACTTCTTCCATATGGATATGGGTCCCAATGCAAGACAGACAAAGGCTTGTCAGAATTCCCTGCTTGCTCCTAATTTTGGTCAGTTTTGGATTTGGCCTTGCGGTTTTCTTTGCTTTGAATTCCATCTCCATTTTAGAAAACCGCCTCCAAAGTGTGAAAAGTTCGGCTGGATTAACTTTATCAATTCCTTGCACTTAATGGAAAACCCCTGTGAGAGGACTTTGAAGTGTCACAGATGCTTTCCAATGAAAACAGCCTCAGACCTTCTCTCTGCGTCTCTTGAGGCAAAGCGATCCACTGGCTGCCTTTTTATTCAGCCGTCTCTTTTTTCCCCCTCATACCAGCATGAACACCGCAAAGTATTTAGGGTTACCGTTTGATTGCCAGTGACACAACATTGGCCTTGTGAAATGGCTTGTTTTTGGAAAGTGACTGAGACAGCATGATTTGTTGCTGAGATATCTAATAGAGGTAGACTTTCTTGACATTTCAGAAGACGCAGAGTAAAAAGTTTCAATTATTTTCAAAGTAACCGTAGCGATTTAGTGAACTCTTAATGTACGTCAAAATTGCGATTTGACTCAATTCAACATTCTAGATAAAATATCCTCCAAGGTGTTTGATTTTAATTTCAGAGTCCAGGTAAAATACAGAGCCCTTCCTTCTTTCTTAAACGAACACACTTTCTAAGACTGGTCACTCTTTCCAGCACGACGTGTCGCAGAGTTTGCTGAGGGCAGCGTTGGACGGGGTGGTGCAGGAGTGTGTGAGCTTCGTGGGAGTGGACATCAACATCTGTTCAGAGACGCTGATGAGGTAGAGACCAAATACTTTCCAGCAGGAGTCACAACATGGCAACTTCTCACTCGCCTCCCCGCTATTGCTTAGCACTCTGTTTAGTCTGACACCCTACACGTCGTGCATGCGTGCGCACACACACACACTGTCACACGAACTTTAACATCTTTTCACTTCCCCACTACACACAAACATTGTGATCTACATACACAAACATTGCTGTTCCATAACATATACACAAATTGAGATATATAGCCTCGAATATTAGTCACATAAACTTACAGAAACACTGAAATGTACACATTTATTATATCCACTCGCTCTGTCTAATACCTTGTAGGATTTCGTGAGTAATTGCAAATTGTTTGCACTATGGAAAAAGGTGGCTTGGAATAATATATTTCCAAAATACAATAAGAATCATGTCTACATGCCCCTCAACGTGCCTTAGAAACGTTTGCTTTCATTTACACAGCTTATTCTTGAAGAAAAAAAATACTTTCAACACTATGAGGTTAGTATGTGTACTTAAGTGAGTTAAAAAAAACTGCATTTTGATGAAAGCAGGTAGACTTTCATATTTCATCAATACACTAAATTTAGATGCATG
The DNA here is from genome assembly GCF_964197995.2 of Scardinius erythrophthalmus. Classification (NCBI taxonomy): domain Eukaryota; kingdom Metazoa; phylum Chordata; class Actinopteri; order Cypriniformes; family Leuciscidae; genus Scardinius; species Scardinius erythrophthalmus. The sequence goes on from NC_138241.1 coordinate 26,928,523, forward strand.
TAAGCATTAGACTGAAACATCTGATCTTCTCAAAGATCAGATTGCTATATTTAATTCTGTAGGCTTATGCCTCTGATTTATAGTGTACTAAGTCACACATACATCACTATTCTGAGCTAGAAAGCTATATGATCCCATTAAGAGGCAGGGTTAAATGCTCGTGAGGTAGTCTGGGAACAGGTCATCTGTTTACCTGACTTTAAATGAGCTCTCAGTACCAGAACTCCAGACGACATGTTCGTGGCTCCAGCATTATTCGCCCCTTATTTATAAGTGATGACATACAATGTTTACATAGCTGCTTTTAGGGGAGCTGCCACTTCGAATTGGCCATACCAGGTCACAAAAAAACTTCTCAATGCCTTTCTGTTTTGTATGAAAAGGTCAAAAGGATTATGAGATCTTAGGCAGCCATTTGGTAATTCTGCTGGAAAATGTTCTCAATATTTTACTAATATCTGACTTCTTATTTGTGAATATATAGGGATTACATAAGTATGAAAAATTATTTCCATAGCCTTGGGTGGACTTCTAAGGTGAAGTTCTTCATACAGGATGTGTGGTTAATGCTGGGTATTGACATATGAAGCAATGACTAATTCTAAAAACAAACTGTAATTGAATCGGGCGTTCAAGCGGGAGGTTGTGAGAGATTAAATGTAGGCTTTTCGAACTAACTTTCTGTAATATCTGACAGATTGAACTTCATTGTGACAGAGATATATTTTAGGATGCCATTTCTGAACATCATAGAAAATAGCAATACTAGCTAGTCAAGCCCATCAGGACAAAAAGTAAAAAAAAAAAAAATAAAAAAAAAATATGGTGTGTTTTGTTTTATCAGGCACATAGCAGGTCTAAATGCAGGGCGAGCACGCAATATTATGGAGTGGAAAGAGAAGAACGGACCTTTTCTCAATAGAGAGCAGCTAAAACTGGTCAAAGGCCTCGGTCCTAAGAGCTTTCAGCAGTGTGCTGGATTCATCAGGATCAACCCCGAGACAGTACCCAGGTATATGGCTGGGCCATGCCACTTCTACTTCTACATGTTTTTGCACCAAGCTACCTTTATATCCTGTAGGAGAGAATGAGATAAGATGTCACCCCTTAATACAAAAAATTATACATTATTTTTCTCACATGACCATACAGTATATTTATAAACATAAAGGCTTGTGCATAAAGTGATGTAAATTATTTCTCTAAACATTAGCCATGAATTAATAAATGTGTCTTATACTTCGGTTAAGATGTGCCAGTGGCTAATAGTGATGATGACTTTTGCCTTCAAATGCTATGCAATTAAAATACTATTACAAACACTATTAATATCACAAATGCTATTAGATAATGTGTAAAAACTTTCACTACATTAAAAGTTTCTTAATATTAAACCTTTTTCTGGCTGATTGATGAAAATGCAAATAATGTGCAACACAAAAGATTTTGGAAAGTGATTTTTTAGTGAATTATTTTACTTGTTTTCTCAGTTAAATTGATATATTTTGGGCAAAGTGGGTCAAGTTGTCTCACATTTTTTTTACTTATAATTTGGTGGTCATTTGTTATAGACAGTTCTAATCTCAGTTGATAATCTTCTAATCTCATCCTGATGTCATCAGAAACATCTTGTTGAAAGCAAGTAAATAGTGGCACATCTTACCCAAATCACCCTTTTTACGGTAATGTTTTTGTAATTGTGCTTCATACAGTATCTGCTCTAGAGGGAATGAAGACCTTGAGGTTCCTCAGAAACAGACAGCTAAGAAGAGAAAAGTCAAGGGCTCTGATAGCACCTCTAACGGGTTTAACCCCCTGGACCAAACCTGCATCCACCCTGAATCATACAGCATCGCTTTGAGGTGAGAAAAGAGCATGGCACTGAACTATCACATTACTGCCCTACAGTAGATGATCATTGGATCTGCTTAAGGATTGAACCAAGTGGTAGCGAGTGTTTACCTCAAGTGGGAGCATCTGGGTTGCTCAGTGTGAGAGTTGTGCGAGCTGCTGCCGCTCGTATGAAAAGCACATTCAGCGTGTGCTCAGCACTCTCTGGCAGTGAATGACGCTCTCTCCACAGCTGTGCTGCTCAAGTCTGTTTAGACTACTCCAATCTGACACTTGTGCCTGTTGCTTCCAGAAGATGTGCGCACGGATGCCCTGTGGTTTGGATGTGCTTGCGTGCATGACAGCTGCAAGTTAAATCAAAATCAGTGCATGCATGTGAAAGAGGTTTTTTAAAATTGAATATGAACCGTGGGCATAGTATCCGAGCGCTGTGGAATTTGGAGGATTTATTGGTGAATGGCAAGTATAATTTAGAAACAAGACATTCATTCACTGCCTATTACTCACTTTTTTAATTTCCTCCATAGCTGATGTCGTACTTTGGCATTAGGTGTAGCACAGTGTGTGTACTACTAGTGCAATTACACTTTGTGTTACTTTGTTTGTGTATGTGCGCATTTGCGTACTGAGACCACATTGCAAATCTGGGATTGCTTTTTTTTTTAAACCTGGAAATAAACAAAGAAAATAAAACAAATAAAGTTATGACTTAAAAATGTACCTTTATATATATTATTATTATTATTTTATATATATATTATTTGTAGTATAGTATAGTTTATCTATATTGTCATTTTGTTTTAATTCTATTACAGACATTTTATGTTATCTTGGTAATTCAATTAACATGCTTTCATTACAAATTATATTGCATAATAATAAATAGAACATAATATAATAAATTAAATAGATATAAAATAGACGTATTTTCACTGGTGGTCTGAGACTTGTGGACCCCACTGTATATGCATGTGTGTGAGTGAATGTCCATCCACTCTTTCTCTGCCTGATCTGTCATCAGAGGCGCCTTTTGGGGTCAGAGGTCTAATAAAGCCACTTAGGGGTATGGAGTGGGGGAATAATCACCCTGTCATATCCTCCCTCCTCCTCTCCTCCTCTTCTGTTTGTTTTCATTTCTCTCCGTTAGGCTTCATTTCCGACTAAACCAGGCAGAAAAGCCTCCCTTTGCAGTCCCTTGTATTATCACCATTCTCTATCGTTACCAAATGCTGTGCTAATGGACGTTTCTCCACTCCAATTGTCATCATGAGCCCAAGCATATTTTTCTTGGAGTAACAGGATTTGATTAAACATGGCCACCAGCAGTGCTGAGTTGGTAATGTAGCGCCCAGTTAATGTACTGGACTTTAAACAAGGGTTTCTAGGGGGCTTTGGAGGAATTCTGGGTATTGCTAATAAATTGTATCAAATATGTTGCGAGCTTCAGCCAGGGCTGGAATCATAAGACTAATGATGCGAGCAGAACCGTCTGAGCGATGGCTTTATAATGATGATGACAAGCTTGACATATTCCCAACAATCTGTAACCCATTTCTGTACTGGGTTCATCACTCTTGTCCTCTGTTTCACCAGCTCATTCGCTTTCCCATTGCAAATTATTGGACATCTCTTTTTCACTTCCTCTCTCATTCTCATTCACGGCCCTGTTTATTTATCAATGCAGCAGTTAATGAGAATAGAAATTAAATGAAAATGCACCCCTCTCAGCATCAGTAACTGGTTTGCACTTAATATTTGTGAAGTCGGGACTGGAGGTGGCTTAAATGAGTCACACATTGTGCTTGTGAAAACATGCAGCTTGTCTTCCTCCATTTTGTGAGTGATTTCGTTCCACGTTGGGCGCTTTGTGAAGCGTGGGCCAGCGGACGGTAATGGCGGATCATGTTGCTCTAATGTGATGAACTTGATACCCTTAGCCCCACCACTTCCCACTCATTCACACACACACAAAACACACAAACAATATGTAGCGCTGACCCCCTGATTGACCATCTATGTATGTAGTATTTATGTATTAGCTGTGAAACAAAGTTTAATGCTAGCTCTTATTGGAGACTCTTCTTTGGATATGGAAATTATAACAAAATAAGCTCTGACTTCACTCTAGACTGGTTAATGCTTGATATTTATGTTATTATAGCCAATAACCGAGAGTGCTTACTTAGTTTTTCAACATTTTGTGAGAGCATGTAAAGGAAGGTAGTGATTAGGGCTGTCACAAAACACTGGTTTTGGCAATAATAATATGATATGATAATTGATAATTGAAAAATCAAACAATGACGTCTTAATACTACACCTATGATCATTTTGTAAATAATCCATTGCCAGAAATCTGGTTGACACTTCCACAATGCACCTTATCGCAGGTTGCCAACCGTTTTAAAGTGGAAAAAAATAAATGACAAGGCAGTGTGTAGCTACTACTGCCGCACAAAATAGTTTCAGAGGAGATAACATATGAAAGCAAGACACTCTACCCGCACCTAAAATAAATTAGCTTGCAAGTGGGAGTTTTTTTTTTTTTTGTATTACGTAAAAAAAAGGCAGTGCTTATCAACAGTAAGTTCTTTTTGTAACATTTTTTTAATACATTTAAATCCTGTTCACACAAATAATTGTTTTGAAATTGATTCCTATGATATTGTTCCTTTGTGTCATTATCATTATATTTGTGGTGTGGACTTACCTATTTTCATAGAATTAGAATGATTATTAAAACTCTGTTGTTATCGTCCTTGGTGTAAACGTGCCTTTATGGTTACAAATTCTTATAGTTTTTAAAATTTCTATAGATGTCGTGATAATATTGTTATCGTTAGTTATTTTGGCCATGGTAATCATGTAGTGAAAATCTTGTAACAGCACTAGAAGTGATGTATTGGAACAGTTCACCCAAATATAAAAATGTTGTCATCATTTACTCACCCTCATGTCATTTCAAAGCCCTATCACTTTCTTCTGTGGAACACAAAAGAAGATATTTTGAAGAATATCCTGGCAACTCTTTTTCATATAATAAAAGTAAATGAGGACAGATGCGGTCAAGCTCCAAATTTATAAAAATAAATAAATAAAATCATAAAAGTGTTCCATATGACTGTTGCACAGCATTCCAAGTTTTCTGAAGTCATATGATAGCTTTGTGTGAAGAACAGACCTCTGAAATCTATAGCAAATGTGTTGCAGTTAGTTATTGCATTAGGTTTAACGTGAATTATGGCCGTTTTCGTTTTGTGAACTATTCCTTTGAGTACTTTTCTGTCTTCAGCAACCAAGCAACACACAGATCCATTTTGCCGTTATGAGTATTGCCAAGATGAGTCTGAAGAAGTGAATAGCTCTTCTTCATCTTCTTCAATGTAGCATTAGTAACTTATTTTTCTCAGTCACTGAATCATCTGAGGGTTGATATCAAATTTCTCACATTCACTGATGATAAAGAATTAACTTCAGGGTTATTGCTAAAGGGACCACACACTAAAGCAGCCTCATTGTGTCTGGATAGCCTCTATCATTGGGCCCACCCAGTAGCTTACGGTGTGGGGAACAAGAGGCCTCATCCACAATGCTCCTCGGCAGAGCTGCTTTTCATTATGCCCGGAGAATAAGGCCGACTCTACTCTTCTGGATCCAAAAGAGCAGAAGCCCTGGTACCCCCTAAACACTAACACACCAGAGGGAAACATAAGCCCAGCTGAGACCCCCTCCAGAAACCTGAGCCCTTGGGCCAATCGCCCACCACCGCCACACTCACACTGTAACTGTTCATAAATCACTCAGAGTTCAGCACTGCACCCTCCTCTCTCTCTCTCTTCATCTCCATTCTGTCCTTGTGCCAACTCTGGCATTCCAGAGGGACAGCTGGAGGGAAGCACAGTGTCCCTGACCAACATCACGGAAATCTGTAAAGTACTAGTGGAGGATGATGGGTAGTTGCTGTTGGGCAATATGAGTGTTTGAGTAATTTGTTGAAATTGGTACAAGTACAGGGCACAGGTATATGTGTGAAGTCCTTTACAAGCAGGCGTTGTCAGGACACTATAAGCTTGAGTCTGAATTTTCAATTAATTGATTTGAATTAAATTTAGTTTTTTTTTTTTTTTATGTATGGTTTTTAACATTGACCAAAAATCATGCCGACTTAAAACTTTTAAACAGTAGTGTATATAAATTCTATGAAATGTAATGGTCAAAGTTAGGCCATTAGTGCTGTTGTTGCTCTGGACTGGAGGCTACAGAACATGCAATGCCACATGCAATACCACATGAATGACTCTGTTCTGCAGTTCTTTCATCAAACCTTTTACTTGAGAGACAAGCTGGAATTCATCCACAGTGTGTGTTCGTGTCTGTTACTCTTTGCATTTTCATCACCTCATTGCTCAAAGGCCCAAAAGAGTATGATTATTTTTTGTTTCACTAGATCTAGTTCTGCTCTAGAACTGTTTCGAAGTGAGCATGAAAGGCTTCTTTTGGCACTAAACTTCTGTCTTCACAGGTCAGTATTGAAAATATATGGCCAGCAATTTTTAGGGTTTTGGTTCGTTCTTAGCAGGTTTAGCTCTTAGTATACCTTGGTGCATAACTCATCCCACTCTGTTTGTGCTAAGCCATGATAACTCCAATCTCGCAGCTTGTTAAAGAAAGTTAAACGTATGATTTTTGCCTGGTGGACGATAAAACAGGCGTAAAATCCTATAGACGTACACAAGTCATCTGAGCTATATTTAGATCATATTTTTGAGGGAGTTGGATTCTTTTGCACCTGGGAACACCCTAAAAACTACCCAGAACACCCTTGCAACTGCATAGCAATGCCCTAGCAACTATGTAAAGTTCCCTAGCAACACCCTGGCAACCATCCTATCATTGGGTATCATTCACTAATAATTGTGTAGATAGACATTTGCATACACATGGATTTGTTCTTAACATTGTTCTAATATGAATTAATTTGGAATATTCTTCTAACTGAAAGAACTTGTGCCAACAGACCCAAACCATCTCCATATTCTGCACAACCTTTCGCCACTCTCAGCAAACATACAGTATGATGCTCTCTACACACAGTCTAAAGTTGCATGCTATCAGCATCCTTCCTGTCAGTCATACACTTTTTTTTTTAAGGAGAGTGAGTCGAGAAGGAGCAATGATCTGTATGTATGAGTATTAGTGTTGTATATCTGTGTGTGAATTGCGAAATTGTCTGAGTACATACAAAAGAAGGAGTGCGGGTAGATATGCCTGTCACTGTTGCTGTCAAGCCCTCTATCTGCAGCAGGAAATGGGTGGGGCTTGAACCCACCTGCCCTGTCAGTCACACAGAGGACAGCTGCGCTGGCGTCAGGCTGTCACGACGATGGCCATCCATCAGCAAGCTGGCTCAGCAGGTCCGCCCCCTCCTCTTGCCAAAACTCACATTCCAGTAATGCCCAGGACCCCAGCATTCCACAGCCACCTCTGGAGAGCTTGACCCCCTGCTACAGGCTTGTTGCACGCTCCAGGACATGTGTGTCCCTGTAGAGGTTATACAGCTCATTTGCATCGTGCTCTAAGAGAGCAGTATTCATGCACGCACTTAGTGGTTGTATGAAGGCAATATGAGGAATTATGGACTGGCCTTTTTTTAGTATGCATAATTTTACATATAAATCAATGATGAAATGAAAAATACACGGGGGACATTATAATGTTGTGATGACTTAATTCACTTTATTCCATTTAGCATTTATTTTATAAAAAAAAAAAAAAAATTATTTAGACAACATTGTATAGAATTTTATTATCGACCATTTATTGGCCATAACACAAACATAATCAGTATTAGCCAGAATTTTAATGTGGGAAAATTTTTTATGGTTATGAATTATCTTAAATTATTCTGCATTGATGCATAACAATTTTAATCTGATTATTTAATTACATTTATTGATTGAAAAAGCATACATAGGACAAAACACTGAAGATCATTTTTATGAGATCTGAAAATTCTGGCACTAAAATTGCAATGAATTTAGTTACAGATTGTTCCAGTTTCTTCGGCATGTATCTTTTAGTGATCATTATAAGCAGAGCTGTGATTTTAAATCTGTTAAGCGTGTTCTGTACATGATCTGTAAATTATTTAGCCTAATAATATTTGTTAATACTGTTATATATGGGTTCCCTTTGAACCACAAACAAATTTTTAAATCAACAGTATTTGAGCTTTCAGTACTGACAGATGTGTTACAGGTTTTTGAATGCACACACCCTCAAACTTATAACAAGAGTCTAAAACCTGAGAAATGTGGCGTTTAAAAAACAAAGCCATATAAAAGTTCCCAAACAAAACTTTTGTTCATTTTCTGCTTAATTTTAGTAAAGCACTAATCTAGAACCTTTAGAACCTGGAAGTGTCACTGCTGGGCATTTATTTGTAATCAATAATTTCAATGCAACTCCCTAAACCAAATCATGATGTGCCTAAAGATTCATACCCATCCATATGTTGTGCATTTACATATAAGCAGTTTTCTATTTAGAGTATATGGCCCTTACAGGCTGACCTACTATGCAACACAGTATGAAGCTGAAGTTTGAGCACTGTCTCCGTGTTGCAGTTCATGATCACATTATGAAAATATTGGCTCATCCTGAGCCAGAGATTATGGGTTGTGCCAAGTAATAGGCCATGTCTGGATCATTTTCGCTGGCTGTGTTTGGTCTGTGTTCCTGCTTCACTGCTACTAACCTTTTTCCTTTAATGTATGGCGCTCACAAGGCGGTTAGATTTATGAAGGGAGACAGAGTCTTCATCTCTGGGACTCTAGAAATCAAGATTTAGGGCATAATTAGTCTCACCTCCCCTCTCATATCTACCTCCTCTCCCAGTCTTTGCTCTCCTCCACTCCGTGTGTCGACCTTCAGGCTCCTTGCTGGTGTCGGGGGAGTTCCTCCACGTGTGCTGGGCTCTGCGAAGGGCTATTAAAAAGCCATTCATTAAGACACCACCTCCCATGGACCTCAACAAACCTCACTGCCTTACCGCAATATCTGAATCAAGAGTATGTGTTCCTATGTGGAATGTTTCTGAATAAGATATAAAGTTTACAGGCTTTATATGAAATGTCCTTAAAAACTGATAAAATGTACGTAATTTATTTCTTCACTTGTCAAGAAAGTAATTTTCAGTTCTTGCTCTCTTCATTCAGGTTCTTGTCTCAAATAGGGGGCAGTTTGGATCAGATGGGCAGTGCTGTTCTCAGGCAGAGTGTTGAGAGCAGTGTTCAAAGCAGTGGTCTGGATGTCTTGGCCAAATTTCTGGACACCACACCTGAGACACTACAGCTCATTGTGGACGGACTCATTCAGCCACCTGGCTTTGACATTCGTCAGGGTAAGAATCAATTTGTGACGTGCCCACACTAGGCTTCCATTACAGATTTGCGCAAAACTTTTGTGATTTTTTTTTTTTTTTTTTTTTTTTTGTAATGTCGACAAAAAACTATTGCGAGATGACGGCGTTTCCATTAACCGATGTCATGCGACTAAAACGTAATTTTTTCCTCTCGCGTTAAGTAAAGTCATTCCAAAAACCATGGCTACGGACATTGGTAGGTTTATGTAGCCTATAATCCCAGCCACTGCACTAGCCATTATTATTAATCGAAGGAGATGTATGTGTGTTTTCCAAGCATTAATGGTAAGAAACGACCCTTATACTTGTAAGCGGCACATGGGCCTATGAGGTGTTTCTGGGTGTTTCTCCCTCATATCTGCTTCGAGGTCTTGATTGTGGCATTTATTTGAGGTTTAGAATCCATTATTCCTGTAATTATTTCGTCTTATATAAATTAAACGTAACTGTCACTTGCCCTTTCCGGGTCAGTGCTGTGTTGCCACAGTCACATTCATTGATCTTGTACATTCATTTGTTATGTCTTGAAAACTGCTGATTTGTCACCTACAGTAGATTATGTTATCTCACTAACATAGATGAGGTTTTGTTGAAATTGCAAATAAGTAAAATTGCTGAAAACTACAAACCAGTCAGTTTTGTTTTGCATCTTATGCCATCGTTGTTCAAAATATGTTATTTATGAAGTTTATGACATTTATGGAGTTACATTATAGCTGTGAAATGCCCTGCTTTTTGCAAATTGCAAATAAAAAAAATTAGTAAAAAAAGAATAAAAATTTCTAGCAAGTATAAAAATACATCTCTAAAAATAAAAATATATCATTCTTTTGTGTTGGGTCCAGTAACTACTTGTTCAGCAAATAACAACAGCAAAAAAACACTTTGAGCGCACAGCAGAAGTTTAGCTGAATGTCTGAGTAGCTTTTCCAACACACTTTCATTGCACTGTAACTTCTTTACATTTTGGTGAATTGATTTCAAATGTGTACTGTATTTTTTTGTATGATCTCATTCATACATTTTAGTATGCTCTGGGTTAGGTTTAGTTTTTTTCCATGCTTAGTTTTTCCTAAAAATGTAATGTTTTTTGTATGATTTCATATGAAATTGCCAACTCAAAAAGTAGTTACGTTTGCTCATGAGATCGGGGTTGGCTTTTCAATACAATGCATGTGTTTTGAACTTGTGTTTTTCGTATCGTATAGCCTGTGGCAAAATTTTAAAACAGAAGTTTACTGTACCTTAGGGTAACACACAGATGAAGGTTTTGAAATTAACTTAGCACAACACTAACCACAGTATCAAAGTACTTTCTCAACATGGCCGCTACTCAGATCATAGACAATGCTGGCATCTCGTTCTCTTTTCCTCCTTCCCATCTAACAATTTCCCTCCCGTCTCCCCTGAGTCCGTCTCTTGTCTGTGAGATGACTGGGCGGCGCTCCAGGCTTTTGAAGTCTTGCCGCGTAATTTGGGGGAAGACCCGCATTATTAAAGCAGACCTGCCGACAGATATATCATTAATGAGAGAGAAAGCTGCGTAAAGAGGAAAGCAGAGTAGCCTTGATCCCAGTGCTAAAATCCCCTAGTGACTCTCCGAGTGAATAAAAGCCACCGAACAACAAATGCCTCTTCTGGTTTTTATGTTAAGTTCAGACATCTGAGAAGACATTGTTTTCCTTCTGCGGGTGTTGATAGTAAATGTTATGTTTCATTAAAGGTGACAGGATTATAATTGAGATGAATGTCTTGACGTGTTTTCAGGGTAGGGGAACAAAGTTCATTATATTCAGAAAAAGGTTTTCTTTGGGAAGGGGAGGAGGTTTTATTTCAGTACTTGAAGAGATGATGGTAATGTTCGTTGAATTTGAATTAAGACTCTGCTGGAGGAAAAATAAAATAAAAAACTTTCTCATATCTGAATAAAGTGTTTTTTAACGTTATTGATCGAGACCATTAGTGCGGGACACTCCAGATGATGAGATGTCATCTCGTCTGTGTCGTGCACTAGATGGGACGCTAGCTTTCTCATTAGAAGGCTTGCAGGCTCACTTCCGCTGGTTGGAAGCCTGATGGGTTCTGCTCTGTAGCCAGCTGTATAAATAACTGCCATGGGAGCGGTGCTCTAGGTAAGGTGGCCCGGATAAGAATAATCAGAGATGAATGTTTCCTGGACTGCAGAGCCTGCTGAGAGGCCGTGTTTATGTAAAAAGCACCTCCCAAAGAAAATCAGCCCAAAAAACAGACAAAATGGGCTTGGAAAGAAGAGGTTTGAGAGGCTTGGTAATATTATTTGTTTTAAATTATTAACCAAAGCTTGTTTCTAATGTCTAGCTTTGGAATTCTTGGATTAGTTTGAAGCAGGGTCCTTAAGACACTAAGGGAAGAAGGGCTAGGCTATAATGTCAGTCTTAAGGCCCGGTCCGTCACACCAAGGACTATAACGATAAAGATGTTCTAAAAATCATTCTCAATATTAAAGAATAGCAGAGTTCACACCACAGCTATAACAATAACAACACAGAGAAACAATATCGTTGGAATCACTTTCAGAGAGATTTTATCCAGCTGATGAACGATAAAAAACATTGACAGCCAATCAGAATCCATCCTGCTGTAACAAGCTTGAGCATTTAAAGTGGCAGACAAACACACACTTAGAATAGACATAATGATATCGTCCGCTGGTGTGGACGCTAATAATTATCTTTATAGTTATCATGGTGTGAACGGGCCTTTAGTTATTGGATATAGACCAAATCTGTTTAAATATTCTCTCTCTCCTGAATTTCATCTTTGTTTCTATCGGGGCAGTTATATTTACCGTTGCTTTTCGGAATTTCAGCAAAATCCAGGAATCTAAGGGATCAAGTGTTCCGCGTGAGGGCGAAAAAGTTCCCTATGAAGTTGTTCGCTTGGTTTGACTTCTGTGTGAACTGTGCATCATTCTTTTTTTACCCACGAAATTTCAGTAATGTGACTGCAACTTACCCTAATTATTTTCTTCTTCTTTTTTGCCCTCAATAGATTTTGAGCAGGCAGACTTCAAGCGAGAAATTGTGTCCATGAATGACCTACACGATGGCATGGTTCTGACGGGCCGTGTAACAAACACTGCTTTATTTGGAGCCTTTGTGGACATCGGAGTCGGCCGTTCTGGTCTCATCCCAAATCGTTTCATCACACCGGAAAAACTTCCTATTGACCAGAGGCGAAGAAGCCTAGCTCTCGGCCCAGGTGAGCGGGTAGAGGTACGGGTCATGAATGTGGATCTTCAGAGGAATCGGATCAGTCTGGACCTCATTAGGGTTCTGAGATAGGAACTATAATTGAGGATTTACTGTAGTCAAGTGTAGTTAACTGTTTTCATGAGGAATAATGTGTTTATGGAAAATGAAAATTATGTTGACTGCTGAATGAGAAAATATCTTAAATGTTTTTATTTGCACATTTGCAAGTTTCTTAATCAGTCCGCAAATAATAATATTAGATCGTTTTTCATGTCTGGTGACGACAATCTTTTGTTCTTGTACAAAGATGCTGGGCTTTTTTTTTTTTTCTTTTTTTTTTTTTTACCTGCTGTCACTATAATTTTCAAAACCTTCAATAAAATAGATGTTATGTTTCATGAAACATGACAGGATTATAATTGAGATGAGTGTCTTGATATTCCTATTTCCTAAATATGATGATTCCAACTGCAAGCGACACTTCCTAAAATATAAAGGCAGTTATATATTTAAAAATATATTAGAGATAATATAGAGGCATGCTGTTTTCAAAATTAAATTTGTGTTTGCATTATCATTGAACTAAAGCCAAAGCAAATAATTAAAATATTATCTGGAGAATATTTACTTCATTTTAAGCTGACAGTTGTTAAATTAGTAAAATAGAATGAAACATAAATATCTTAAATTAACAAGTAAACTTTGTCCCTAAAATACTTTTTGTGTGTGTGTAAAAATGCAGTAACCTTTTCTTTCTCAAATTTAAAATTTAGTTTAAAGTTTAAAAACTTGTGGTATAATGGATCTGAATTTCTTCTGCAGTTAATAATAATAATAATAATTAATATAATACTACTTAAGTTACAACTGAAATATTATCGATATTGTTCTTTTTACGTAATGTTTTGTGGTGTTTCTTTATCCTACTTTTATACTGTAGTTGTTTTCTAGTGCAACATGACTGATGACTGAAGAGGGCGTTTCAGAGGACAGTGATCCAGACACTATTATAGCAACTGGATGCTGTTGCTATGAACCACTCAGGATGCAGCCGCAGTCACAGATGTTGCCAAACTCAGGCCTGTTTGATTGACAGACACTTATCAGGCAGAGAATGGGGAAAGGGGAGGGGGGGGGGAGGGGGTGTAAAAGCAGCTGCCACACTGCAATATGACTAGAGGCCGTGGGGAAAAACGAAAGCTAATTATCCTAGACTAGCCACGTGCTAATGAGCCCCTTCAAAATTAATCCCACGCTCCCTCGTCTCTATTATCTAATCTGTTTGTGTTTATATGACACAAATTCAAAAAATGGATAAATAAGAAACTTGAGGTGCCCTGAGCACTTAAAACAAACCGCAGGGAACGAATTCCAAATGAGTGTGTGATATTTGCATTGGGGACGTTGCTTTGTATTACAGTGAAGTTTCATCAGAACTGAGCTGCAGTGGAAGGATTGAAGCATCAGTGTATGATCAGGTGTAGTGGATTTTACATTGTTTTTATTCAATAATTCTGCCTTAATCTAAGTCTAAAACCCTCTAATATTGGGCAACATTTAATTCTTTTTCACTATCATTTTTTAACTGGTTTGCTAAAAAATTGTTTTATAAATGTTTTAGTTTGATTAAAAAAAAAGTGTGGATTTGTGCACGTGCTGCACTTTATTTGTTAAAATATTTCTCAATCTTTCTCTATTACATGTTTTTTAGCTGAATTAAGAAAAGCATAGGGCTTAGATGTCATTTAAACATCTGGTTTAACCACACAATGTCTTCAGTGATGATTATATGCGGAGAACAGAAACTTGCAATTAATAACCGAAGATGAACAAAGGTCTTATGGGTTTGGAACAACATGAGGGTGAAGTAGTTAATAGCAAATTAAATTTTTGGGTGAACTAACCCTTTTATCTTTATCCAGTAAATCACAACTGGAAAAGTCATGGAGCTATCGAATATGGGGCCTATGAGATTGAGAACTATTGAGTTCTGGAGTCATTCCTGAAACTGCAATGATTGATATATTGGTAACCATAGCAAACTTAGTGTCTCTCAGGTGTGAACAAGTAACTTGCATGCCAGCAGTTAAACCTCTTTGGTATCTGCTCTTTTTTAGGGAAGAAATAGCAACCAGACACATGAATGCCTGAACGATGGCTGAAATTCTGTTTTACTAGCACTTATTGTGTTTATTGCTTGTTGTATTGCTCAATCGTAAGTCACTTTGGATAAGAGTGTCTGCTAAATGAAAACATGTACTGTAAATGTAAGAATGAACATTGAACATCCTAAACTTTGGACTTGGATTTGAGGGATTTTAGTTCGCACAGGAGAATGAGCACCATTTAAATAGACGTGTCAAAGAGACTCATACTGTTTAACTGCATATAACAGCTCCTCCAGCCAAGAGCAGAACACTTCTCTCTTTTTCAGTAAATCAAAGACGTATCCCACAACTTCCTCAACCACACACAACTTCCATACTTGAAAAGTGTTCCAACTGCACCCACTGCTGCCGTCATGACATGCAGTGGGTGTTCAAGCAAATGACCGTACAACTTCATGATTGAATCATTGAAAGCCTGTTCTGCACACTTGTAAAAGCTTCATATTAGTTGTGTGGATTTCCTGTGAAGCCAATATTGCTGTGTGGCTGTAGTAAAATCTAATTAGCCTTCCATCCTATGGAAGAAAAACACCAAGAGTGGAACTGGAATTTTACTGCAAAAGTACTTTGTGTTGGCCATGAGGAGTGAGTTTATATGTCCCTTTAGAGAGTTCGCTATGTTCCCACTGTTAGTTTTTGCATGAGTTTCCATCACTCCGTTGGGAGAAAGATGGTTTGTTCTTGTCTAGTTTTGTAAATGAGAGTGGATGGCCATAAACGTGTATATGTGGTGCCTTCAATGATAATAGGTTTTAGCTTTTTAAAAGTGTTGACAGTGAAGAGTAAATGATGAAATGGGAGTAAGTGTATGTATATATACACACATACATGCATATACATATACATATACATATATATATATACATACATACATATACATATATATACATACATACATACATACATATTATATACATATACATATATATTATGTATGTATGTATGTATATATATATGTATATATATATATATATATATATATATATATATATATATATATATATATATATATATATATATTATATATATATATATATATATTTAGGGCTGTAACGATACGCGATATGAAATCGAAATCGCGACACTCGGATCCACGATCCAGTTTCGCGGTGTGAGAAGGCAAAATCGCGACACACCCCTTCCAACTCTCAGAGTAACGGCCGTTTCACACATACTCCGTATGCGGTGCATATTTTTTCCGTAGCCTACCCAGGTCACACACTGCACGCGGTTGCCGTCCGTCGACCCGTTCATGTGAGAAGCCTCTCGCTGCAACCTGCGGTGGACATCCAACCCGGCCCACATCCAAGTGTGACGTCAGAAGCCATTAGGCCGGCACGCCCATGCCCAAATTGGACACATTCTCATTAACGAAGAAGCATCGAGAAGAGAAGACAAGAAGACGAAAGTAACTGCGAAACAAAATGCACAAAACAAGCCACGCGGTTTTAGTATAAATACTGTTTCAACATTATACGAATGAGTTGTATGAGAATGAAATGTTACCTGTTGAAAGCAGCTCTTATTACTTTAATAATAGTTTATGAGGTCAGTGCAGTGCGATTGATCACTCACCTGCTCCGAGCGCGAAAGTCCGCGATATGTAATAAATTGTCAAAATATGGATGTAATTCAAATGAATAAGATTTGATGATGTTGTTTTAGAAGTATGAATTGTCTTCAACTTACAAATTTGGTCATTTAACTCTCCTGTGATGTCTCTTAACTGAGTTGTGTGTTACATTGGCTGAGTGTATTTCGTATCGGCAAGTTAACGTTAACTAACGTTAAGGGTAGATATGAAAATTATATTATTTCAGTGCTTATGTGTGACGTTACATTCTGTAAATCTTATTCTGCTTCTAGAGAATTTGAGAATTGATTGTCACTCTGTCAGTTGTAACTGCATATTGAAAAATTTGAAGTTGTTCAGTCATTGCTATATGTAAATAATCTATGTTCAGTCATTGCTATGTAAGTGTATTGCTTATGTAAATAAGCAATACACGTTTAGATAATGTAATGTGATGATAAACTGTTGTAATATGCATAAGTTGGTTGTAGCACAATATTTTGTGTTTCCACAAATATTTTTTTCATATAATATAAATAAATGCATGTATATATAAATAAATTCATTCTTGAATCATTCTCGAGTTTTTCCTTCTTATATCTGGCCATATCATTTGGTGACTGCATATGATGATTGCATCATTATTTTCCCTGATAATGAGCAAATTAGTTAAACTTAAGGAGGTTAATCATTACAATTCAATAAACTAAGACTCACTCCAATTTTTCAGTTGTTTAAAGATTGATATACATTTTTTAATTGTTTTGTGTAAATTAAAAGTTACCCATGTGTGTAAACTTGATGTATTAACACAAAATATTAATTTGTGACCAAGATATTTTAAACTGATGGTATTTTGATATGTTAAACAAGCTTACTAAATAAGTGAGGGATTAACTGGTTTTTATGTGTTAGAAAATTGTGCAAAAGTTCCTTTATTTTAGTAATTCAACATAGCTGTAAGCCATAATAATCAAATTTAGAACACATAAAGGCTTGAAATATCTCACTTTGCATGTAATGAATCTATATTATATATTAGTATAAGCTTTTAGTTGAATTACTGAAATGAACTTGCACAATATTTTTTTTCAAGTTTCACCATATTGTTTTTTTTTTTAACTTAAGGTTTACTTAAATTCCATTCTGCTGTTCTATTGTTTTATTTGCTATAACAGGAATTAATAAGTGAAGTCTTAATTTGGTTGTAAAAATGCAATATTTATATAAACACATAGAAAGAAATGTAAAAAAGTTTACATTTATTTTTTTTTTATTTAGAAGGGGTAAATATATAAGTGCAATTTGGAGTCCACATATAATTAAGAAAGTGACAA